>NW_025336442.1:321030-448106 GCF_004798865.1 Varanus komodoensis
GCGCCCGGCCCGGCCGCCGCGCGGCCCGCCTCCCCCGCCGAAGTCCGCCGGGCCGCGGAAGGGCAGCCGGAGCCCTCCGCCCGCGCCAGCCGCCCGTCCGCGCGCGCGCCCCCGCCTGCCGTCCCCGGACAGGCCGCTGTCCCGGCCGCGAACAAAGAGCCTCCTCGCCCGAGTGCGGCTCCGACGCGCTCCGCCGAAACTCCGCCGCCTGCCTCTTTTGTGGAGGCGCAGCGCTCCGCTCGCCTCGCCCGCCCCCTCCTCCCTCGCGCCCTCCCTCCCTCCCTCGCGCTCCAGCGGCCGGGGGAGGGCGCAGCTGCTGCTGCCGCCGCCGCCGCGGGAGGGGAGGGCTTGGCTGCCCGGCCGCGCGGCCGCGAAGCGCCGCCCCCGCCGGCCCGCCCGCCCCGTCGCGCAACTTCTCTCCTCCTCGGCCGCCCCGCAGGAACTCGCCGCGGGGAGGGGGGCGCCCGTGGGACGCAGCTCCTCTCTGCCCAGAGGGCTGCCGGGGGGCCCGATCGGTCCCCCGCAGGACGCAACGGACGGGCAGCCGCAACGCGGCGCAGCCTGCCGGGACGCCTTCTCCAGCGGACCTGTGCCACCAAGTACGTGCGCGCCGTGGCCGCACCCCGGCGCCCTCCGGCTTCCGCGCAAAGCCGGGAACAAAGTCGACCAGGGCAACGAGCAAGTGCAGAGAAAACCGCACCGCATTCAGACGCGCGCTTCTTCAGAAACATCCAGTAGCTAAGCTGCGTCCCGCTCCCCCTTCCTTCTCATCCTAAATCTTAACTGCCCCGCATCCTGCCAGATTTTTTTCCCTCCCCTATCACCGCCTTTGGCTTTACACCTATCTTGAGGAAGAGTTCAGTATAGCTCTAAAGCTTGCCTGGTGTTCTTGTACTGCCTTGACACCCTGGAGAACATAAAAAGCTTGCACCATCTCCTGGACTCTCATCTGGCTCGGAGTAAAGCTCAAGTGTGTTTGGCTCATGTGTGTTTTGGATCCCCCCTTCCCATACACTGTTTCATGACATTTCAGGTGGCCTTGATAAAGGCAGTGGCTGTGTGTGGATCTGAAGACTTTTTATATGGCCAACATGGCTGGTTTTGCTTTTTCTGATATTCCTAGAAGTCTGTGAAAGAACTGCTCTGCTGCACCCTGCTGGAGAACAGCTGGAGAGTCCTAAAGCCAGCTACCTAAAAGTCACTCTCATATTTTGGCTAGAGGGAAAGCGGACGGAGAGACATTTCTCTCCCTTTCCCATAATACCCAGCAGTGTCATCCCTGAAGCCACGGCGCTCACTTCCACAAGGCGTAGCCACCGCCGCCTATCGGGATGCCTTGCAAGGGGAAGTGGGGAGGGGATCCACGACTACTGGTCCCGACAGCTGTCAGAGGCAGTACTTTGGAGAAGGCAGCTGGAGGCGCCTGTGACAGCGCCCCGTCCTCCCACACGGTTTCCGCCGGCCACTGCATGAGCAGAAGGCTGGATGTGACAGAGCCCTGGACCTGCCCTGGCAGGGCTCTTCTGCTGTTCCTGAGCCCCCGGCCCTACGCTCTGCCCAGTCACGAGCCTCGCTGGGGCAGGCCGATGGGACACTCTCGGCCCAGTCCATCTCACGAGCCGCAAACTGGGAAGGCCGCTCCTGGGAATGCCAGCTGAAACCCATGGGGTCTGGCTGAGATGAAAGGGGCACTCTGCGTGTCCAGGGAATATCGGGGGCGCTGGTCCAAACTGCAAAAGCTGGCACCGTGAGCTGGATCCAGATTTATGCCGAGGATGGTTACCCCTTTGGGCAGCCAGCGCACCTGTTTCACATGCAACAGGTTTGCTTGTGGAAGAATTAGAGGCAGGGTTGGATCCAGAGCTACACCAGATGGACTGCACAGAAGGAAGTGGGCTTCCTGACTCTTCCTCCTCATCCAGCCTCCTGGAAAAAACAGACAGTCAGGAGGTCATACTAACTGGGGGAACTGTATTCTAGAGGGGGAGGCCCAAAATGAGGCAGGGTCCTTCCTTTCCTGGAAGCAGGATTCTGGATCCAAGCAGAATAAAATGAAACACATTAAAGACATAACAATAAAAAAAATGCACAGCACTGACCTTGAAAAAGAGGCAAGGCCTCCCTGAAACAGACCAGCTGAGGTGCCAGAAGCCTGGCCAAGGAAAAACATGCTTGCCTAACGAGAAAGGGAAAACAAATTCAAACGCTCACTGTCATGAGGGGCTCCCAAGGAGCAAAGAAAGCTGCAGTTCATGCTGATGAATGTGAGTCAAAGCAGCTGTGTCAGTCTGCTTGGTTTAGTTAAACCTTTCCTCTGACATTGGGGAGTGAATGAGGGCGTCATACAGAGAGTCTGCCACCTAGTAACTTCCAGAAGGAAGAAAAATGAAAGCGCCCCAAATCCTCCTACACTCCAAACCCCATTTTGGAGAAGCTCTCAAGGGGCGTCAGGGTCCGGGGGAGACGCACGCCGGACATCGCGCCCTGAGAGACGGCCCCCCTACACCTCGCCACACCAATCTGCGCTGTTGGGTGCAGCACAGGGACAGAGACGCCACCGCCGTCACCTGCGCTGTGGAGGAGGCTCCGCGCCCTCGCCCCCTTGGCCTCAGCAGGCGCATGTGAGAGCTGTGCTGCGCTGAGCGCAGCGCTGCCACTGGCAGGGTGGACGGAGCCCTTTTCCTGTCGGGCACGCCCAGGGTTGGTGGCCCTGGACGGGCGGCCAAAGGGCAGTGTGCTGCCATCTGGGGCCCTTCGGGGCTGCAAGGGGCTGGGCTGGGCTAGAGACTCTGCCTTTTTCTTTTTTCTTTTCTTTTTCCTTTGAGCGATGGTGTTTTATTTGGTTTTTAACTTGGGATGGTTTTACCTGGGGAGTATGAGGGTGCCACCATGGGGGTGGTGATGGGCAGGGGAAGGTATGGCATTGCAGGTCTAACTGGCCAGCATAGAAGAAGGAGGGACTGATATCTGATACCCGTCCCATCTTCTGGTTACTCCCCCAACCAGAAGGATCCTGGTAGCAATGTCAGCCACCCCCTGGGCCTGACGGTGTTGCTATTGAACGCCAGGTCGGTCCATAGCAAGACATCCCTCATCCATGACTTGATCTTGGATGAGGGGGCTGACCTGGCATGTATTACCAAGACCTGGTCGGGAGAAGGGGGAGATGTCTCCCTCACGCAATAATGCCCACCCAGATACTTGGCACAACACCGATCATGCCAGAGGGGAAGGGAGTGGGGGGGGTCGCATTAATTCATTGAGCCAACATTCCCCTCACAGGGCTTCCTGTCCCTTCGAGGCCAGGTCTTGAGTGTTTGTACCCGGTGTTGGGTGACTGAGACAAATTAGGGACTCTGCTGGTGGACTGTGCACCCTCCTGCCCAGCAGACTCTCTGCCTGAGCTGACAGGGATCGTCTCAGATTTGGTATTGGGGACCCCCAGGATGTTGGTCCTGGGGGACTTCAACTTCCATGCCGAGGAGCTTCTATCCAGGGCAGCTCAGGACTTCATGGCTTCCATGGCAGCCATGGGGCTGTCTCAACATAGCACCGGCCCAACCCATGAAAGAGGTCACACGCTTGACCTGGTCTTCTCGACGGGGCAGGAAGAGGGCGGCCTGGAAGTGAGAAACTTGACCTTAACTCCTTTGTTAAGGTCAGACCACTTCCTTGTGAGGTTTGTGCTCAGGGTTGATTCCTCCCTCTGGAAGTGTGCGGCCCTATTAAGACGGTCTGCCCCTGGAGCAAGATAGACCCACAGGGATTCCCGAGGGCTCTGGGGGATTTTCCAGCTGATAAAGCTGGCATTCCTGTTGATGTCCTGGTTGATTCGTGCAATGGAGATGATCAGGGCAATCAACACGATCGCTCCTAAGCGCCCCCTCCCGCCTAGCAGAGCCCGCTCAGCACTACAGTATCCCCCTGAGTTGCGGGCTATGAAGCAGGTTGGGAGACAGCTAGAGTGCAGGTGGAGGAAATCTCGGGATGAATCTGACCAAACACACTTACACACTCATTATCGAGCCTATGCTGTGGTGGTGAAGAGGCAGTTCTTCTCTGCTTCCATTGCTTCCTCACAGTGCCGTCCAGCAGAGCTTTTCCGAATAGTGTGAGGCCTAACACATGCTGGCCAGGAAAATGATGTGGTCACACCTTCGGCAGCCCGCTGTGATGACTTTGCCCAGCACTTTAAGGAAACAATTGCTCAGATTTGCTGTGATCTGGACTCCACAGTTGATGCAGTTCCAGTACGAGAAGTGTCCAGAGCTCCGCTTGGTCCATCTTTAATGGGTCAGTTCCAGTTTTTGCGGCCTGATGGTGTGGACAAGGCGCACAAGGTGGCACATCCTACCACCTGTCTTCTTGACTCTTGCCCTTCCTGGCTACTTAAGGAGGCCAGTTACGGGATTGATCCTGGGTCCAGGAGGTTATTAATGGCTCATTGAGGGAGGACCGAGTCCCAGCCCCCTTGAAGGAGGTGGTGATCCGGCCTGTCCCAAGGAAGGCATCCCTGGACCCAGAGGTGGCTGCCAACTTTAGACCAGTGGTCAATATTCCATTTTTGGGCAAGGTGTTAGAGCAGGTTTGGCAGGAAAACTCCAGGCACTCTTGGATGAAACTGATTATCTGGACCCATCAGTCCAGCTCCAGACCCGGGTACGGTACTGAATCTGCCTTGGTCACCCTGTGTGATGACCTGTGCAGGGAGAGTGACTGGGGGAGTGCGTCCCCGTTGGTATCAAAAGCCGCCGAGAGGTCCAGGAGGACCATCGACCATGGTATCCTTCTGGATAGGCTGGCTGACTTGGGAGTAGGAGGCACTGCTTGGCAGTGGTTCTACTCCTATCTGGCCGGCCGATTCCAGAAGGTGGTGCTGGGGGACTGTGGCTCTGCACCATGGCAGCTATGCCATGGAGTTCCGCCGGGGTCTATTCTGTCCCCCTTGCTATTCAATATCTACATGAAACCGCTGGGAGAGGTCACCAGGAGGTTTGGACTGGGGAGTCACCAGTATGTTGATGACACCCAGCTCTAGCTCTAACTCTCATTTGTGAACCGCCCCGAGGCTTCGGCGATGGGTGCGGCATAGAAATGTTATAAATAAATAAATAAATTTACATCTGCTCCAGGTGAGGCGGTGGATGTACTGAGCTGGTGCCTGGCTGAGGGAATGGGCTGGATGAGGGCCAATAAACTGAACCTCAATCCAGGTAAGACAGAAGTCCTGTTGGTGGGCGGTGCAGGTCTCCAGGTAGGTGATTTTGACCCAGTTGTGGATGGGGTAGCACGCCCTCTAAAGGACAGAGCCTGCAGTTTGGGAGTACTCCTTGACCCAGACCTGTCACTGGAGTTCCAGGTGGCAGCAAGGAATGCTTTCCTACACCTTCAACTGATCCACCAGCTGCATCCTTACCTGGATGAGCACTCCCTAGCAACAGTGATGCATGCTCTGGTAACTTCCCACTTGGATGTCTGTAACACGCTCTACATGGGGCTGCCCTTGAAAATGGTCCGGATACTGCAACTGGTACAGAATAGAGCTGCCAGGCTGCTGACGGGGACCGGCCATTACTCTCACATAATGCTGGTCCTCTACCAGCTCCACTGGCTTCCCGTTGAAGTCTGGGCCCAATTCAAGGTGCTGGTTTTGACCAATAAAGGCCTAAATGGCTTGGAACCAGGATACCTGAAGGATTGTCTCCCCTCATGCCCCTTAAGATCTGTGGGAGAAGCCCTGCTCTGGGAACCCTCTCTAAGAGAGATAAAAAGGTCATCAACTCGGAGTAGGGCCTTCTCTGCCATGGCGCCCAGACTCTGGAATGTACTTCCCAGAGCGGTAGGCCTGGCGCCAAGTTTATATTATTTTCGACACCAGGCCAAAACCTTTTTATTTAAACAGTATTTTAAAATTTAACAACTTTTAACCTTCAGTCGCTCTGTTTGTGATTTATTGTTTTGTTCTGTTTCTATTTTTTATTAGAAAATGTTTGTTTTAATTGTTCTTTTAAATATTGTAAGCCGTCCTGAGATTTTTTATAATAGAACGGCATGCAAAAGCTTTTAATCAATAAATAAATAAATAAATAAATGGACAGCTGGGTATCAGATCAGGGCACCAGGATCCAGACAACTGGCACAATATACCAGCCCATTCCAAACCATAGTCAGGCAGCCCAGAGATCAAGGTGGGAAACAGAAGGGCAAGGCAGGCCAATCCGAATGGAGCAGAGCAGTCTGAATGCCAGTCAGGAGTCAAAAGCCAGAGAGACAAGCCGAGGAGAAGCGGGTACCTGGAGCTGGAGCAGGTGAAGCCCGGCATGGTCAGAGGCAGAGGCAGGAGCAAGGCAGCGGGCAGGGTCTCCAGAAGTGGGTTCCAGAAGGCACAGGGAGCTCCAACTGCACCAAGGCCCTTGGCTGCTGAGGCCACGTCTGAAGGGAAGAGCCGCTTCTGAGCCCCTCCTCCCTCAGGACTCCCAGGTGGCGCCCAGGGCTGCTATTCTGGTGTCTGGCCAGAAGAGGGAGCCCTGGTGCTGCCTCAGATCCTCGCAGTGGGTGGGGCTGCACACCTAAGTGCAGTTTAGCTTCCAGTTCTTTCTGCCAGGAAACAGGCCCAAGAGGGGCACTTCAGCCTGCAAAAGGGTGTGAGTGGAGTCTGCACTCCCAGTCGATCAGGGACAGGGCCATGGCCATGTGAGGACTTCAGATCAGCCTCTCTGCATTAAACAGATGGCAACAAAGGAACTGGGAACTTCTGCGAAGCAATGCAGCTCTGCTGGAGCCTCTTCGCAGCCCACCTTCTGTTCCTACCGTGGCCACCAGCCTGCTCCAGTGCAAGATACAAGCAGGGTGTGTGCCACAGGCCCCGTGGGCAGCCCCCTGGCAACGGGGGTGCAGAGGCAACAGGGGTGCGGCATCTGCCATCCGGCCTGTATGGGCCCACTGCCCTTTCAGAGCTCTGCAGCTAGCAGCCATCGTCACACCCTTGCAAGCAAACCTGTGTGTGCTGCGAAGAGGCCCTTCTCTGCTCCGTCCTGGATCTCCCACCATCAGCTCTGCAGGAAGATCCCCATTCGGTGCCAGTCCAAGACCTTTTTATTTAAACGTTATTTTAATGTATTATTATTTTATTTATCGATTTTATATTTATGCCGGGATGTCTCCAAATTTTTTAAGTATTTTTATGTAATTGTATACTTATTTGTATTAGAAGCCGCCCCGAGGCTTTTGCGAATGGGGCGGCATATAAGTGTTCCAAATAAATAGTCTTCGTCTCTTTTGCGAAAGCAACAGTTCGCCTGTGCCGAGCGGCATTTCGTCATCCTGCTTCCATTGCTTTCTCAAGCAAGACTCCTGAGCTCTGAACCGAAGGAAGAAAGTGCGGGGGGGGGGCGGTTCACCTGAGAAGGCCTCCTCCAGGTGCGGGAAGCGAGCGACTGTGCGCGGTGCCTGCCCGGTGTGGGGCGCCCGGGCACCTCCCCCGAGAGCCGGCGGGGACAAGGGCCGCCTCCCAAGACGCAGGCGCCGCCCGGCCGCGCAGGCTGCCCAGCGCCCCTTCCCGGGCAGGGCCGGCGGGGCGCCGAGGAGCGCGGGGGCGGCGCTCCGGCGAGCGCGCCGAGCGGGCCGGGCCGGTGACGCGGAGCTCCGCCCGCCGTTGATGCGCTCGGCCCTGCGCTGCCGTCGCGTGGAGACCGGCGGCGACGCCACAACGCGCCGGAGGCGGAGGCGGAGCGGAGGGAGCCGGCCAGGCAGGCGGCCCGCGGCCCCCGCGAGGCGGGGAGCCCGCCAGGCCTGCGCCTTCGCCGACCCCCCCCCCCCCTCTTCTGCCTTCCCGCGGGAGCGCGCAGACCGCGTGCGGGGCGCGCCGAGAAGCGGGGCTCGCCTCCCTCGGGCCTTCGGCGGGGCCCGGCCGGAATGACAGCGCGCGGCCCGGCCGGAATGACGGCCTCTGCGGGCGGCCAGGGGGCCTCTCTCCGCCGGCTGCGCTGCAGGTTTCCTCGCCAGCGAGGCGGCGCCCGCGCGGCCCGGTCGGTGGCGAGGAGCAGCAGCAGCCGGGCCGCCATCCTCTCCTGACGGGCGCGGTCCCGTCCTCCGACCCCGCGAAGCAGCGCGCGGCGGGAGCACAGCTGGATCCCTCCTCCTCCTCCTCCTCCTCCTCCTCCTCCTCCTCCTCCTCCTCCGGCCCGGGAAAGGCGAGTGGCAGCGCCAGGCCAGCTGCTGGGGCTTCCGGGACTCCTGTCCAGCATTGCAAGACCCGAAGCGGCCCCTCCGGTGGCAGGAGGAGCGCTGAAAGCCAGGCAAGAGAACACGCCGGCAGGGGGCGCCCGCGCTCAGCAGTGCAAGAACTGGCGCTCGGGAAGGATGGCTGCGGGGAAGGACCGACCCGGATCCTGGTGGAAGGAGCCTCTGTGCTAAGCGGGCGCGGAACCCGGACTGGCTCCTAGAGTTCCCGCAAAGGCGCACGTTCTGGGAAGCTCCTCTGCTGCGGTGCCGCTCCAGAAGGCCTGCTTGGTTTAAATCGCCTGGAGACCCGTGCCACGCCTCCCCTGCCGTTTCCAAAGGCTCGGCATCGGAGTGTGGCTTTCCAAAGCCCTGAGCCGCTGCCGGGGCACAGCGGCAGCAGGACATCCCACGCCTTCCCCAGCCAGCGCCCGCGGGAGAAATGAGCGCCTGCCCGCCCCTGGCAGAGAAAGCCCTCTCGGAGGCCTATGCCCGCCTTCGTTACAGGGACACTTCCTTACTTATCTGGCAGCAGCAGCAGCAGACGCTGGAGTCTCTCCCGCCTGGAACTTACCTGAGTCGGAGCCGCAGCATGTGGTACTCGCAATACGGCAACCAGGCGATCCTGGTGCGAGACAAGGACAAACTGGACGTTTCCAGGGACACGGGGCAGTCCAAGTTCTGCTCGGTCATGTAATTTCAGCACAAAGGCTAAGAAAGGGACATAGTTCAGTGGGTGCACCAGAACAGTGTCAAAAAGTGGTTTTAAGATGGTTTTAAGACAGGATTTCGATTGCCTTCTTGGTTAGTTCTGAACATTTCCAGAATTATTTGGGATTTTTTTCCCTTCAATTTGGCCGGGGCACTGTGCAGCCCTGCTGCGCAGAGACGGACAGCTTCGTTCAAAGTCTTTCTCCTCGGCAGCTTCAAAATAGGAGGCCAGTCGGACCAAGAAGGATGCCCATTTCCAAGGTTATGCTGAAGTGCTTGCTGGAGTTACTAAGCCCGTGTGTGCGTGTGCTGAATTTTGCAATGTCAGGTGGCTGTTGTTGGAAAATAAAGGGGCTGGTGAAGTAAAAGGCTGGTGTTGTATGCAGCACACCTGGGGCTTGCACAAGTGGAAGGCACACACGCGCAGGCACTCGTGTTGGCGGGCTGCAGCCCGCACGTGCTGCGCTGGGCAGGGTTCACTTGTAAACATCCGTGGAATCCCTCAAACTCCTCTGGATGAGAAGGCTGCAGAAGGGCTGGGGAGACACACACATCTGGGTGCAAGGGCATTCCTACCCGCTGTGTGCTTGTCCGTGTGTTACGGGAACTCGTAATTCCCAGGGTGGGCCCACGGCAGAAGCTGCGTTTCACCGAGCCAAGTGGGCACAGAGTGCAGGTCTGTGGCCACTGGGATGAGGGGCTGGTCCGGTGGGGCTTTGTTCCCCCTCGCACCATCTCCTCCGGATGCTGCCAAGGACCCTCTGAAAGGGTTGGGCCAGCAGGGCAAGGTGCTCCCTGGGGGCTTCTCCAAAGGCTGGGTCCATGACAGAGCCCAATCTTACCCATTCACTTTGCCCCCTCAGTTGGCCCCCAGTGGCCGGCCTTGGAGACTGACTCCTCTTTTAGCCCCAGGACCAAACTCCATTTTGCCAAAGCTCTTGGGGTGGCTTCTGGTGGTTGATGGGGTGGCGGGCAAAGGGTCTTTCGCACTTCTGCCAGGGACACTCAGCCATAAGGAGACTCCAAAGGGATCTGTTGGCGACATGCAGGTATGTGAGGGGGTGTCACGCAGAGGTGGGTAGAGACCTGTTCTCCCCTGCAGAGGAAGGCAGGACGCGCTCCAACAGAGCAAAGCTCAGGAAACGAAGGTCCGACTTAGATGCCAGGAAGTCCTTGGCCGAGGGCCCCGAGGGCACAGAATGGGCCTCCATGGGAGGTGGTTGAGGCCCCATTGGTGAGCGTGTGCAAGGACAGGCTAGACATGCACATGGTGGGCGTGTCATGAGCGGAGTCGACTGGCGCCAGGGGTCAGACTGGATGGCCTGGGAGACCCCTTCTGACTTGCTCTGTTCTTGTTTCTGTGACTCGGTCTTCAGCCTGGGTGAGGGGGCACACCAAAGCCAGGCAGGACCCGCGAGAGGCAAATGCTGGTCTGCTGGGCGAGTCAGCTGCTTCAAAAATGGAATAACCCAGCGGAAGGGGCTGAAGTCGGCAGGCACCGTGGACCATCCCCTCTGTGCAGCAGATGCAGGGAGGGGAAGCAATGCAACAACTTGCTGCCTTCACCACAGCGGGATTCTTGAGAGCGGCGCTTCTTGAGGCACAGCGGGGTCTTGTGCCTCCTCTCATATTCTCCAGGTGGCACCTTAGAAGCATGGCAGGTTCTGCCTCAGTGAAAAATGTAAGCACTTCAAAATCAGCAGTGCCAGGGAGTGCAGATGAGCACCAGGTTGGAGACCTTGGAGAGCCGAGTTCATATCCCACCATGGAGCTCACTCAGTACAAATTCAGCCAAGTCAGTCAGCTTTTCTTAGTCCAACTGCTCCCATTTTGTGTGGCCAATGCTATTTTTCAAATGGCTTCTGCTTCCCAGAAGACAGGCAGGAAATAAATGGGTAAGTAGGAATGAATTGATAACGCATTCCTTCCACCAGCAGAGGTCAACAGACCGCTCCAGCTTTGGCTGCAACCTGTCAAGATCGGCTCTCTGTACCAAAACAGGTTTAAAGGAGAAAATTCCTTCATCACACATTTCTGCCTGTGAGATTCAAAGCATGGGTAGTACAGAAGTGCCATTTGCTCTGAAAATGTCTTTGCTCCTTTATTTTTTTTCAAACTGTTCTACTTTAAAACAAGTTACAGAGAAAGAGAAAAGGACTAGGAATATACAAATAAAACATGCTTTATCTGGAAGTTACCAATACCTGCAAGTCCAAAGTCTGTACAAAAAAAGAAACCAAACAAAACCCAAAATAATCCCACCCCCCTCCCACCACAACTGAGTACACATACAAGGTATAAGCACCGGCACAGGAAACTATCAAAGATCTGTAGCACCTGTTGGTTAAAAAGTCAAATACATTTAAATAAAAAGGACTCCCAATTCTTCAGAGCTTGGTTTAAAAAACAACACAAACCTGCATTTTTTTCTCTGCTGCTCATCAAAATGCAGGATATATGTTTTTCAGTGAACAATGATGTTAATAAATAAAGTATTTCTATATACATGAAAACAAGGGACAGTCAATTCCGGAGTGTGTCATTGCAAAAGTGCAGGTCTCCAGGGCAGGCTGGAGAAAAAATAGCTTTTAGAAAATTGATGATTCTTACAAAAATGGTATACCCCCTCCCCCTCCCCGATAGTGTATTTTCCCCCATACCTTGAGGTAAAAGGTTTGATTATTTGGAAATCTGCACTTGCTTGACACACGAGTAACCTTCCATTCCAAGAGCTTCCTTGCTGGTACAAAAAGATAGAAAAGGAACAGCGAGTCGACTGCTGTCACCGGCTCACCCTGTCCTCAGCCCCATGCCCCACAGCTGTCTGGAAGGAAAGCCCAGACGAGAAGGCGGCCACCCGGCAGCTTGGCCAGCAATCTTGCCCATGTCCCACAGAGGTGCTGCTCTGGCAGAACCCCGCGACAAGCCTCTCTGCTCTGCTCTGCTCTGCGGGGCCTGCCTGTGAGTCTCGTGCATTTAGGCCGCAATTCTGCGGGCTGCAGGCACCACCGAGGCAGGATGGAGGCAAGGAACACCAGAACGAGCCATCCTGCCCAGCCTTCTGTCGCCCAGGGACCTACCAGGGCAGCTGCCAGAAGCCCTCCAGTCGGAAATGAATGCCACAGCATTCTCCCGCCCACATTCCTCAGCAAGTGCTGCCTGCAGGGACACATGGCCTCTGACCTGAGAGGCAAGACAGAGCTCCCAGGAGGCTGCTAACAGCCCACCCTGGACTATGTGCCAAGGGACCACCCTCCCTTGTGCCACTGCTGATCTTGGGGGAACACACCACCGCTCCTCCCGCCAGAGCCTGGGTTCCTATTTTGAGCAGGATGCTCCACATGCTCCCCTTCTCTCCACTCCAAAAGGAGGGCAAGATCACAAAGGCTGTGTCACAGCAAGACCTCAGGACCTTGAATTCCAGGTTAGCACCTGCAAACCGTAACTGACAAACTGCCTCCCTGACCTGGCACCCTCCAGATGGGTTGGACTGCAACTTGCATCATTTCCAGCCGGCATGGCTAGCAATCTAGGTTGGCTTCTCCTCCACGATGAAACAGTACCTTCTACCACTGGCATTATGTCCGTGCTGAGACAACATCTCTCTGTAGCTGCAGTGGGAGACATAATCCGGTAGTCAGGAACAATGTGTCCTGCCCCCGGCACATTTGGAAGGAGTCGGGTTGAGGGGCATTCTCTGATGGAACCTGCTCAACAGAATTATGTTTCTCTACTGTGATGGCCAAAGAAGACCACAGTTGTGTACAGAGAAACCCTTAAGCACAAACCCTTAAGCATTTGCCAAAGGTCTGCAGGAAAAAAAAGTATCTCAAGATGCTGGAAAGGTTGGCTTTATTTAATAAAGTCCAACCTTACATACCATAATCTTTTCCACCATCTTGAGATGTGCCCTCCGCTATGGATCAGAGGAAGAGGTTCCCCGGGGGGTTAAGGGCTTCTTTGTCTGCCCCTCATGTCACTTTGGGCATAATCTGAAGGCTTGCAGGCAAGTGCCAGCCTGCCCTCTTCTGTGAGTGAAGTCAGGCCCCGGGGCACATGTGCGCCAGGAAGCCAATCCTGGCCACTAAAGGGTTCCTGCTCCTACCAAAGGGGCCACGCACCTCAGGCCCCGCGCTCTGCTTGCGCTGTACCTCCACAGTGAACAAATGGATCCCAGCCACCCACCAGCGTCTAATCTGTCAGCCAACCCCCGAGCACTTTTCAGAATGCAAGTCCAGTGAATCTCAGCATCAATATTTTTCAAAAAAGAAAGATAAAAAGAAATGCTAAAAAGATACATTAAAAACAATCCACAGTACATGAGCTTTCTTTTTTCCTTCCCATATATATATATACACAAACACACACACACACATATATATATATATATAGGATAAGCTTCATCACAATCTAGATGTAGGGCCCAATCCACCAGGAAGTTCTCCTGCACAAGCCCCTTTGTAGAAATAGATAGGAGCGTCCTTCCTTCCAAAGTGGGACTTGTGCGGGAGAACACCCTGGTGGCACAGACCCACAGAGGTTAGGAATACTAGTGCTAGGAACAAATACGCTGACTACTTCAAAAGCTAACATCTTTCAGATACAGTACCATTTTACAGAGAGTTCTTATCCCTCCCACCCCACATGTTAAAAAGGACCCCAGTACCCTCTCTGCTTCGTGCTGTGATACACGTGAGTCAGTCCTGGGCTGTATTAAAAAGGAAATTTTCCAGGGAAAGAATGCTACCAGAATCCCCCACACCCCACCCAAACCTTACACCTTGCATATAATCCCTACTGATTTCTTATTTGGAGTTTTTCTCATTGGCTAGCAAATCATCTACATTTTTTAATTAAAATAAGTTTGCAGACTTTTAAAGGAGCAATCCTATGGAAGTTGACACAGAAAAAATGGCCTACATCACCCAGCATGCACCAGCCAGCTGTGCTGGGCAAGGTGACCCTTTTATTCTACCTAGACTTCCAGAGGGCTGCACCCCAGTTGAACTAAACTGCTCATCAGCAAATCTAGTGATTAGACACACGCACACAGAGATCTTTGACCTAATAAAAGTGGGAGGAAATTAATTTAGGAAGGTATCTTTTGGTAACACTGGATTTTTTGTTTAAAAATAAGTTTAAAAGAGCTGGGGGGTGAGGAAGCGTAGAACTGGTCAGGAGAGAAAAGCGCAGACCACTGGTAAAAAAAACAACAACAACATGAAACTGAAGGGAACGACGCAGCAAAGCTTCAGGGGCAGGTGTCGGTGAGACGTCCATTTGCTGTCCAGGTGCGCTAAAAGCGTCCATCGCTTATTCCGAATCACTACTGTCCGAGCTGGATCCGCTGGAACTGCTTGTTCCGGATTCCGAAGAGCTGCTGCTGGTGAGATGAGAAGGGCCGCCGGAGGGGGCAGAGCCAGATTTTTCTAGTAAGGGAAACACAATTATGCCCGATTGACCTACCCAGGCCTTGCAGTGAGCCCGAGGCCTTACTCCAGGCATCCTCTCCCAGGGAAGAGGCCTCTTCTGTGGCAGCTCCCCACAGAGACCAGCCCAGCGCCTACTTGGCCACCTTCCGTCCGACTGAAGACTTTCTTAACCTCCCAGGCATTTTGAAAATGGTCACTGTTGCGACTATTAATATTGCCTCCACACATATAATACTGCATCAGGCATTTCTATCCTGCCATCTCTCCTCCTGCATGGAACCCCGGGCGGCCTATACGGTCACCCTGCTCCTCCCCATTTTATCCTCACAACCACAACTGTGGTTACTGAGGGGAGATGAACCACACTAAAAAAATAAATAAGAACGCGTCATTCTTTGAAAGCAACTCATCCCCTAACTATGATTACAGGCTGCTGACTTTGGTGGGGCCGAACTCCATGAAGTCCATCTTTCCATCCCTAACTGTGGGTGTCAGAGAGCAAAGGATACCTGCTCAAGAAGCCATAATCACAGGATTCCCAACAAGTTTCCAGTGTCAGGCAAAATGTGCAGGTCCTCTTCCGCTCAACTGTTTTGTAAGGGAGTCCGCTCCCACCTCCCACAGCGATGACTGACATACACATTCTCTGGAGAGGGAACGTCCTGGTTCATTTTTAAGCTGTGATGGGCTGTAGTGTGTCCATTTCAAGCAGCAAAAGCAGGAAGGAGTCCAGGCTCTTTCTGGCTTGGACTTGATTTTATTTCCCAAAAGTATGTGTAGAAAAAAATTAAAAATGTCCCCAAGTCACAGGAGCTCACTGTTACTAGGACTCAAAGGGGGAAGACCACAAAAGTGGGTCTTCTCAAGGGAGGCACCCAGACGAAGGCCTCCTGGGAATGCCTGCTCGCCCAGCTTCCTCTGGCTTGGAATTAACTGCAATGAATTGCATGCGAAGCCACCTCATCCTTCTTTGTACTGATCTGTATTGTTACTGCAGCAGGAATTATTTTATGTCCTGTATTTAAAAGTGACTTCTACATGAATGGCTTCGAGATGGTATTAAGTGGCATATAAGCATGATTAATAAATAGGGGGTCATCCCAGGAGGATGATTTGTGGGAGATGCAGGCAATCTCAGTGGTGTCTGCCTGCTCCCCATGCAGAATTAGATTCTGGCACCGGCTGCCTCAAGGTATCCTAATGGCCCTCAGTCTGGATGGCTTGCAAAGGGGACTGGACAAATATTGCAGCAGGCGGCCCACGGCTGCTAGTCGCAAGGGCTCTGTTCCACCCCCAGGATCAGCTCTGTGCCAGCCGCTGTCAGACATGGCGGGAAAGGGCTGTGGCCTCTCCTGTTTGGCTTGGGGTTTCGGTGGGCAGCTGCTGGGGTCAGCAGAGAGGTGGACTAAATAGATCTGGGTCTGAAGCAGCAGGGCATGTGGCACATGCCCTTTAAATCTGCATTCTAGGAAATGCAGGAAGGAACGTCAGGCAGGGATGAGTAGAAGTTAGCCCCATTCTCTGATGACCTAAATTTTCAAATTTCGAGATTTATCTGGAGAAAAAAGAAACCAAGGATTAAATTAAAAATGCTTCAGGAAGCTAAAAGAAATGGGAGCTTCCACGAACTGTTGTATTATCAAGCGTCTGTTTTAACTTGGCTAAATGAATGGATAACTTTGTGAAATAAGAGAATTTTGTATCTTGAAGGTCATGACTTGCAGATGGGTTGGCGTGCTTATATGTGGTATGAAAAAGCTAAGTCACATGGGTCTTTTCTGAGTCATTTTATTAGAAGATCTTTAATGTCAGTGTGGGAAAAACTAAAGCTAAAAGTGTATAATAAATTACCAAGATGGCTTTCACCTGTGGAAGCTTTTGTATATCCAAATGTATTGAACTTTGAAAAGATCATATCTTGGATAAGGATGGTGGCCTGAAACTGGAGCAAGAAATACGAGAACAGGGACTTAATATTTCCTGGTGGTATAAGGTGCAGATGCAATCGAGATATGCTAAGACTGTAAAACATGGGGGTTTTACAAAGACCTAACAGAGTTTGATCAAGTGATGCTTAAAACAGATGAGAAAATTATTAAGACTATAAGATTTTTTACTTGACAGGAAAATGGAAGGGGAACAGGTTAAGGAAACTATGATAACATGAGCACAAAACTTTGGATTTAATGTTGAACTAGAAAAGTGGCAAAAACTTGGGAAAGAAACATTAAGGTAACATTAGGAACTTTGTATAATTTATATAAAATGTTCTATAGATGGTATTTGTCACCAAGTCGATTAGCTGAGATGTTTCCAAATATGTCAAATAGATGTTGGAAATGTAAACATAAAGTGGGTACTTTCTATCGTATGTGGTGGACTTGTGATAATGCGAAAAAGTATTGGATTAAAATACATAGATGGATGGAGGAAATATTACAAAAACCCTTTGCTTTTAAACCTCAAGTTTTCTTGTTAGGCATCATACCAGAAGACGTTGACAGACAGGAAATGTACCTGATGCTGCACCTAATCACAGCGGCGAGGATTGCATTTGCTCAATATTGGAAAAGTGAGGAGCTACCCACCTATGGATTGATTGTAAGAAAGATCTTGGACTGCGCAGAAATGGATCGACTGACTTTATCATTGAAGGAGAAAGAGGACACTGATTTCTATCGAACTTGGAATTCTTTCTATAACTGGCTGGAGAAACGGGACTTGGCATAAACTTAGAGATGTTTTCAAATTATTATAAATTGATTTGAATTTGACTTTAGAATGTTAAAAAATATGTAGTAGGGGGTTGACCCAGTAAATCCTATGTATGTGATGTCTGATGTTTTTAGTGTTAGTTTAAAATGTTAATAAAAAATTAAAAAAAAAAGTTAGCCCCCAGCTTTCCTGACAGCTGGCCCTGCTGACAGGGCTTCCAGGAACTGGAGTCCAAAGCATCTGGAGGTCACTTCCTTCTCTCCCTGTGCTAGAGGCCAGTGTTGCGGCCCAGGTGCTGTGGCTATGTCAGAGTCACCCTGCAAAGTCAACCGGGTTCATTCTGTCCATTTTGCTGGGGGAGGCAGAACTGAGCGTGGAGCACGACAGCCTTGCGGAGTAGTCACCTCAAAGCTGCCATCTAGTCTCCTGGCATGCCTGTTTATTATTAGGGAAATGCATGGTATTCCAGCATGGGGGGATGAAGGGGGTCCTCTCCGCCTTTCCTGAACACTGGAGGTCTCTTGTGACGCAAACGGCTTTTCGTTGCTCACTCCAGGTGCGCCACCTCAAAATGCTGTGCAGTGCCACAGGGAAGCAGGAAGCACTTCCCTAGCTCAGCCCTGGGGCAACAGCCACTGACTGAGAGGCCACTGCCAGCATCCCCGCTGTGAAGAAAGGGGCGGCGACGTCATCTTGCTGGGCCAGCCACCACTGCAGCCCGGGGCTTCCGAGTAGGGGGCTACCATCAACCCTGGCGCTAGGAGCAGGCTCAGCTCCCTACACCTCCCATCCACTTCCAAGGAATGAAGCAAACGGGCCATGGCAGCAGGGCCACGGGGGGCAAAAGCGAACCGGCTGCCCTCCGCCTGAGGCAGCTTTTGCCCCTGCCTCCCTCCCCGCACCCTCTGCTCGCACGTGGGAGAAGTGCCAGCGCCGCCGCCCCACACGCCGCTGTGGCACAGGTCACCTTTCTTGGCAGGTTTCTTGTTGTTGTTCAGCTGCCCACTCACGTCCTGCAGCCGCTTCTCCAGCTCCTTCTTTTTTTCCTGAGCCATCTCTTCCTTAGACTTCACTGCTGGCTTCTTCGCACTGGCTGCTGTGGGGGAGAAATGCGCAACTGCTGAGATGGGTTGGAGGGGGAGGGGAGAGCCAGCACCACCCCGAGTGGGAGGGCACATTGCCTCCACCCATCTCTCCCAGAGGGTCGCTCATTATCCTGTCCATCCCCAAGGACTGGGGGCTGTTTTGCTTGAGTCCCTCTGCACTAGAAAAAATGTTCTGGTGGTTTAAGGCAGGGGGCAGAAATTCCAACTTTTTTCAGATGCCATTACAAGTAACTTAAATCCTTTTGGTTCCCGTGGGATAGAGCAAGTGTGGACAAATTTCTTACCTCCGCAAAGGCCAAGGACAGAGTCCACCTGTGCCCCTCCCCCACACCTTACCCCATAAGCACACATGCCCGAGGACTGCAGGAGAGGGCCGGTTCCCCCACTCTGGCGGAATCCAGCAGCGAACTGCCCTGCCTGCTGCAAAGCGCTTTCCAAGCCCCAGGGCAGAGCTCAGGGTGGTGATCTTCACTGGGATCGCAGTGGCAGGAAAAGGCGAGGCCTCCCCACGATCTCCTCTGCCATTCAGCTGCTTGCTGGGGGCAGCTGCAGCAGGCAGAGGACCAGAAGATCCCTCTGCAGCTCAGCCTCCTTCTCTCAGCTGAGCTGCACGGAGAGAGTGTCTGCTGAAAGCACTGAAGTGACAGCACCTGCACTTCTGCAGCACACATCTCCTCTACCTGCTTGAGCAGGAAAGGGGAGGAGGAGGCCGTAGGAGGCATTCCAGGTAGGAGGCAAGATGGGCCTTGGTGTTGCTGACTTGCTGCACTGCAGCTGGCATGGGAGGCCCAAGGGGTCCATTTCATCCTGGGGAGGAGGAGAGACGGGTGCTCATGCGGCAAGCCAGTCTTGACACTCTTCTGGCCTCCGCGGGAGGTTGCCTGCCTGCTCTGAAGCTGCCAGAGGAACATAAAAGTGTTCTAGCCCAGCCGCACCTGCTCCAAATGTGGAAGGGGGGTGCTGGGCACGGGAGGGCAACAGTTCAGGAGAAAGCTACTCAGTGTACACGACAAAACAGTGGAGGGCATTTTTTTTCTGCCTGGATAGCAAATCTGACGCGGACTGGCCACTGGTGTTGTGTATTACTATGCAACTGAATGCACAAACACAGTTGCATTCTGGTGCATTTCAGTCAACAGGTGGCTAGAGTGTCTGAATAAAAATGAAAAATGGAGCATGCATTGTGTGGTGACTGAGGGAGGGCCGTTTCCCACTGAGGGAGGCGCCGCCCGTTTTCGGGGCTGGCTCCTGTGTGGAGCTGCCTGCCTGGGCTCCCGTACTTACAGAACGGCTTCCGCTGCTTCTTCTGCAAACACGACTTGACGTATCGCTCCAGCTCCCGCAGTGTGGTGGGCTTCAATGTTTCAAAATCTATCTCAATCTCGTCCGGGTTGGAGTCCCTGAGCGAAGGCTCCCGTGACTGGATGATGTGCACCACTCGGCCCAGCTTCTCCCCGGGCAGGCGGTTGATATCCAAGCTCAGCTGGCGCTTCTCATCGTAGGTCATGGGCAAGCCCTCCTCCTCCTCCTCAGAGTCATAGGCTGTGGAGGGCGGCCTCCCTGCCTTTTTTGGCTGCCTGGAAGCATTGGGGGGAAAGAGTGAAGAACTGGCAGCACGGCACTCCCTCCGGCCCTGCCCAGCCTTGCCAGCCATGGCCTGGTCACCTCTGCAGCCGGGGCTGGAGGGGGCTGCGCCCGGGTCATGGATGGCCCTCCTGGGCTTCCCCTCCCGAGCGAGCTGTCTCAACACAGGCACCTCACCTGCTTGCAGTGGTGGTGCTGTTTGCCTTTTTCACGGGCGCTTTCTTCTGCTGCGCCTGCTTTGCTGGCTGGGGGACCTTCGCTTTCTTCTCCTCCTCCGCTTTTGCCTTGTGCTTCTCCTTCTCCTTCTCCCGCTCCTTCTCCTTGTCTTTCTTCTTCTTCTCTTTCTCCTTCTTCTCCTTCTTCTTCTTTGGCTTGTTCACGGGAGCTTGTGACAGAGCAGCCAACTGTTCGTGGACAGCCTTGAGCTGGCAGGGGAGAGGAAAGAGGCAAAGCTAAGACAGTCACACACTCTGGCACCTACCCCTTGGAGGGGCCCATTCACACATTCAGCTGTGCACCTCTCCACCCGAGCCCTCGGCGCCTGGAGGACTCTGCCAAATACGCAAACAAACTCCACCGGAAATCACCTTGAGGCGGCTGGACATTCAGCCCCTGGAGCGTGACCCAGGCTAGCTCACTCTCACACGCCACTTCCCTGGATGCTGCAGTCTCCCAGCAACAATGCGTGTGTGAACCTGCCCACAGGGAGCAGATTGTGACTTCACCTCCCCCCTTGGGACTCGCTCACATTTGCACGAATGCCTACGCTGGGCAGTGGCCACCAATGCGCGATCGCCCCTCTGACACGGAAGAGCCAGGGCCGCGAACGAGCCTTTCCAGCCGATGGCTGCCTGCCCTGCCATCAAGACAAGAGGCTCTCCCTTTTCAGATGGCTGCAAGTGCGTGGATCTCCAGGAGATGCCCCTCCAGGCCCAGCAGCACCTGCTGGACGCAGTCCGAGGACCTCACACAAGGTGGCCACACAGGGGCTCTGTGTGGGTTGAGCCCTTACCTACACCTGCAGCAGAACATGAGGTTGCAATGGACCAGGCCCCTTCCAGCTAGCAGTGGGGAGGGTAGTGGCATGTATCAAATGGTGCTTCCCCCACAGTAAAGAGGGGCAGCATGTCATTAGAAGGCTAACACCTCAGGGTCACAGCATTCGCGGCTGTCACAGCTTTCCACTTGAAGGATCTCGCCCTCGTTTACATGTGGAAATTTGTTCTTTCCCCATTCTGCCGTCACTGAAAGGCCCTAAAACTCTTAAGAGCCATCCGATAAGGAACTCAGTTCTTCCTCGGATAAAATGGTGCCTTAGTTGGTGGCAATAAACCAACCTCAGGTGAGGTTCCTTGCTGAATTTTTGTGTGCTGAACTATTTTAAAGGCTCGGGAGTGACCACCTGAGAACCAGGTCCCCAGCATGTCAGGAGCACAGCTACCAAGAACATCAGAACAGGCACAGCAAGTGGGCAGACCTAAGCTCTCGTCTTCACTTCGTTATACAGCTCACTGGGTAGCTCCGAGTACCACATTATTGCCTGGCCTACGTCACAGAGTTTTCTAATGCTTCCATAGAGCCTGAAGTGCCTGATCCTGCCTAACCTTGGAAGCTGAGCAGGGTCAGGCCTGGTTAGAATCCGGATGGGAGACTTGAGTCCTGCACTGAGCAGAGGGTTGGACCCCGTGGCCTTTCAGGGCCCTTCCAGGATTGTGAGGCTGTGGCGCGGAATAACCCCGGAGGTGCCCGCCTCCACTGTCCCGAGAAAGGCCACCGTCTTCAGCTGGGGGTGGGCATCCTCACAAAGGAGTCTGTGTTGCAGGGCTCCTTTCCTCCTCCACCCCGCGGTCTGGCAGCACCCAGGAGTTCTGCCCCGGACTGGCAATTCATGCCTGGCCTTGGGTCACGCTGCGTCCCTGTGTCCCTCCACTTTTTACCGTACTGTGTTTTAAGGCTTATTCCAAGCACTAAAGATTGGCTGGGGCTGCACCTGAAACACAGAAGTGAGGAAGCAACGCAGAGCACAAACAGGGTGAAGCAAAGGCAAGGTGCAGAGAGAGGAGGGGAGGGGAGGGGAGGGGGAGCTGTCGCCTTTGCAATAAATCCAGTTTCTCTCCATAACCACGATGACTAGAAACTTGCCTGTTGGAAATGAAATGCTGGGATGCTCAGAAAACCTGGGGGGAGCAGGAGGCATCGCTCAGGAGGGCAAAGACCACATCTGCCTCAGTAGCACTATCAAAGGCAAGGCTGGGCAGCAGCCGGGGGCCTTGGCCACACACGCTGGGGGCAGATCCCAGCTGGGCATTCAAGTTATCATCATCAAGTGGTTACAGAGCTTGTGAGAGGTGTGAGGCATGGCATGTGGGTTAAAAGTGACAACAAGGCCCTGCCCTCAGGAGCTTACAATCTGATTTTCTAGATTGTCAACAAGGTCTCGATAAAGAACCATCCTTGACTTAACAAATATGCAGAAGAGAACTTGTGAATACTGGGTCATCCAGACCTGCTCCGGGGTGCCTTTGGCCCATGGGCTCAATCCCCCCCACTCAGTCTCCCAGCCTGGCTTCTGGTGCCTCCTGAGTTCCTCTGGGGGGCAGGGGATCGACTCCCCAAGCCCCCTCTGCCTAGAGGAATCCTCCTGGAGCAATCCTCACAAGGTCTGGTCTAAAACATCTGGCCTGCAAGGTGGTGGTGGGGCAAACTGGTGCTGCTATAAGAATGTCCTGTTCCAGATGAACCTAACTGAGGTGGCACTGACAGCGTGTGTGCCAGGGAGGGCCCCTGCCACCCCCCCGCCCCCCAGAAACTGTGGCCAAGGAAGAGTCTGCGACAGGCCCCAAGTCCTTGCAGATGACACCAATTCTTCCCTGCAGCCCACACAGCTCTGTCAGTCCCACTCATTACCCAGCCCACCGGGGGGGGGGGGGCAGTCCTGAGGCATCCCACCCCCTCCCCTTGTTTCCCAAGCAGGGCAATGAGAAAGGCAGGCATGCCAGTCTCCACGCGTGAGTGGCCAGACTGACCAGGAGGAGGAGGTCAGGCCAAGCAGCCCAAACTCAGGGGAAGTGGCATCCCCCCGAAATTCCTTCTCCAGGACAGCCAAGGGAACAGGACTGCTCCCACTCTTCGGGCTGTGGCCACTCTCCCCCATGCCCCTCCTCTCTCTCCTCTTTTCCTCAGGTGAGGTCTAATAAGGTGGCTTTGCCCCATAGGCCACCCCGACATAGAGAGCCCAGGGGGCTCTGTGGCTTATGCTACAGAACGCCATGTAAGCAGTTACCAATAAGGAAAATCAACATGAAATTAACAAATAAAAAGAATCAAATACATTCCATCCATTCCAGTCTCGGGTGTCATTGACCGTGTAGCACTGCCTCAAAAATCGGGGACGTTCCTGTGTGAAAAAGAGCATAGGCAGGGAAGCAAACAGTGTGTCCACGCTGCGGTTCCAGGTGGCGGGGAAGGGGAAAGGGCAGGGGTCTCCCTCGGGAGCACGAGAATCCCTCCCTCTCGCCATCACCTCCTGTGCTGAAGGGCCTCGTTTCTAGCCCCCGTGGCTGTCCCGGGTGCACACCAGTATGAGGGGCGGGAGCACTCTGCTCTTCCATGCCATCCAGCCTGACCAAGCAGCGCCCTCCAGGGATGCAGTGCCTGTCCTCCAAGGCACTCGGCTCAGGATCCAAGCTCCTGCTCAAGGCCCCCCATCAACCGAAACTGAGCAGGGTTTCTGGGGTGCTGCCAGCACTGCAGAATGCCCCCCACCAGGCTGGAGGCCACCAGAGCCAGGCAAACCACATACTCGGAAGAAGCAGAACTGGTACACACGGGGTTCTTGTTGGATGCTGGACTTTTCAGGTGAGGCTGCGTGTGCAAGATCACGACTCATTTCCCTTCCACTAATTGCCTATCAATTATGTACTCTGTGGATTTCCCACCTTATTATTCTAATTATTTTAATGTCTTTATGACTATGTAAGTCAGCCACACTGTGTTTACTTAAGACTAAGAAGCAAAACATGTTCTTAAAAATCACAAATGAATCCACATAGCCAACTCGTTTCCATTTTGCAGGTGGCCAGCTGAGGGCTTCAGGACTTGCCCCGTGTTGTGGAATGAACCTCTTGCAAGTGTGGGACAAGGGAAATTTCCCAGTCCCACATCCGCCACCTAGTTCAGCCTTCCTCCCATGGAAAGCCCTTGAGAGAGGCTGGACTACAGCTTCTGACCAGCCCTCTGTGGCCTGAGTCCACTGAAGGGCATCCTAGTGGGGGAACCCCACAGCCCATCGGGCTTCCCAGATTTCCAACTGAATCTGTGTTGCTGCACTTTCTAAGCTGCATTGTTCTTACATACAAGCTCTCCTGCATAGAGTAATGGATTGATCGTATGATCTTATTCATCTTCAAGCCTGCTTTTATAATCAAAAAGTAGGCAACAGAATATAACGAGAAAGGGGCATTGTAGGGCAGGGCAACTGGTGGTGAGCGGGCTCATCCTCACCTGCTCCTGGAGCTCCGCCAGCCGCGTGGCCCGCTCCTCCTCCGAGTCCGAGCTGTCTGAATCGGATGAGCTCTCTTCACTGCTGTGGCTGCTCTCTGTGCTTTTGCTCACGACCGGCGCTGCTGGCGGCGGCGGCAGGGGTGGCTCCGCTGGATCGTCTGGCATCTTGGCAAACCGCATCTCAAAGACATCCTGCAACAGGAGGACGGAGGTCTGGAGAAGAGGTTGGGAGAAGGAAGACTCCCTTCCCCTCAAGCAGTCAGCTGGTGCGCCTCCCTCTGTGAAGGCACCTCCCACCTTCTGAGGCCTGTGGCAGACTCCCTCTTCCCTGAAGTAAATCTAGAAGTGCACTTTGCTCCAACACTCAAGGATCTGGTGCAGACAGCTGTTCTCACATCAGCGCCTGATTTGCGAATTAAATGCAACCATGCAGGTATCACCCCTCTGCAGAATGTGTTCTGCTTGCAGCTTGTCACTAATGCCGTTCTCACCGAAGCCTTCGAGGCACGCAGAAGACCGGGGTGGGGAAGTGCAGGCCTGAGGGCTGTGCCTGCCTCCACTAGGCTTGTCTGCCAGCTCCTCAGCAGGTTGCTGACTCTTGTGCAATCCCCAACAGACACTGCAAAAGGCTGAATAGGGTGGCACTTTGGCCCACCCCCTTTGCCTTTGCTCCCATCCACCACCAAATTCAAGAGCTTTTCCACGGAAGAGAGATTCAGCATCCTTGAAACAGGCAAAGGTCTTATGAAGCCACTTCCCAAAGAAGCATCGACAGAGGCACCAAGGATCTGTGTGTGGAAAGGCTGGAGAGAACAGCGCTGCTATTCTTGCATCTTTAAGGCAAAACAGCTCGCAGCCTCGTCAGCCCCAAGCTCCTGCAAGTGATTTTCCCAGGCAGTAGAACCAGGGTGGTGCTTTCTCTGCAGTTCCACAGGAGGGCAGAGAAGGAGTTGCCAGCAACATCCTGCATATATTTCAGCTTCCCAAGGAACTGCCACTTCTGTTCCAGTATTGAGACACTCACAGTGGCCTGGTTCACATCATACATACCAGAACCTGAGCTCTCACTGAAGCACTGGCTGCTGTGTTGCATGAACCCATTGGGCTAGCAAACCCTGGTTTGTTAGCCATGAACAAGACACAGTTCACAACCCAGCAACAAATCCTGGGTTCTTTGTGGGTTGTTAATACAGCCAAGTTCACACAACACAGTAACCTGCACTTCAACCCAAATTCTGCCTTGTCATCAGTGTGACCCACTTGGTCTGTTTCTGGCACTTATGGCCACGCTTAGAGGCACTTCTCACAATTACTCACCAGTGATGATGCAAGCACTGGCCACTAGAGTTTATAGGGCCAACTGGCCGGCCCCTGCATTGCGGGCCTAAAAGATGTCTAGAAATGTGGCAGTCATGCTGCCTGAAGAGAGAGGAATCCAAGGTCAATGGAGAATGATTTCGGTGGGCAACACAGGAGGCCTCTGTTTTCCATGCAGCTCTTTTGCTGCAACCGGGGCTAACACAACCAGAAACTGACACAGGGATGGGGGAGCAGCAAATGTGGTGGGAAGAAATTATGCATAAAGAAGGGAAATCATGCAGACTTGCTCACTTTGCATAATTAATACCAGTTGCAGAATCCTTTTTCTTTCTTTCTTTTTCTTTTCCTGGTGCAGAAGTTGGAATGCCTGGTAAGGGTTTTTGAATTGTAGATATATATGTGAAATAAAAGCCAAACCAAGCATGCTTCAGTGTCCCCAAAATTCCTCATGAGCCAGCCCAAAACTGTGGTCTGCATACATTTTGAGAGACCCAGTCTTCTAGATCCAACCACAAGATACTTTCAACTGAGCACAGAATGAGCATGCTTAGAGGGACAACAAGGTCTTGCAACACCCATCATTATACAGCAACCAAATTCTGGAAGTTAAAGCACTTCCTTCCATCTAACCATGCATCAGATTGCACCCTTGATGGGTTCCGAGGACTGGGCATGTGTCTCCTTCCAGAGAGGATGCATCTGCTGCTTGTCTGAATGGGAAACCCCAGAACAGTCCTACAACAGAGACACGGCAGGCCTTGGCAGAGCTCCCCACTCTGGGCAGGCTTCCTTTCCAACCCAACCAGCCTTTAAGCTAATGGTTATCCATGCACCTTTCCGTCTGAAATCGGCAGCAACTTGGGCAGTCGCACCACCACACTGGGGCCTCCAACACTGGGGCCGGGTGCACCGTCCACACACTGCTCTCCATGCCTGCGAGGACCGCTCCCCTGCCTGGTTTTGATTTCATCTCTTCATTTAAAAAAATGGCTAGGCTGTGAGGCAAAGGGCTCCCATAATCCAGAACCACCTTTCTTTGCATTCAAAGAACCCAAACGTTTGGGCTCGATGCTCAGACCGCCCACCCCACCTGGGCCACTGAATTCGGCGCTTGGACAAGGATTTTTTCTAGGAAATGAGTGCTCTGTGACTGGCCACATCCACCAGGGCTGCCATTATTTCAACAGGCAAGCTCCACCTTCACAGATAGCAGCCATCTTGTAAGAGTTCCCACAACACTCCTGAACAATTCCGAGGTCAATGCATGGCCAAGCCAACAAAGCCTCTCCACAAGCCATACTCATCTTTTTGCCCATTACTGTGATGCATGGCCTGACAATTTAATTTGGGGGGACTGAGGAAAGGAAAGCATGCGTCTGTGTGAATTAATGTTCATCAATTTCATTCATTTAGGTACAGTACATCTACTTGGAAGTGTGCATCTTTACAGAAAAGTTACATTAGGCTGTTCTTCATTTCTCAACTTTTGCATGCTATTATCCTGAGCTGGACAAGCCGACGCTCGGGGGCCACACTTGGCTCTTTGAATTCACTCTGCAGCTTGCCACTGCGGGTGCCCAGGAGCACTGCCACGCTGCTCGCCCTCGCCACTGCTGCCTGCCTGCGGCTCCCAGACTTCTAACTCCCGCCTGTGTGGCAGGCTGGGCCGAGAGACGGTGACTGGCCCAAGTCACTCAGGGAGCTCCACTGCCAAGTGGGGACTAGAAGCTGGATTGCCTCCGTCCCAGTCCAGCAGTCTAACCATGGCTTCACGCCAGCTTTTATGAGGAGTGCCCTGGCTTGCTTTGCTCACAGCCACGCTTACCTGAAGTTTTCTGGCCATGGCAACCACTTCATGATCAGGAGGGTTGTACTTGTAACAATTTGAGAACATTAATCGAATATCTGCTGCAAAACTCTGGGCATCCTGATATTCTCGGCCATCCATTTTTTTCTGCAAAACACAGGAGGCCAAAGAGGTGGGAGAAGCGTGGAAGAATGCAGGGGAGGATGGGGGAGGACAGGGAAAAGTCTGTAAGTGATGTGTAAGTCTAATACAACAGAGGGATGCCACAAATAAATGTTTAAACAATTTTATATCATGGTGCATTCAAAGTGCAATTCTATGCCTGTTTAGACAGAAGAATGCCTTATGACTCCTGGCAGCCCCGAGGGAGCATGTAGGACTTTCTCCCTTATCTAGACATGCATAGAATTGTATCCGTAAAGTTTCTTAATCTCCTTGTTAAACTGTGTATGCGTAAGTTTTTTCCAGCATTGTCAGTGATCTATAAACCTATGGAATGAATGAAACAATAAAATAAAATAAAATCCAATGGGATAATTACCAAAACCACTTCTGAAATTGCTGGGGCTCTGCAGCTGCAGCCCACCCGATGTGCAGAAGGAAACCATGGCCAGGCTGCCCAGGATGCTGACAGCGGCACCCTAACACATCTGGACAGCACTGCCTGGAGAAGGCGGTGTTCTGGAGGCACAGGAGGCGGCCAGAAGAGTGTTGGCTCTGCAGTTCAGACGTTCCCAGTGCCAAGAAAAACTAGCACTGACTGGGCCTGACATTTACAGACCAGAATGTCACTCTTCTGTGAGTAGTCCTGGCCAAACAAGGCACACAAGGGTCTGCCCCTTTTGCCCTCTCGGCTGCCCCCATCACACTCCCTCCCCCAGCACTGCTTAGCCATGCAGAAGTTCCTCCTTTAAGCTATGATGGCCATTTTGTTATTCCCATCAGTAGCTCGCTTTTTCCTCTTACAAAGAACCCAAGGGGGATTCCATGACCCTCTTGCTTGCGATTTTATCCTTACAGCAATCCTGCAAGGTGGGCAAGTCTGAAATTCTGTGACTAGGCCAAAGCTACCCAGTGGGTCTCACGGCTGCACGGCAACTAGAACCTGGCTCCGGTGAGTCCCACTCCAACGCTGCAGTCACTAGGCCGTGCTGACTTCCCACACTATGAATGGCGAAGACCTGATATCCAGGACAGCCCTCTCTTTCAGTCTGTCAGTGTTTCATGAGGAATCCCACCAAGCAAGGACAAGGGAAAACATCACCCCCTTGCGAGTCTGTGTGGAACTACCACCCTTCATCATCTTCACGCTGCGCTTGTACAGGTGCAGCCAAAGACTGCTTGCCTTTTCTGCAGCCGCATCACGCTAGTGCCTGCTGTCCAGCGTGTGAACGACTGCAGCACTGAGACCCCGTCAGGCCAATGGTCAGCCTCTTCCACGCCAGCTGGCAACCTCTTGCTGGACCCACCTCTCCCGCCCCACCGAGCAACAGCAGCGCGCCCAGTCCCTGCTGCAGAAGAGGCCAAGTCTACCTTCACAGTGCTGAGATCCATGGGGTGTTTGATGATGTCGTGATAGTCGTGCAGCTCCAGGGCCTCTGCATCGACAGGCTTGTAAAAGGGCCAGGCATAGGCGGCGTGCTTCTTGGACAGCATCTCCCGGAGGATGCTGTCACAGTACTTGAGGTGCTCTGAAAGCTTTCCCTTCTTGCCCGCGTGCTGGGGGACCTCACCGTCCTCCAGGTCCTTCCGGGGGGGCTTGATGGGTCGGCCGCCACTCTCCCGCCGGGCCACCACTTTGGCCTGCTTGGAGTCCGACAACGGGGTGGGAGACTCGCTCCGGCTGGCTGTGATGGCTGACGTGGTGGGCGTGGTCGTATCTGCTTTCCGCTTCACCCCCTTTTTCTGGAACAGAAAACATGGCACACGTGAGAGCAGGGACTGCCAGGGGGCGTGCCGGGAGTGGGGCATGCTTGCTTTCAGCTGAGGAGCAAGCCCAGGAAACACAGAAACAGAGCAAGTCAGAAGGGGCCTGCTGGGCCATCTAGTCTGATCCACTCATGACACGCCTACCACATGCATGCCCAGCCTATCCTTCAACACCCTCAGTGATGGGGCTTCAACCACCTTCAGCCATCCCAGTGATTCCCCACTAGAAATAACCTTCTGCGTTTGGTCCGTCAGCCAGGCCCTAATCCACTGGCCATGCATCAGTCTATCTCAAAACTCCTCAATTTCTCAACCAGGATATCATGGGGAACTTTGTCAAAGGCCTTGCTGAAATCCAGGTAAACCACATCCACTGCATCCCCCCACCCCCAAGCTACCTCAAAACCTTGTCATAGAATTCCACAAGGTTTGTCTGGCAGGACCCATTCTTGTGGAAACCATGTTGCGTGGCCACCGACCTCCCTTCCCTATCTAGGGACTCCAGAGCGTTTCCTATTATGATTCTTTCCATTGACTTTCCCAAAATGGACATAAGACTAACTGGCCTGTCATTCCCTATGTCCCCTCTGCTATCCTTTGGGAGAATGGGACCCCTGATGGCACCCTCCAGTCCTCTGGAACTTCACCTGTTCTCCACCAGGCCTCAAAAATGGAGGCCAGCGGGCATTGCTTTTCAACATCTACATGAAACCGCTGGGAGAGGTCATCAGGAGGTGTGGGTGCGGAGTCATCAGTACGCTGATGATATCCAGCTCTACCTCTCGTTTTCCACCAACCCAGGTGAGGCACTGGCTGTGCTGAACCGGTGCCTGGCCAAGGTAATGGGCTGGATGAGGGCCAATAAAATGAAGCTCAATCCAGACAACACGGAGGTCCTGTTGGTGGGTGGTTTGGGCCTCGGGATGGGGGACTTGGGCCTTGTCCTAAATGGGGTTGCACTCCCTCTGAGGGACAGGGTTCGCAGCTTTGGAGTGCTCCTCAACCTTGAGCTGTCTCTAGAAGCTCAGGTGATGGCGGTGGCGAGGAGCGCCTTCCTTCAGCTTCGGCTGATCCATCAGCTGCGTTCCTTCCGGGAAAACGACTTCCTGGCGACAGTGACACACACATTGGTAACTTCCCAATTAGATTTCTGTAACAGGCTCTACGTGGGGCTGCCCTTGAAGATGGTCCAGATACTTCAGTTGGTGCAGAATAGAGCTGCCAGGCTGCTGACGGGGACTGGGCGTTGTTCTCATATAACCCCAGTTCTCCGTCAGCTCCATTAGCTCCTGATTGAAGTCCGGGCCCAATTCAAGGTGTTCGTTATGACCTATAAAGCCCTAAACGGCTTGGGACCTGGGTATCTAAAGGAACGCTTGCGTCCATATATGCCCTCCCGCCCCTTGAGATCAGCAACAGATGCCCTTCTCCGGGAACCCTCTGTGAATGATATTAGGAGGGTGAGTACCCAGAGGAGGACTTTCTCTGTGGTGGCACCCCATCTATGGAACGCGCTCCCTAAAGAGGTCTGCTTGGCGCCGGCGTTGTTTTTCGGTGCCAGGCTAAGACCTTTATATTTAAAACTCATTTTAATTGTTAATTTATTTGTATTTATAGGATTTTAAATCTTTTAAGCCGAGATGCACTGGATTTTAATTTTTACTTGTATAATTGTTATATTTATGTATTTTGCTTTTGTTGTGAGCCGCACCGAGGCTTAGTTGCGACGGGGGGGGGGGCATAAAAATGTTTTGAATGAATGAATGAATGAATGAGAGAACCCCTGTCAACTCTTGAAGTACTCTCGGGTGTAATGCATCAGGACCTGGCACCTTTGTAACATCCAGTGCCCCGAGGAGCCCCTCGACTTCTAGGGGAGTGACTCTAATCTGTGCCCCTAAATCCCCAGCTTCATCTGATCCCCTGTGCAGATCTCCCCCATCCTGCTTTGGGGAGAACACAGAGGCAAAATAATCATTTAGCATCTGTGCTTGTTCCCTCACATCAGTCACCGAATCCCCTTCCTCCTTATTAAGCAGTCCCACCGCCTGTCTCCCATTTCTCCTGCTATTTACATGTTGGTAGAATCCCTTTTAGTTGTTCCTGATATTCTTTGCAAGTTTCAGCTCATAATCAGCCTTAGCCTTGCAAGGAATCCTTCTGCAACGAGCCTCCTCCTCCCGGTGTACCCTTTTGTCTATTTGCCCCAGTATCCATTTCCTACAGAGGCGCCTCTCATGCCTAATGCCTCTTACTACTTCTCTTCTCATCCATGGGGGTGCTCTCCATCACCCCCCCACCTTGCTACCTAGTGGTATCATCAAGGCTTACGCCTCCCAAGACCTCTCTTTATAGCCCCATCCACCCCTCTTCTCCTTGCCTTCCAGGACCTTCTCCCAGGAGACTTTCCCCAGTTTGGTCTTTGGCAAGGAGAAAAAGCAGGGGAAAAGATACCAACTTTGGATCCTGGGAATCTTATTACCTTGACTATTGGCGGTGTTGGCGGTACAACTGGCATGATGAGAGCAGGTGGTGGCGGAGGCGCAGGCGCAGTGGCGGAGGGAGCAGCGATGGGGGTGACATTTGCAGTAATGGTTGGCACAGGCGTGACGGCAATGACAGGCGTCTGTGAGACCGAAGGGGGAACATTCTGGAAAGGAGCTGGTGGAGACACTGAAGACACAGCTGCCGTTGCTGGATGCTGGCCTCCTGTGGCTGGAAAGACGGAAAGACAGAAAGACAGACAGACAGACAGGCAGACAGACGGGGTTAAACTCAGACTGAAGTTCATTTCAGATCGCAAACTCCTTGAAAATGTGCCATCCGCAGCCCTGAACACAAACCAAAAAATGTGCATTTACTTTAAAAAATTAGAACAAGGCACTTTTGAAAAAATAGGTGTTTCCTTTTTTGAACTGATGGGAAAGAACAAGTTGCAAGTAAAATCAAGCTCTTAAGTGTGTTCCAAAAATGGATAGCAGAAGAAATTTAATCACTGAAGACTGGAAAAATAAGTTAGTTGACTGTGTAGCAATATAGATTATGTAGACTAACTAGATAACTAGAAAGATAACCAGGCAAAGAAATCAATAAGCAGAAATTGTATTACACACAACTTATTTTTAACGGGGATAACAACAATGGAAAAACATAGGTAAAAAGGGAATAGGACTTTTGAGAAAATCCAGATTAGAAGAATCTGCAATGGATTTAAGTTCTTAAAAAAAAGGAAAAAAACTGAGTAGAAAAGATAGCAATTCTTTATTTACAGTGACTTTTTTGAATACTTGACATTGTGTAATATTTGTTTAGAACCCTTGGTGTTTCTTTGTAATTTTAACTTTTATTCTTATTATTTTCTTTTGAAATTTTACTTTCTTAAAGTAACGCTGGTTCTGCCAGGCTCATGCAGCTTCATGGGATCAAAGCAGACTTTACTTTAAAGCTGTATTTAGAGGCCACCTCTTTCCCTCAACATTCCTGTAGGTGCGGGGTCCACAATCTGGATCTTTAAAACCCCTCAGTCACATCCCCTACTGGCATCTCCATCTAGACCATGTCCCCTAGCGTTCCTCTGGCCTGGGAATGGCAGAAGAGAAAGCCTCCAGGTACCTTGGACTTCACCCGCAAAGCAAAGGACTCACAAGTGGCAGGTGGAATTCAGCACACCCACCCAAGACCAAGGCAGGTCTGAGTCGCCAGAAGTGGGGCTGCAGGGTCACACGCAGCACAGCCTGCTATGCCTACCACCCCACCCCGCCCCCCCCTGTCAGCAGGACTCATCAGCCTGACTGGGACGGGCACATGGTTGTCCACGTAAAAGCTGCAGCCCCTGACCTGCATGGTGTGTGGCGGCTGCCATCTTCCGAGCCTTGCCTTTGGGCACTGGGGGCAGCAGCTCCACTTCCTCCTGGGGCATCTGGGCCACCTTCTGCAGAAAGATCTTCTCCAAGGCTTGGGCCATGAGGACAATGTCATCAGTCGGCTGGAGACAGCAGGATGGGGGTGGGGGGAGAAGGTGGGACTGAGTTGGGCCACATGGACACCAAGAACAAAACCTGAACCTAAGCACCATTTGCTAATCCTTTGGGAGACAGCTGCTCTGCCACCAAAATGTCTAAGAAAGGAAGGCAGATCTTTTGCACATGAGGTTTCCTGCAGAAAAGGAAACTGGGCCTACTAGCAGCCCAACCCACACCCCCACTCTCTAAACCATGGATAAGCTCAGTGGTTCTCCCCACCACATCCCTTTCTAAAAAGTTGAAATGCTTCTCCTAAGCCTTGGCTACCAGCAGTAAGAGATTTAAACTGGAATATCTGGCATTTGTCCCCAACCCTCTGCTACTGACTTTTCTCACTACAGGAATGCATCTTCTTCTTTTGAGCTTCTCCAAAACTGGATTTAACCCTGGGGCTGGAGAAAATGCCACCCTAGAAGTGAAGGTGTGCATTTCAGTAATGGGATGGATTCTTTACCTTGTTGTAAATGTAACAATTTGTGAACATGGTGTTGAAATCCTGCATGCATTCGCTGGCGCTCCAGTAGTAGCTATGCTCCAGCCGCTTCTTGATCGTCCCCATGTCCATTGGGTTTTTTATTATTTTGTGATAATCCTGTTCAGGGTGGAGAGAGAGAAAAAGTTGCTTTTACTGGAGTCCAGAAGTTCACTCCGCATCCTGTGCTGACAGCCACTGTGCCCCACGGATAATGCAACTGAAACATTTGGATGTGAGCTGGGAAGGAAGAAAAGGAGAAGCAGAAGTGCATAGGGAGAAAAGGTAGCCTGACACAGGGGATGCTTACACTCTCCCAGTCTGTAACATGGCTCTCTCCATACTTTTCCAGCGGCTCCTCCAGTCCCCTAAACATGCTGCACAGAGTTGGGATTCCCTGCTCGAAGTGCTGAGCCGTGCTCTGCGGGATGGGTGGACACCCTCCAGTACTGGTCAGGGTGACCTTCTGCAGTGGACACTGCCCTCTTGCAGACCCTGGATTCAAGCTGGGGCTGTGTAGGTCTGCATGGCAGGGCTGGAATATTCCCAAAAGTCTCCTTAGAGAGTAAACACTGCAACACCAGAGCCCTTGCACAGCATCAGGAGCCGTGGGGCAAAAGACCCCAGCTGTGTTGGCCGTAGCAAAACCAACAAGCCATGTGGCATCTTAGACCACGCACAGGCGTCCTGGGGAAAAAGGGGCTTCAAGGTGCTGCAGGGTCCTTTGCTGTGTTGACCTCTGGAACCGACCAAAGCAGGGTGCCAGTCTTCCCTGTTCTCCATGCCTCCAGCTGAGTCCCATCCAGCTGCAATCGCTTCGGTCTGTCCTCTTAAACTCAGGCTTCTGTGAGATGCTACCGGATTCCAACTCCCATTGGAACATCCGAATTGTCAGGGAAGATGGGGACTCAAGAGTCGGGCAGCACCCCCACCCTCGCCTTAGCCACAGCAATCCCACAGACACATAGCTGAGCAAAGGAGCTTTTGGGGTACAACCAAGGCAGCCCATCCAGTTCCAACTCCACCCCTCAACATGGGGTGGGGAAGCTGAGTATGAGTGCATTTACTGAATCTCTCGGTGGATGCAAAAAGATATTTTGAAACCGCCTGCAACAGACAATTTAAAAGTACAAAATATCCACACTTCACTCTTGAAAAGGGAATACAAAATTCCAAATTAAGTTAACCTCTGAAAACAAAACAGAAAACATGCTCAGCTCAAACGTTTACAATCAAAGAGCTGCTTACCAACAAAAATGGCTGCAGGCTGTCCAAGCAAGCAGTCCCTTTGCCCATGCTGTGGCTGACACCTCCTGCCTTCCAGGTGGGCACCCCGCAGAGAAGGGCTGCTCCTGGGCACCTGCCCAAGAGCACCCTGCGGGTCACAGGAGATGGGGAAGGCCTCCTCTGAGGAGCACAGCAGCTGAACGGCTCCGCACCAGTGACGGTGGTCCAGCTGCCAGCAGCCCAGGCTGTTGTGGGTGCTTTAGGCTAGCGACACAGCCTGGGCTGTTGCTAACAGACAGCCAGGGAGGAGGTGCCCTTACTTTATCACAACTGATAGTCAGAGACAACTTTCTCTGGAGGCTCTGTATGACAGGTATGGCTAGCAGCAGGGTGCAGATTTTGGCCTGGTTCATACATAACAGGATGAACTCACAGTATGGGTTGCTTAATTCTGGCTTGTCGTGATAGGTTAACCCACCCATGCTAACAAACCATGGTCAGTTAACAAACCACCTGAAAAGGGACCCCCGCAGTTTATTGTTGGATAGTTTAAAGCATGGGTGCTTGTTGCATGTGAATGCAGAACTTTGGGTTCCTCTTCCCAGCTACTGACATGGCAGGCAAGAACAGCTCAAGGAATGAGCTCCTCTGCATTAGCAGTACAACACTGCAGAGGCACTTAGGATACAGGGAGGGGGGCGGGTGAAGGACAAAGAAAGCAAACAACCCAGGGAACGGACTGGGAAACTAACCCTGGTTGGTTCAGTTATCTGCCAAACAAATACTGGGCAAGGCAAGAAACCGTGACCTGGCTCGCATGTAAAGACAAGGCAGCATACAGGTTAAGCATCGGTTATCACTGAATTGCTAGTTACGTGATATGTGGATCTTGTAACTGTGGCAATAATTTAATAGTTCAAAGACCAACAACACACCATGGATTGCTCTTTGGCTGTTTCTGTTGTTCCTAGATCTGGGGTGAGGCCTTGAACCAATGAAAAGGGCACCAGAAGACAACTGTATACATGGAGCTAGGTTGGCAGAAGTCCCATAGCTTCATGCCTAGACCATCTACAGGTGTTGCAGCTTATATGGTGCATGTGCTGGCCAAAAGAATGTGTTATCTCAGACCGAGAGAGGATGTTACCTCGAGAGTTGGGAGGCTCCCTAAAACATGTGACACTGGCTCCTGTCCATTGCTTCAACTTAGCTTAAAGAGGTAGAAGATAGTATATTGGCCATCAGGCTGATAAACTGACCTTCCAAACCAGGTGTTTAATGAGAATATCTTAGCCTCCAGGTGTTGCAGGCATGGAAGAGTATCACGGGCAATGAACCTCGACACAGACTTGAACCGTGGAGGTGCCGGGTGCTGGCTGTCTGCTGGGGTCTCTCTGTTGCTGCTCTTCTGGGGATCCCGGCAATAAAAAGGAGAACTGAACAGCTCTGCTCAACAATGCTGTATGTTGTGCCAGCCCTTTCACTTTGCCTGCTCACAGCAATTACTGTAATGTACTGTGTGACTCAGCTTTGTGAATGAACAGTCTGCACTTTGAAAGAATGAATGAAAGAACCACTGGCCTCCTGGCAAATGCACACTGATTCAAGGCCTATTGGAACATGCTCACCTGGTGACTGACCAGGGAAGCCCTGCCGGGATGATGTGCAAGGGTGATGGAAAAAAGGGGCCCAGAAAGGCCTCTAGCTGAATCCAGCCAGTGCACAGCCGGAACATTAAACCAGCAGAGGAGAAGGGAAGAGCCCTTGTGGTCCAGAAAGACCCGCAAGGAGTGTCAGTAGCAGTGTCTGGAACCCAAGTGGCCCCTGCTTGAGAAACAGCAGGGATCGCTGTGACAGGACCTCAGGAAGTGCAACTCACCGGTAGATTTAATTTTATGGCATCGACTGGCTGGTAGAAGGGCCAAGCGAACTGGTGCTTCCACAAAGTTTTCACCACCACATTCTGCATGTACTGCAGCTGATTGGTCTTTCTTCCAGGCTTGCTGGGGTTGGTGACCTCGGGGGGAGGTGGGTTGACCGGGCCTTGTGGAGCCGGGATGGCTGAAGTGATGGTGGACATTTTCCTTGCCTCTCCAGTTCACGTGCAGTCAAGGCAGTGGCAGGAACAGGAGCAGCGGCGGGCACTAGGAAAGGGCCAGTCTCTTTTACAGCCCACAAATGGGATGGGCATCCCATTTCCAGGGACCAGCCATGCAGCCTGGAGAGGAGGAGGAGGAGGGGAGGAAATATTTTCAATTTTTAGAACAGTGGAACAAGGGAAAACACACATGATACAGAGGACAAAGTATTTGATTACGATGAATCTCATGAGGTCAGAGTGTTGAACCAAGGGCCATGAGGAAAATCTGGCCCAGATCACACCCTCTGGGCACTCAACATGCAGCCCCATTCCCCCTTTCCAGACTGTTGTCTATTTGTTGGCTTTCCTGCTTATTTTGGCAGACATTTCTCCCATCTGATGAAGAGTGAAATGCATCTCCCAAGCCTTCCCTGCTGTTAGGAGGGACTGTAAGCAGTGACACCATGGGTACTTTTGGCATCTTGCTCTTATCCCTTCTGCCTCTGGTTCTGCCAACAACCACCCCTGCCCAGTGGCCCCTGGAAGTGCCTCCAAAATGGAATTCCACCCTTGGGCTGACAGAGCCTCAATACCCTTGACCACAATTTATGGCCCTCTTGGCAGGAGAGGGACCCTTCATCTACCATTTAAAGTGGTTTTTCCAAATTCTGATATTCACCTCTTTTTCCAAATTAACATGATTAGGGACACACTTTACAGGCAAAGGTGGTTTCTTAGCATTGCTGTAAACCACCCTGAGAGTTCTGGCAACTGGGTAGCACAGAAATGAAATTAATATTATTCCTGAATTCAGCCCAGGGACAGAGAAGACGTGACCCCCGAAAGAGTGTTAGGCAGCAACTGCCATCATCCCTTACCAGAGGCAAAACTGCTGTGGCTGATGCACAGCAACACCTCAGAAGGTCACATCTGCCCTGCTTCAGCTCTAAACTAAGGCAGCCTTTCCCCCAATTTGGCATCCTCCAGGCAGTTTGGACCACAGTTCCCATAATCTCCAAACAGCCCTGCAGAGGACCATGCGGAGAAGCAATGGGCAGCCTTCTGGGCTCTGGTTGTGTAAGTTCATTTCTGCTACAGCTGGGAACGTGCCCCAAATGGGAGACCTGTTTAGATGAGAACAGCCTGAATCTCCAAGAAGGACAAGAAATGGTATAAGGGCAGCACATGGCTCACCAGGCCTTGCAAGGTAACCAGGAGAGATATTTTGTGATATAGACCTGGGGCTGCAATGCTCAAGAAGAGTAGTGAACTAGCAGTTGCTCTGTGAGCCCTCAAAGTCTTTCTTTAAGGCAAAAGGTTTATCACTTTTATATTATTGATATTAGCATATCTTAACCTCCACAAGGAGTGTTGAATCTCCTTCAGCCCAAGGGATAAATCCCACAAGTAGGTGGGGCTGAACTGGCAAAAATACTGGCATTTTAGTAAAAAGCTTTGCCTTCCAGTAACTTAAGAAAAGCATTGCAACCTTTTAGAACTGGGGCACAAACACATAAACCAGAAAGCCACCTGAAGGTTGGGAAAAAGGGGCTCAGGCAGGGGCCTGAGACCTCACATCCCTGGTGTTAAGTTGTTGGGAGCCCGCACTCTTCTCCCATCGGTGACCAAGCAAATGCTTCCAGGAGGCCCAGAATCGAGGGACCCTGCCTTGGCTGCTTGAAAAACAGGAGCTGGCTCTGATGCAAGAGGGCCCCATCTTTACTTCCAATGAGACATGATTTCCACTGATGTAACAGCATCAAAACAAAAGCATCTAGGGTAGCGACTTATGGTGATTATCACACTTGTGGGGACCAGGAAAACTGGACTGAACAGTTTTCCTGGTCCCCACAAGTGACCAGGGATTCCACACAGGCTTGCTAGTACAAAGCAGGGATGCAGAACCTCAGGACTATACTCTGCTGTTCTACAAACTCAGATGGCACAGCCCCTTCCATGGAATTACTGATTGCCTCCTTGACTTTTATACCCCTGCCCCCCTCCCCATTCCAATAGGCTGAAATAACTAAATAAATGCTGTTAGCCGTCCAGAGGCGTTAGTAATTGGACGGCATACAAATTTCATAAATAAATAAATAAATAAATAAATAAATAAATAGCATGCCTCTTCAAGGGCTTGGGAACTAGGAATTAAAAGCCCAATATCTAGGTGCCTAGGTCCTTAACCACCCCTTTGAGCTTCACCAAAGGCACCGCTGGAATGTGTGCTCCCCAGAGCTTCTCCAAAGGGTATACAGTCCATGGAGGAGAAAAGGCCCAGCATACCATTCTGACCACTACACTGCAGCACTCTGGCTCCAACCTCTCTCACCAGTGCCTGCATGCCCATGTTCCAGCTGCCGAATCCACCCCCCCCCCCCCTTTGCCTGTGACATCCCCAGCGGAGATGGGCAGAACACCCGATTAACTTGCCCAAGTGACAACTGTGGCTCCGCCAAGCACAAGAACCAATTAACCATTAGCCAAGTATCTCTGTGGCGGCCACGAAAGCACCACAGAAATGCCAACTTTTCCTCCTACAGCTGGAACACAGAAGCAGAGTTCCTTTCCTCCTCTGTTGCCTTTGGAAGTAAATTCCTTCATCCACCAATTCCACTGGGTGACCTGACCCCAGGGTCCCCTACCTCTCCACACCAGACCTAGCCTCAGTGAGGGTTGGCTGGGCTTCCTTCTAAACTGCTGCAGCTGCGCTGGCACCACATGGGCCCTGGGAGTCGAGTCCTGGGTAGTCACACTCTAGGTGGAAAGCCAGAGAGTTTCCCCCTGATGCTCCAAGGAATACAAGTGAGTTTTGTAAAAACTTACAACTGTGACTTAAGCCACCAAAAGGGCAACCCCAAGTAATAGGTTGCTCACTTTCACATCAGTAATGCACAAGATTAACTTTCCATTCTCATTTAAACCCACATAGCACAGTATGGACTGTGGAACAACTTTACAATTACTAAACATAAATGAAGAGACTAAAATGTTTGTAAATGAAACCCACAGGCTACTTGTACAGGACTTGGCAAAAAGGAATCTCTGAGGAGCCCCAAATAAGAGCTCCTCCCAGCGAAGGAGTCCAAGAGGCCACTGCAGGCACAGACCCACTGAGCCCCTGCACGGCTTTCAAGGACGGCAGGCAAGTGACCCACAGCAGCCTGGGGACAGCCCTCATCTCACTATCTGTACCTGTATGCTGCCAGGAGCAGGTGCTAGATACCATTGCAGGCAGGAGATTCTGCCAAATGGATCCTGACCTGATCCAGCACAGTGGCAGCTCTCTAAGCAGTCCCACATGACTCTGAGGCCAACAGTCAGAGATCCATTTGGAAACCACCAAGAACAGGGTTTTAGTGTGTTAGGGCCTACCCTAAGGAGCTGAGGTCAGGTGTGGCTCAGTGTTCACTTTCAGCACTTGCTGAAAACACTGCTTTTCAGCTAGATTTTCCAGATGGGTGACTGAATTCCAGGCCCTGTTTTAACAACAACCCTGTTTATACTGCCAGGTTTTTAAAAATCTGTTGTACGCTACTCTAACGAAATGAAATGAAAGTGGAAATGAAGGTGTCCAGTAACTTCCAATCTTTTGTGGCCTCTTTACTCACCCCCCGACAGCTGGGGATTTCTTCCACAAGCATCACAGCACTCTCCTTGCAAGAGGAGCATGAGGGAGCCATCCAGGTTCACAGCACGTGCTTCTCAAATTCTGAGGCCAGTTTTTGCTATTATTGAATCACAGTTTGGGGATCCAGCACATGGGGAAATGGCTAGCAAATATGCCAATAGTTGTTGCCAAGTCATCAGAGCAAAGGGCCGCTGTGACAGAGTCCCTAAGATTGGACCAGATAATGAAGCATTGCCATGATCAAAACCAGCACACCTGCCAAAGAATACATGAAAATACGTATCTGCCTACAATGCAGAAAGGCCCTGTTCTACTTCCAGAAACATTTGATAACTACTTGCATGCTTCACTCGCACAGAAAACACTGAAGCAGTTATTTATATTAAAATAATTTACACACACCTTTTCAGAGGAAAGCCTTCCCAGGATTGCTCATGCACCAGAATTAATCATGCAAAGCGGTATTAGAAATACACAATCTGACTGTGAAAACTATAAAATGAAAAAGCAGCACATTTGTTCCAGATTTAGTAGAGCTACTGAAATCAATGTGATGAGTGATTTAACCCTAATTTCAGAGACACTACAGTAAACCATGACTAAACTGGAACCAACCTCTAAGCAGTTTAAAAACCATCTCAAAACATTTATAATAAACAAAGCAGATTGAGGGTGCAATCTTATGCATGGTTAGACAAAAAAATAAAATAAAATAAAAATCCTGTAACACCCAGCATTCCCAGCCAGCCAAAGAACTGTTGGATTCCTTCTCCAGTTACCACATGCATAGCATTGAACCCTGAAAGTGTTAAACTTCAGATTTTTGAAATTCAGTGTATGACAGCAAAAATGATGAGAACCAGCACCAACTTCAGGCACTGAAATAACTTAGGCGGCTTACAGGCAAGCAACACAGTGAGCACCAAATTCCACAAGCACTCATGAACCATAAAATAAGCTGTGAGCTGTTTGAGTCATAGTATACAGAAAGTGGCACAGGTAAGGTTTCTCCTGACATGGAGATAAAAGTGACAGCAGCCATTGCTCTGAACAGGTCCCTGATGTACTCGAGACAAGAGGTGTCAGGAGAACAACAGATGCAAGGGCGTTCCTGGTAGAAGGCACTGGATCAGTTCTGGTCCCCAACATGCCCCACCAGGTCCAAGGACACATTCTCCCTAGAAAACTGTGGTTACATCCATCACCTCCTTCACAACCGCCATGTGGCTTCATCCATGCTGACTGAGGGCGGCACCCCACTGCGCCTTCCAGGTGACTGGGACTCCGAGTCCCAGGTGGCATGGCCACGGGTTCTAAAAGCAGGGTCAAACGCTGTGCTAGAGAATGGCTGCATTTACACAGATGCTACTGCTCTGTCAGGCTGCAGGATCATTTAAAGGGTTGATGCATGCCCTCACCTAGCCTTCTATGGACGCCGCAGCATCAGTCTGGATGAACAGGCAGCGCTTCTGTGCCAAAGCAGAGCACCACCTTATTGGGAGCAAGGGCCACACAGCACCAGGGGGACGCCATTCTGGGGCAACATGAGGCGCAGAATGGGGCCATCACGCTTGGGCTCAGCCTTCACACCTGCAAGTATATTCATGCCACCAAAACACACAGCCTGGGCATCTCTTGCCAGTGAGAAAAGCTCTCCCAGGATTCAGGCAGGTCTCCCTTCTTTTCAGGGGAGCAGACTAGGGACAGTCTGGGTGCAAGGCAGCAGCTCTGCCATGGTGCCAGGCCTCTCGTCTCCGCACTGAGGCGGCGAACGATCCGGCCGCCGAACTGCCACCGCAAACATGCTGCGCCGCAGCACTCCGGGCGGCTCGCGGGGCCCCCGCAGACAGGCGGCCAACCGCTGGGCTGGAGGGGTTGCCCACGGGCCCGGTTCGGCCTCGGGGCGCTCACGACACTCTGGAGGCCCGGCCCAATTCGGCAAGGCGACCCCGCTCCTGGATCAAGCGGCCAGGCTCCTTCTTCAGGCCGGCGCCGTTCCGCCACGCTGAGCAGCGGCCGCGAGGAGAAGCCTGCGGAGGGCGGGAGGCCACAGCGACCACCTGCCCACAGCGCAGCCGCCAGCGGCCCGACCTCGAGGCGAAGCAGCGGCGGGCGGCCGCGGGAGCCCGCCGTGCCCAGAGATCCAAGCTCCGCAGCCGCGCCCTCGGAGACCGGCAGCAGGAGAGGCGGCGCCGGGAGCGGCTTCCTGAAGCGGCCGTGCTCGCCGGGGACTGCGCCACCCGCGCCGCGCCAGCAGAGCCGAGCCGAGCCGAGCCGAGGCCTGGCCGGCGGGCCACCGAGCGGGCCGGCCAGCAAACGAGCGAGCCGGCCCGGCGCCTTTGTGCGCGCGCCGAGGGGGAGGGGCGGCGGCGGCGCCCCCTCCCCTCAAAAGATGGCGGCAGGAGGGGAGGGGAGGAGCGCCCCCGCGCGCCGCCGCCCGGGCCGGCACTCCACGGGGGGGGGGCGAAGGGCCCCGGCCCGCGCGCCGTCCTTTGTTGCCGCGCGGGCGGCGGAGCGGGGCGGCGCTTCCCGGGGACGCGCCGCGTCGGGAAGCGGCCCCTGGGGGGGGGGCGCTATGTTGTGGCCGCCGCGCCGCCTCCTTCGCCGGCGCCGCTCGCCGCCCCTCCGGCCTGCGCGGTTCCGCGCCGCGCGCGCGTTTACCTGGGCCGGGCGGCCACCGCCGCCTCCTGCTGCCGCTGGCCGGTGCGCGCGCGGAGGGTCGGCCCAGTGCCCCCTCCCGGCCGCTGCTCCGGACCCCCTTCTGGATGCTCGCCCAGGCCAGGCGCACCGATGCGCTCGCGGGAGCGATGCGCAGCGCAGCGCACCGCTCATGCGCCCGGCGCGCGGCCCGCCGGGAAGGGTAGTCGGTGCGCCCGGCCGGGTTACGCAGCGCCGCCCCGAGCGGGACTACATCCCCCAGTCGCCAGCGCGCCCGCTTCCTATCCTCCCCCCCTTCATTTCTCCCGCCCTCACCGCTCACTCTTCGGATCGGCCAACGGGAGGGAGAGAAAGAGGGTCGCGCAGGCAAGTCCACAGTGCCCCTCCCGTTATGCCCCAACCACATGCTCAGGATCAGTGGCGAGCCCCCGCGGTAGCCAGGTTAGATATTGCTCCCGCGTAGACCCATCACATTTCGAGCCACTACTGAATACACAAAGTACCAACATTGCGGGAGGGGGCGGGTACCTGCCAGTTTTACGGAGGTGTGGGCGCCGCAGGAAGGGAAAGCTGAGTGTGAGAGTCAGAGAGAGATGCCCTTGGGTTATGCCTTACTCCAAAAGGCACAGGATAGCAACTCGGTGCTGGTCCCTTCTAGAGTCGACCCACTGAAATGAACAAGACTTGTCAGTCATGGCCAGCTTTGTTCCCTTTATGTTCTGGTTTGACTAACCGGATGCTACTGTAAGACTGCACTGCTATTCCCCCTTCCCTGAGAGGAAACACTACTGAACTTAATACCTTTTACTCCCAATACATGTAGGATTCGGCTGCAGGAACCATGACCTGGCACTGCACTGGCAGGCACGGCTTTCCCTACCTGCACCTTCCTTCCCTTTCCTTCCCTCCCCAGGGTAGCACCTATAGTCTCCTGCATTTGCTAAGGAGAGTCAGGAGACTTTGTTGCGTGGGGTGAGCTGTGGTGTGTGTGGACGGAGGGAGGATCCTCCAAAACTGGACAAGAGGTCTTCTTGAGGAAGGTAGAGCCAAGTTACAGCCCATAATGTGAAGAAGGTATCCCACGATACTGCATAGTCTCCTTCAACCCATCCCAAGAGCAGCACACAAGAATTGGGGCATAATTCATGCCTAATGCATGGGGGGGAAAAAAGCACATCATCGCTGGCTACTCCTTTCCCATATTGCCACTGTATAAACTCACCAGTTTCCCCACTGAGACAATGAAATGGAAGCTTTCCTGCAGGCCAGAACACCTTAGAAATCCCATACAACTCGATGAGGCCCACTCTGGACCCTTTGAAGTTTGCATCATGAAACAGTGGCCATTTTCTAATGTTTAGATTTCTATAGCACTCCTGAACTGTTCAAAGAACCTACATTGCTCCTGGGACCCTTCCTGTAGCCCAGCGAGATAAGGTGGTATTATATTTCATAAGGTATTATTATACATTTTATTTTGATACCATCAATTGCAGTTTGTTATGGCATTTCTGCAGGGCACAGAGCATTGAGGTCCTAGGAGCAACTCTGGTCAGCCAGAGAAATCTTTGCAGCTGTTGTGAACAAACGTCAGCCCAGGCTGCCTTTCTGCCACAAGTGGCAAAAATGGTTGCTTTGGCTTAATGATTAAAATTTGGATGATTAAGCAACTATAAATGGTTTCATTGGTAGCCTGGCTTAGGAGAGCAAGTTTATAGCTCTAAAGAAAAAAGAGTAATTGAGAAACTAAGAAAATATGTCAAAGAGTTTAAATAATAACAAAAAAAGTTTTCTTTTATACATATATACATTCACTCACTAAACACTGTGGAAGTTCACCCATACAAAAAAGGGCTACAAGCCCCAGCAATGGTGGTGGGGGCATGCTGGGTGTTGTATGCTTTCTGTCTGTCCAAACTTATTATTTTATTTATTATTTATTTATTTGGAATTTTTGTATGCCATCCCATTCGAATAAGCCTCGGGATGGCTTCCAACATCATAAATAAACAATCATACAGATAAATATATATAAAATCTGGATTCATCCTGGCTAAAAATTTAAAATGAATAAATAATATTAACAATTATTAAAATATCGTTTAAATAAAAAGGTCTTGGCCTGGCGCTGAAAAGCAAATAACGACGGCACCAGGCGGACCTCTCTGGGGAGTGCATTCCATAAGTGGGGTGCCACCGCAGAGAAGGCCCTCCTCTGGGTACTCACCCTCCTAATATCTTTCACGGAGGGTTCCCCAAGGAGGGCCTCTGCCACCGATCTCAAGGGGCGGGAGGGCAAATAAGGAAGCAGGTGTTCCTTTAGATATCCAGGTCCCAAGCCGTTAAGGGCTTTGTAGGTGATAACCAGCACCTTGAACTGAGCCCGGACTTCGATGGGGAGCCAGTGAAGCTGGTGGAGGACTTGGGTTATATGAGAATAATGCCCAGTCCCCGTCAGCAACCTGGCTGCTCTATTTTGCACCATCTGAAGTATCCGGACTGTCTTCAAGGGCAGCCCCACGTAGAGCGTGTTACAGAAGTCTAATCGGAAAGATACCAAACCATGTGTCACTGTCGCCAGGCAGTCATTCTCCAGGTAGGGACACAGCTGATGGATCAGCCTAAGCTGAAGGAAAGCACTCCTTGCCACTGCTGTCACCTGAGCTTCCAAAGACAGCTCTGGGTCGAGGAGCACTCCCAAGCTGCGAACCCTGTCCCTAAGAGGGAGTGCAACCCCGTTCAGGACAAGGTCCAGGTCCCCTACCCCAAAGCCTGAACCACCTACCAACAGGACCTCCGTCTTGTCTGGATTGAGCTTCAGTTTATTGGCCCTCATCCAGCCCATCACCTCGGCCAGGCAACGGTTCAGTACAGCTACTGCCTCACCTGGATTGGTTGAAAAAGAGAGGTAGAGCTGGGTATCATCAGCGTACTGATGTTTCCACAGCCCACACCTCCTGATGACCTCTCCCAGCGGTTTCATGTAGATGTTAAATAGCAAGGGGGACAAAATGGATCCCTGTGGAACTCCATGGCATAGCTGCCATGGCGCAGAGCCACAGTCCCCCAGCACCACCACCTGGAATCAGCCATTGAGATAGGAGCGGAACCACTGCCAAGCAGTGCCCCTAACTCCCAGACCCGCCAGCCTATCCAGAAGGATACTATGGTTGATGGTATCGAAAGCCGCTGAGAGGTCCAGGAGGACCAACGGGGACGCACGCTCCCTGTCTCTCTCCCTGCACAGGTCATCATACAGGGCGACCAAGGCAGATTCAGTACCATACCCGGGCACCGCTGGACGGCATTTTGAGGAGGCAATGGAAGCGGAGAAGAATTTCTTCTTCGCTGCCCTCACCGCCACAGCATAGGCTCGATACTGAGCTCACAAGTGTGTTCGATCAGATTCATCCCGTGATTTCCTCCACCTACACTCTAGATGTCTCCCAACCCGCTTCATCGCCCGTAGTTCAGGTGTATACCATTGGGATGAATGGGCTCTGCCAGGTGGGAGAGGACACTTAGGAGCGATCGTGTCAATAGCCCTGGTCATTTCCACATTCCACAGTTCGACCAGAGCATCGACAGGAGCAAACTTCCCCAGAGCCTTCAGGATTCCATCCGGATCCATCCGGCTCCAAGGGCGGACCAACACAATAGGGTCCGCACCCTTACAGAGGGAAAGGCCGTTATCGAGTTCAAACCTCACAAGGAAGTGATCTGACCATGACAGGGGAGTCAGGCACAAATTCCTCACCCTCAGATCCCCCCCTTCCTGCCCCATCGAGAAAACCAGGTCCAGCGTATGTCCACGTTCATGGGTCAGGCCTATGACATGTTGAGACAGCCCCATGGCTGTCAGGGAGGCCATGAAGTCCTGAGCCGCCCTGGTCAGAACAGTCTCGGCATGGAGATAGAATTCCCCCAGGACCAGCATCCTGGGGGTCCTCAACACCAGGTCCGAGACGATCTCCGTCAGCTCAGGCAGGGAGTCTGTTGCGCAGAAGGGTGCACAGTACACCAACAGAATCCCCAATCTGTCTCGGTCGCCCAACGCCAAAGAGAGGCACTCTAGACCCGGTCTCGAGAGAACAGGAAGCCCTGCGAGGGAGATAGAGGCTTGATAAATTAAAGCAACCCCCCCCTCCCCTCCGGGTGCGGTCAGTGCTGGACCAGACACCCGGGCGAGCTTCCATATAGTTATGCTTTGATGCTGCAATCCTGTATCAGTTAGATATATCAAACTCAGTGAGGCATGCAGCCATTGTAGGCTTCTTTTGTCTAAACATGCATAGGATTGCATCCCAAATGAGATTTGTTTTAAAAAATGGCTCATGGGGGGTTTGTGTGCATTTTTTGGAAAATCACGTTGTGATTGTAACTCAGCAAATCAATCTACAATTTAGCCTTGGACTCTCATCTCCTTTGGATGTTGCAAAAGATCATTACTTTTTAACTGTGACTTTGAACGATTGAGTAACGAGATTGCATCATTTGTGATATGTGAGATAAACTCAAAAATCTTCTTAAACTGAAATAGTTTCTTATTTTTAAACCTAAATGTGGGATCCTTCACACATTTTAGATAGGAAAAAACCTACAACTCCATAAAAACTTTTCTGATGGGCCTTCAGACCCTCATGGAAGTCACAAAAGCCTTTTTAAAAACAAGCAGAAGAAAATAGCCCAACCCCACCTTCTGAGGAGGTTCTTTGTTTCCAGGGCTTCTTTGTAATCTTTCCTCAGGTGGATGCAGAAAGAGCCACCTGCCCAAGCTTGCAAAAAATGCTAAACCATAATATAGTTTGAGATTGTGACAAGGGTTGTACCTGAATTCATTTCAGCAAACAAACCCTGGCAGGTTAACCAGGAACAAGCTATGATTTGCAAAATTGAGCTTCTTTAAGCCATTGTTTGCGGAGACTCCTGTGAGTCCCTTGGACAGCAAGGCGATCAAACCGGTCACTCCTAGAGGAGACCAACCCTGACTGCACTTTAGAAGGCCAGATCGTGAAGATGAAACTCAAGTACTTTGGCCACCTAATGAGAAGGAAGGACTCCCTGGAGAAGAGTCTAATGATGGGAAGAACAGATGGCAAAAGAAGAAGGGGATGGCAGAGGAGGAGGTGGCTAGATGGAGTCACTGAAGCAGTTGGTGTGAGCTTAAGTGGACTCCAGGGGATGGTGGGGGACAGGAAGGCCTGGAGGAATGTTGTCCATGGGGTTGCGATCGGTCGGACATGACTTCACAACTAACAACAACAAAGCCATTGTTTGCTGTGTTGTCCGCATCCAGACACATGACTTATCCTTGGCTTGTTTGTGCTGTCCACCCTGCAATGGAAGCGCCTGCCTACGGCAGCTTGAAAACCAAACTACTCTAGAGACAGACAACATTGGCTGAAAAGTTTTTAATACTGTGTTTTGCACTTCTTGTGAACCCCCTTGGGAGCTTTTAGCTGTCAGGTAGCATATGCACAAAATAATTGAATGGAACCAGGAACAAGAAAAATAGGTTGCACAAAATAATTATATGCACAAAATAATTGAATGGAACCAGGAACAAGAAAAATTTGTTTGCTTGCCTGTAAGATGGTTCATGGCTACAGCAACGAAGCCTGGGTTTGTCGACTGCGAATCAGCATTATGTGTGGATGCAGCTGTGGACAGGTACCAGAAAGGATAAGTTCTGCTAGCTTCTTTGTCATGATTTGTTTTGATTGTTCAAAACAAAAGGCAATAACACTGATGGAAAAATTAATTGGTTCATCTATGTGAATGTATGTGTCTGTTTTTTAAAGCTATAGCAAGAAGGAGTGGAGGAGACACTTAACACCTGACACATCCCCACTGAATGATGTGCTGAAGGTGGAACTCCAGGTGGCAATTAAAGATCACCTGTTCTTTCTCTGGGGAAGAGCAGCACAGCCAGCACCTTTTCTGATGGGGCCTCCAGACCATTACAAAACGCAAGCCTTCAAGCAGATTCATCTTTCCTGCTTGCTGCTAGGAAATATTCATCTTGCATGCTTTGGAAAGGGAGCTATGGGCATCCTGGCAGGGCTTGTGAGTGGGGTTCTGTGGGGTCCAAACATGAGTATTAGATGGTCAGCAAGAGTAGTCACTGAAAGCCCTGTACAGTTGCAAAGAAACCTGGGGTGTGTTGAGATAGAAAAAGGCCTTGCAATTTTTTTTTCCAGGGCCTTTTGGAGACGAAGAAATTTAAATCTCTTGCCTCTTTAAGACAGGAAAAAAGGTTTGACAATCCTATGCATGGATAGGATTATGCCATTGTATTTCAAGTACGGAAGGATAAACACCCCCCACTGGTCACTTAGTAGACAGAAGATTTTATGGCTCTTGCTACATTTTCACTGATATCCAGTAGCAGTCCATTTTGTATGGACCACTGGAAGTATATATTCTAAACTGAAGTATAAAATCCTTTTGCTACCCTTTTTCTTGTTAAATTAAAAGCAATATAAATGATTGTTGAGCATAGACATGTTGCATGACAGGTTTTTATCCTCTTTTTTTCTTTCTTCCTCTCTTTTGTGGTTTGCACCACCCCTTCTTGGTTTTTCTAATTTTGTCAGGATTGTATCTACAAATAATGCCAATAATAATAGTGCAGAAATGCTGCAAACTTGTACTACTTCTCTCAGTTTGCATAATTTGACAATGTTCATTTATTTTATTACATTTCTAGACTGCCCCTTAGCCAAAGTTTTCTTTTTAGCATAATTCTGTTTTTGCCTACCATGGGAAGAACAAAGAACGCTCAGTCCATGACCACTTCTAATCCCAAGCAGTACCCACAAGCTTCCAAGAGTTTCTTTGCAACCAGAATGATTAGAAAGTGCTCTAGCATGGAAACAGAAACTAGTCTTCATTATGGATGTCCAAGGATGAACCTCATTATTTATGGCACAGGGAGAAGTGTGAACTGTGGTTGGATAAGTCTCTTCAGTGCATGGCTGTTCCATCTCCCAGCTGGAGAAAGAAATGGGCAATCTCTCTTTTTAAAGGACTGTTTCTTTTACCAGCAGACAGTGGGGACAAAGAGATGTTGGCTGCTACATTAAACACTATGTAGATGCTGCACCAGAAAGACCATGGGTGGGCCATCTGCAGCCTACAGTTCCCATCAGCCTTGTGAGAGAAGATGAGACTTGCAGCCCTGTAAAAGTTGGGTGTACAAGTGGCCCATCCCTGTGATAGGCCTTTGTTCTGATCCAGCTGGGAAGTTCTGATGGAAGAACGAAATTACTTTGTCCAGCACAGTGGGATCCCTTTGCTTGGTGCATAGTCACAATGGAGATGGTTGTACAAAATGTGTCGTTTAGTTTGGGCAAAAAGGGTGGCTAAAAGAGAAAGCTCACATCATCTTCCTCATTAAATTTCTAACCTACCCCAATAGCCATAGGGCTCTCTGGGTGTGTTACAGCAGAAAAAAAATACAAAATAGAATACAAAATAAAACAATTACAAATAAAAGACATTAAAACCAGTATAATGACATTCCCACAGTTAAATGCTACTTAAACAAGTTAACAATTAAAATTCCATCAAAACAAAAATGGTGCCTAAAAGACTGTAAGGAAGGTGCCAGGTGAACCTCTTGGAGGAGCTTTTTCCAAAGTCAAGGTGCCACTGCAGAAAAGGCCCTTCTTCGTGTTACCACCCTCATTCGTTATTGTATTTTTTGCTTGTTATGTATTTATCGTTTGTTTATGCTGTAAGCTGTCCTGGGACAATTGGATTGTATAGGACAGGCTAAAAAAAAAATCTAAATAAATAAATAAAGAAAATTTCCTGAGGAGCAGGTTGCTTCAGAAGGGCCTCAGCCGCAGATCTAAGATGGCGGGTGGGTCATATGAGAAGAGACGCTTTTTTAGATACCCTGGCCCCAAGCTGCACTCACCAGTGAGGGTGGCTTCTTTCCTTGCACGTCGTCCAGATGTTTCAGCATCAGTCTGATTGGCCTCTCTGGTGTCTTTCTTGACACAGCCCACATCCACCCAATTAGAACATCATTACCCACAGACCTGCAGTTCATTTATGCCAAGCTGCTCCAGGCTCTGAGGTTTGGCCATCTGGGGAACGCCTGCCTGCACTTCGGAGGATGGCAGTGCCATGGCTTGCGAAGTGTGCCCTACCTGCCTCAACACGCTCTAGCCATGGTATTCATCACCATGGAAAAGCCCAGCTGGTCTGGCACAGGCCATGGGAGGAAGCCCGCGATGAGGCGCCCCGCTGACCACATCTTGAGAGGCCCGCCAATTTGGATTTGTCTCTAATCCTCGTGAGTGTTCGGTCCGCAGGAGAAAAGGAGAAGGATGTGGGAAGGTGTTTTTTTCTCTGTCAAAACAAGCCTGGAATTACCGTTCGCTACGTGCTACGCAATGGCAGTCCCACTTCTGCCCCTTTAAGACGCTCTGTGAGGAGCGCGAGTGGCCCCGCTTCGCCAAGTCCCCTTTTTGGCCCTCTGAGCGCGCCGTAACAAGCGCTCCTCGCCGAGCGGGCGCTCTCCTCTGCTCCGCCCTCGGGGCCATCCTTCCCTAGGATTGTGGTTACGTCTCCGTTCCTTGCTGCTCGCAGCCTGAGCTGCTTTTGGCCCCAAGAGGCACCGTAGCCAAGCTGCTGCGCGTGCGCTGGTGAGGGAGGCGCGGGCGGCGAGGCGAGAAGCGGAGCGAGCGTTTCCTCGCTCTCTACATTTTTTATCCCTTTGGGGGCACCGTACTTGGCGTTTCTGCGCGCGCGCCGGGAGCGGGAGAGGTAGAGGCGGCGAGCGCCTGCGCGCCCAGGGAGAGAGCGCGAGGAGGCCTCTTCTGAGGCGCTCCCGCGCCTGGCCGCGTCCCTCGAGTGCGCTTGCGCGAAGCTTGCTGCACCTCGGTTCTCCCCCACCCCACCCCTCCCCACCCGCGCGGCCTCACGAGGAGGAGGAGAGGACCCCCACCCGGGGAGCCGGAGGAAGAGGAGGGACCCCCTTTTCAAGGTGAGTGAGGGAAGGACCCACGGCGGCTGGAGGGTCCGTCCTTTCGTGCCAGCAGCTGCGACTACAACTCCCAGCATACCCTCCCCCGGCAGCTGCCTTGGACTGCAACACCTATGATCTACCAGTACTTTGAGGGCAGGGTGGCCTTTTGCGAGAAGGGAGAAAAGCGCGTGTTCCTCGTCCGTGTTATAACTTTCAGCTTCTCCCTGCGCAGAGCCCTCTGGGAGGCTTTGGCTCCAACCCCCATCGCTCCCCCAACTAACATGGCCCTTGGACTCCAGCCCGGTGCCTCGGAGCGGGGCAGCTTAATTGTGGGGTGGGGGCAGAAGAAAGCGTGAGGACCTTGTGCGCTCCACAATTTCCATCATTCCCCAGGCCGCTTGGACTGGCTTAGCTCCGATCATCCCTTGAGCCAGCATGACCGCTGGACTCCAGCTCCCATTATCCCCTTCTCCCTAGACGATGTGGTCCTTGGCTGGAGCACTTATGCCCTGCAGTTCTCTTTGCTAAGGCACTTGCAGCCTCAAGAGCAGCATGGCCCTGTTGGAGGAGGAAGAGGTGGTGCCATGGAGGGCCTGGCCAGTTCTGCCTGCACCGGCCTCATGTCACCCACAGACGCCAGCTCCTCTCTTCTGTGGCCAGGCTGGGTGGGGCTGGTGGGAGTTGTAGTTCCACATCTCTTGTGGGCGGTCACTTGGGGACACAAGGTGGAGTGGGTGGGAGGAGGAGCCACTTCATGTCTCCCATTCTTTCAAGTGCATGTGTGCCAGCCCTGAGGACTAGGGAGGCCCTCCTCGCCATTCTTTCTAAAACATCCTGGTGGAGACATGGTAGCACTGCTTCTCGTGCAGTGGCCAGACACAGCTCAGAGGTTGCCTCCACAGCAGCAGCTAAGCTGCCGGGGTGGAACTCAGGACTGGCCTCTTCTGGGTATGCTTCTTTGCTTTCCATGTTTCCTGCTGCGCTCGGTGGCTTACAAAGCAGATGCTGATGCAGCACTGGTAAGTTACGATATGTTGTGATCGTAATCCGAATTTAGAAACATAGAAAGAGAGCGAGCCAGAAGGGGCCTCCTGGGCCATCTAGTCTGATGGCTCCAACTGGCTCTGCTCATGACATGTCCACCATGTGCATGTCTAGCCTATCCTTGAACACCCTCACTGATGGGGCTTGAACCACCTGTGGAAGCCCATTCCGTACTGGAGGGGTCCTAACTGTCAGGAAGTACCTCCTGGTATCCAAACTGAACCTTGATTCCCTGAGCTTTGCTCCACTGGAGTGCATTCTGCAGGGGAAAACAGGTCTCTACCCACCTCCACATGACACCCCCTCGCGTACCTATATGTTGCCGCACTAATTGTGGTACTTTGAAAGCTGACCAGATAGGCATTACCATGGAGGCAGTGTGGCAAGTGATTACATTGCTGAACTGGGACTGAGGACACACAAGTTGGATCTTCCCCTTGGCCAGGACACTCACTGGAGGATTCTGGGCCAGTCACTGGCTCTCAGCCCCACCTACCCTCCAGCATGGTTGTGGGGATAAAATAGGAGGATTATGTGAGCCCCTTTGGGTTTCTTGCAACAGGGAAAAATGAGAAATAATAGTAATATTAATTAGAGCAATGCTAGGATTTAGACTATGAAAAGACTAATATTCAGCTGCTCTGTTTGTCTTAGCATCTCAGCACAAGGGCCTCCCCCATGCACCGTGGGAGCTCTGCTGCTCATTTGAGGATAGTGTCAGTGAATATAGACTGCAAACTCTTGGCTTGAGTCAAGCCTGCGCTGTTCTCCCTCAGCACTGCCTGCATGTATGGGGGCAGGATTCACTCCTGGGGGATCTCTTGCAGGCGAAGTGTGTCCTCCGCCACTGCTGTGGCTCTTGAGCAGCAAGAGGGGTAAGGGTGGGGGTGCACCGCTATGCCAGTTATGCCTAGGAGCTGCTTCTCAATGCTGCCAGTTGCAGGAAAAGGTGGTGGAGCAATTACTGACACCTGTGTAGTGTATTTATGTCATAGAATTCAAGGCAGAGTGTGTCTCTTTAAAGCATTTTACTCTGCTTTCAACCCTAAAGGCTTCTAAAGAACAGAGTAAAAGCAAAACAATTTCTGCTTGTGGGCCAACCAGTCTAAAAGACACAGCACAAAAGGAAAAGGAGTTGGAAGGGAAAAAGAATACAGGTAACCTGGGCACTGGTTCTTGGCTGCAGAATTCAGTCAGTTGTGGGGCTGGATTGATGGGAAGGCTGTTCCTCCCTTTAGGGGGTTAGAAGTGACAGATGGAGAAATGGGGGCTTCTGACTGGAACTCTTTGAAGCCTATCAACCTCAATATTTTGTTTTCTTAAGGCACTATCCCATATTTGTTTGGACCCTTTTTCTAAGGTGTGGCTGGAAGGGTGTGATGCTGTGGGACTTTTGCTGAAGTAGGCATAGGATTTTGTCTTGATATTTAGCTCTAGCTGGCATTGGTTGTATCTCCCCACTTTGACTTCATATTCTCTATTTCTTCCCACCACAACTGCCCAAGACTTCCCACTGGCATTGTACATTTAGGGTTGGATCCAGTTTTCACCTGTATCGACTGTGCTGACGGAGGTGGCCATCTCTGCCTGCCCCTTTCAGCTGCTGAGAAATGCTACACATAGTCAAGATACCCCATAAAAGGGGGTGATCTGCACTGTTGGCAGAAGTCCCCACAAACAGGCAGAAATCTTCCATGAGGTCTCAGGAATGCTGATTCTGGGCCCAACCCTTATACCTCAATAGGCGTAAGTAGTAGAAGCCACGTGCCTGCTGCCAGTGCTCCTAAATGGACTGCTACAAAAACTGTTCGCATTAGCAAGGTTATTCTGTAATTACTGACCTCTAAGGGTCCAACTATACACTTAGTTGTATTTTTTATTAAAAATCTGCACTGGGAGAAGCTCACTTCTGCAGCATGTATAAATTATGCAGGATAAGGGGAATGTGCTCATTTGTGTAGCAGGATAAACTATGCATTTACAAGTCATGGGGGAGGGTGATGGGTTCTTTGCTGGGCGTGAAAGCTCCGATCTCCCTCTGGAGATTTCCAAGGGCATCACCAACATACCTCAGAGCCCATCTTTGCCCGAGCAAGAACTTCTTTTGGTCTTGCTGCAGTGAGATAGTTTCCAATGCAGCAACAGCTCCATTTTCCTGGAATTACAAGTGCAGTATTTTATTGTTTGCATTTGTTGCAGAGCCGACTGTAGAAAATGAACATTTGCTGAAGCAAATGCTAGAGAGACTCCTGCTCTCTTTCATTATGAGATGGCATACAGTCTGGGGGTGAATTTAACCCTTGCACCTCCTGCATCCATTTCCCAACAACACCTTTTCCTTTCTCTGTGATGTTTGCCAGCATCTTATATCCAGAAGGCTGCTTTTATAGTGGCCAAGAGTGCTGACTTGCCCCTCAGTTTAACACCATCCTTCACAGAATTTTAAGTACTTTGCATTCTGTTTTCACCTATTTTCACAGGTGTGGAAAGGGTACTTAGATTTTACCTCTTGATTGCTCCCCCTGCTCCCAAATGGTGTGATGGATATAATGGAAAAATGATTGGTGCAAGAGGACATAAGCCTTGAAGCGATGACCTCCCCTTTCTGCTAGATCCCAAACTTTTGAGGTTTTTCTTGGATCTGTATCCATGAGGATCTACTGCAGCCTTTAAGCTTCCTGGCCTACTGAGTACTGATACCAGTAAATAAGATGGATTGAACAAAAAAAGGATACTAAGCTAGTGGAAAAACTTTCTTAATTGTTCAAATAGACAAGAGTCAAATGGGCAGAATGAGATAATTGAAAATTATTTCAGTAAAACAGTTTGGATCCGTATACTTCTAGAATCATTTGGGTTCTAGGCACAATTCTCCATTCTCTTTCTTGGGTTTTATAGAAATTAGGAATTAGGCAAGTTTTAAACTATTGTCTGTTTGACCATTGTTGGCAGGCTAAAATCATCCTGGTGTATATATAACAGTAATTTCCAAACTGTGCATCAGGACATGATCCATCCCAAGTTAAGCACATGATATTTATATCCGTAGGATTTGAGTAGAAATTACATGCTTAATTACTTCCCACTGATTTTCATTCAGACTCTTAAATTCGACTTGATCATGTCATTGGTCAGCTACAAGTTGTATGCTGAAAGATCCAGCCCAACCTGAGACAGAATTTGTGCATAGCTGAGTCACTTGCTTTACTTCTGCATGTCTCTGTTGCTCTGCCTTTGCTTCTTCCTGTTTGATCTGTGCTGTGATGACAAAGTCCTGCCCAGTCTGTGGGTCTTCTCGATGTGTGTGGGGGAGGAGGGAAACCTTCCTTGTGGGAGAATGCTGCATGTAGGAGTTTCTGATTGTAGGAAGCAAAAACAGGACAGTGACATGGTTCAGGAGCCTTTCCTACCCTGGCCCCCTCCAAGCCCATTAGGCTGCAACTCAAGATTCTCAACCATGGACACTGGCCATGCTGAATGGAAGTGATGGTACTTGGGGTCCCAGCAAATCTGGAAAGCACTGGATTGGGAAAGTTTTCATAAAGGCTGGTAAAACTAGATGGGGAGTGGAGAAAGGCAGTGTTCTAGTTATGTCACACTCAAGAGCTTGATGCCATGTGAGGAATGTGATTATCCAGAATCTGCAGACAAAAGAGACCTAATCTGCACAGTGCATTCTTTCTGCATTAACATTTTATTGGAAATTGTGTATTCCTTGAATGCAACATATTCCAGCCCTTTCCTTCCACACAGGTAGAGGTACCCAGCGCATATTTATAGTGCTTGCTTTGAGAGAGAAAGCAGCCTCAACTTGGTGCAGCTTCAGTTTCCACAAGGTCATGTAATGGCCACTCCTACTGATGGTTTTCAGAAAGGGTTAAGCAAATCCACAGAGGAAGAGGAGAGATGTATCAATGGCCATGATGGCTTGATAGAATCACCATGTTCAGGCGAAGTATCCCATGGGGGCAACACTTGCCCACCTGCTTGGGAGCTTTCCAGAAGTTTCTGCAGACTCCTGTGGGGAACAGGATGCTGCTCCTCAGGCTTCACTGTGTTGTGCTGTGTGCGAAATGCAGCCTGCACCAGTTCTAATTCAAGATGTGGGTGAGGTGTGTCAGGTTGCTGCTGCTTAGTATTGCAGGGGTAAAATGGCCCCTCTCCCTCTCTTTTCCTCTTGAGTGGGAGACACCCTCCTTTCGAAACAGTGTGCTCTTTCACCTCTTGAAGCGCCTGAGTCCTGGCCTGTCCGCTTCCAGAGCCATGGCAACAGAGGAGAAGAAACCTGATGCAGAATCCACCAAAGCACAATCAACACCTTCTTCTTCAACCAATCAGAGCAAGGTGGGTGTGAGGTTTCTGGAAATTCATTTTGTCTGCAAGTCCAGCTGCACCCAGAGCTGCGCTCAGCTCTTGAGATATGGAGTCTGTTGGATTCTGTGGGTTCAGCATCTTTGCTGAATTCACATAACTTTGCTTGATGGTTGTTGCATGTGGTGGACAGTATTTCACATGTGGTTTCAGTGCGGTAGTAGGAGTGACAGTTGCCCTTGGTACATCAATCCCAATATGTGTTACCTCATCAGATGTTAACCTTTCTACTACACAACCAATACCTTTTCTGAATGCTTATTAGAAAGATGCCTTTTGCTTTCTTGAGCTGCTGCCGAGCCAGTTCTGTATTTGCCTCAGTTAAAGGTGCAGTCCAGAGCATGTTTAAGCAGAAGTGGTCCTACAACTCCCAGCTTGCTGCAGAATGCTGGGAGTTGTAGGACCTTTTCCTGTCTAGATATGTGCAAGAATACTTCAACAGGCTTGCTGATAAGCCCAAACTCATGCATACCTAGCATGCTGTGCTGCATCGGGGTTCAGCTTAGTCCATTATTTTGCGCTTAGCACAGTTTGTCAGCTAGTACAACCTTGCAACACAGTGGACAGGCCTGCTTGGCTTTTCCAGCATCTGGTGTTCATAGGTGTATGGCCTCAGGTCATGGAGGCTTCATTTAGCTCTCATAGCAAAGGCCATCAGTAGACCACTTCTTCATGAACCTTTAAGACTGTTTTTTAATTCATCTGTTCTACGTCTTGTGGTGGCAAATTCAATGTTTTCTGGTGATACACCAATCAGATATGTGAGGTTGTGGTCACTGCATTTTAAAAAGAATACTGCAGATCTGGGAGAGGTGCTGAGGAGGGCAACTGTGATGTTGGAGGGACTGAAGCAAGCATCTGTGAGGAAAGGTGGCCACCTCTGGGACTGTTCAGCTTTGAAAAAAGGCAAGGGAAGGGAGGGATGAGAAGTGCACAGAATGATGCTGGGTGTGGAGAAGGTGTGGGGGAGAGGCAGAGAGCATTGTCTTCATTTCTAATGATATTAGAAACCAACGGGGTTATCTCATAAAGCTAAATCGTGAAAGAGTCCAGTAGATAAAGGATTTCTTCACACAGTGCCTTACTAAACTGTGGATTTCACTGCTCCAAGATGTGGTGATGGTTTTAAAAGGGGGTCAGACACATTCATGGAGGAGAAGGCCATTAACAGTTACTTCCGGTGGCTCTTAACTCCAACATTGAAGGCACTATGACCGCGTGCCCGTTACCAAGAAATGTGAGTGGGGCATGTGTTGGACTTGGGGGCGATGTGTTGAACTTGTGTGTGTCCTGTGGATGGTTGGCCGCTGTGTAAGCAGCATCTGGGATGAGATGGACCCTTGTCCTGGCCCAGAATGCCTGCTCTTACCATCCAACAAAATGCCTGCACATCTTGGAGCTCATCAAGTCAAATGCAACATAATAGGGACTAGATCAGCTTTTGCTTGCTGCCTCCTGCCTGGGATTAGAGAAAACAGGTTGTTTGGGATGTGGCCATACCCTGGAAGCCCCTTGGTGCCTCACAGGGGCTTGATGCTTCTCAAGTGGTGTATGTAGCACTTGAAGTGTTTATTTCTCTGTTGTTGTTCTTTTTTCTCAGCCCGCACCTGTAAAACCAAACTATGCTCTGAAGTTCACCTTGGCAGGACATACGAAAGCTGTCTCCTCGGTAAAATTCAGTCCCAACGGGGAGTGGCTGGCCAGTTCTTGTAAGTGTCTGGTACTGCAATACTGGTTGAGAGGGCTGCCTTTCTCTCTCCTTCCACTGCCATAGGACTTTTTCCTGTTTAAGCTGGCACAGGATTGCACCCTAAGCATTTGAATAATGTGGATTCTAAGATAATGTGGTAGGGTACTTAAGCATTTTACTTTGCTGTTTTACTTGCTTCTTTTTGTGTATTTCCTTTTATAATTACAATGTTGTGCTTAAGTGTACATTGTCAGCTTGAAATAAATATTATGAGATAATATGCCTTGAGATAAATATTATGTGGCATGGGATGTAAATATCTGTTAAGATCTTGTTATTTAGCTTATACATTGTTACCTTTTAGCAGATCTTCAATTACTAGATTGGAGTGCAGTTCTGTGCAGGTTTAAGCAGAAAGCTCCCAGCATGCCTCACCTGGTCCTGTGCATTGGCCTGCAGCCCAGAGCTGCCCTGGTGGGTTGGGTTGCAGTGCCCAGGATCCCCACAGCCCAGGGCTGAGCGTTTCAGGAGGGAGGCCCAGTTCAGCCTATCTGGCCGTCTCCAATTTGGGGAAGGCTGGTCTAGGGAAGGGAGAAGATATCAATTGTTCATTGATTACCCTTTTTACATGGTGACTTTCAAGATGGTCATTGCATCAAGGTGGCTGTGAGTGACATAAGGACAATAAAAGCTTGGTAAGCAGTAAGGACAGGTGTTTTGAAAGTCATCAGGATGCATCCCTTGGGCCTGGATGACCCCTGCAAGGGTAGGAGAATGCAGCTGGAAACAGATCAAATGTTTCCTTATCTGCCCCCTTTCCCCAAGTCCTTCCTACAGGACAGTTGATGGTTGAAGGCCTGTGTGTCCCTGCATGTTATGGGTATGGGGACTGGGCGTCCAGTTGCAGTGAGCCCCAAGTTCTGATTTCCCTGCCTTTCCGATAGAAGCATTGGTGGATGCGAGCCCCCCTGCGACCCACTCTTTTGTAGCATGAGCAGAACAAAGTGTGGCTGAATGCAGGCGGGCTTTGCTGTGTCCATGCCCACCAAGCTCTCCTACCTGGCCATGTTGGAATACTGCTGCAGAGGTGGGCAGGGCACAGGGGGAGCCAGATGGAGGTGGGCAGAAGCAGGGAGTCCCAGAACCTTGCTCCGGACATACCGAGCGTGGTGCTGTGGTATCTGTCATCGGGAAGCAAAAGACATGCAGGGAAGGCAGGAGTGGTGAAAAAGCCTTGTTCATAAACTGCGTCTTTTCACATTGGAGCCTTCTCCTTTTTTCTTTAGCTGCTGATAAGTTGATTAAAATTTGGGGGGCCTATGATGGCAAGTTTGAAAAAACAATATCTGGACACAAACTGGTGAGTGCATCGTTCGGACCTGCTAATGGCCTTGTTCAGGTGCTTGATGCTGAGTTGAAACCACCCAGCAACAGTAATCCATGCTCCGGCAACTTTTCGTTTGGATTATTGTGACGCTCTCTGTGTGGGCTGCCTTTGAGGATGGGTCATCAGCTTCCGTTGGTCCAGAGTGCAGCAGTGGGGCTGCTGAGAGGACTGGCTGATACAAGCATATAATGCCAGTCTTCTGTTAACTTCATTGGCTACCAGTTGAAATGCGGGCCATTTAGCAAGTGGATTTTTAAAGCCCTGAATGGCCTGGGGCCAGGCTATGTAAAGGAGTGCCTCTTCCTGTAAGTGCCACCTGGACCCTAAGATCATAATCCGAGGTCCTCAGAGAACCCCCCGTGAAGGAAACAAAGAGGGTGGCTACAAGGGAAAGGGCCTCCTGTGGCACCCTGGCTATGGAGCCAGCCCTCTGAAGAGGTTTGCCTGGCACCTTCTCTCCTTTCAGCTCCAGACAAAGACCTTTTTTATTTGCCCACTATTTTAATAGTTGAAATACTTTTAAAGAAATTTTATATGGTTTTTATTGGATTTTACTGCTGCTGTGCCTTGGTTTCATTGATGGTGATTATTGTGTGATTTTCTTGTTGGGTTTTAATGTATTTCATTTCTGTTATTGTTTATTAATATGTCTGGTATAATAGTTTTTGCTATTATATTTTGTATGATGCCCAGAGAGCCACCCTAACTAATGTATGGGATAGAAATGTAATAAATGCATAAGTAAACCACTGCACAGATACGGGATTGCCTGAGGGGCATGTGTGGCTGGCAAGCAGCTTCTCTGGAAGGGAGCATTACCAGAGCCATGACAGGGAGGCCCTGGGATGGCAGCTTAGCTGGTTATCTTTTCCAGCTGCATGATAAAGCATGGAAATGAAACCGGTCTGGTCAAAACTTGAACGGAGTGGTGTAAATAGGACTGGAGTTGGTCTGCACAGGATGCAGAGTGAAGGGGCAGTGTGCTAGACAGTTCAGCTTTAGCCTGCAAGGAGGTGTCATATTTTTGAATGCACCCTGCACCCAGAGCTCCCTGCATGCCACAGGCAAGCATCTCAGGGAGCGGTTTGGCCAGCAGGGGGCTTTGGACAGGGAGGAGCATTTCATTTGCAGTCCAAATTCAGCCACCTTGTCCCAGATATTGTATATATACAACATGCTAATTAAACTAGTGCAGACAGGCACATTCTAATCGTGATGCATTTTCTCTACTGCAGGGGATCTCTGATGTTGCTTGGTCATCTGATTCAAACCTCCTTGTCTCTGCCTCAGATGACAAAACCCTCAAAATTTGGGATGTGAGCTCGGTAAGATGTTTTGTTGCAATTACTTTCGTCAATTTATTGACATACCTTTCTTGGAAAGATTTAATTTGATTCTAGTGTGATGTATATATTAAGAAAGGGTGCCCTGGCCAACTAAAAACAGACTTGGTTTTTAGGAGATTTAAATCACAATTCCTTTAGCTTTCTCTGCTTAGTGTGCAGGGACATCTTGAGTCTTTTCGTGGGAAGTATGGGCCAGATTAAACCTTTAAAAGAATTACCTCCATTTATATCTAGCTTGCCTATGGCATCTTTCTCAATCTGTATTTGTTTTAATGTTGCATGTTCTTTGTCGGGCAAAAGAGATCGATACAAGATCCCTTGTGTTAGCATTGGTTGAGGGAGGTGATGTCCTCAGCATAAAGCTGGTAGAAGCCAGGTGATGCCGCACTGTCCAGTGAGCACAGGGGCGGCCGGCCGGCCTCCTTCCGCTGAATGAACGCAAGACAGTGTATTCTAAAAACCAGGAGGTGGTTTTGTTTAGCTCTGTGGTTTTATTATTTTTTGATGGGATTGCTTTGAAACTTACCCCTGAATGAGTGCTTTGTTTAACAATGTATATTTCATTGCTGATTCAAGCATCCTGGAAACTGATACATGGTTCTTAGCTCTTGTTCTTGGCTGCTGTCATCTCCCACTTGGAGAGTCCTGTAGGGGGCGCCACTAATGTCCTGGATGGGTCTTTGATCTCTTCAACTTGTCATGCTCATGGGAGAAAAGTGGAAACTGGCTGTGAGATGACATCCTCCAGATGTAAGCAGGCTTCCCCTGGTTTTGCTCTTTCCCCCTTTGGGACTGCAGGCCCCTTTTTCGTTATGGGCCCTTTCATGCGCTGCCAGTATTCGTGAACTTGCTACATACCACTCAGTGTTTTTGGAAGAATGCAGAATGTGTGCAGATCATGTGCCGTGTCTGAATTCAGAATCCCTTTCAAAACAATGCAGGCGCTCTTTGTGTTTCTTGTTTGCTTATAATGTCATGGTGGGTTGCACAGTTGCAGTGCATTCAACAGCATTGGCAGCAGGTTCCATTTCAGAGGTGGGGAGAAGCATGGTGCCACTGGGGGAGAAGGGGAGAATCCAGCCTTTTGGCCCTCGAGGCTGCCAGGCTCCGGGGTAGTCATGCGCGAGGGGCTCTGTGAATGCTTTCTGGCCCGTGTTAAAGCTGGGCAAGTGCTCCAAGAAAGCGCACTGTTCCTCAGAGGAAGTTAATCATCTTTACATAGGAACTGCAAGAATTATCTTGCTAGGTCACAGGCAGATTGGCCCAGTCCAGTGTTGTCGTCATCTTCTTCATTATCATCATCATCAGCAGCAGGCTTAATGCCTTGGAAGCCCACCAGCGGGGCCCAAAAGCAGCCACCCTGCACCTGCCTATCACAGCATCCTGGGCCCAGGTGACTAGAATGCCTGTGGAAACAGATCTCCATGCTGTTCTGGCCAGTTCCCATACCTGCAGCTACTGGGGCAAGTGGGATTCCACAAGTGAATGTTGGGGGCATGAAGAAGGCTACCCTTTTTCCTGCCCTGTAACAGTTGTCAGGCAAATTTCCTTGGTGGCTCTAATTTGTATGTGAGACATTGTTAGAGAGACTGTCGCTCCCGAACTGCAGTTGGGGAGCTGAGACAGACTACTTTCCTCTCAAGGTGGCATGAGAACAGCTGAGTTTCCAACCTGCATCCTTGCCCAGCAATGTGCAACTGTTTTGTTTCTGTTCATTTTTAGGGAAAATGCTTAAAGACCCTGAAAGGGCACAGCAACTATGTGTTCTGTTGCAACTTCAACCCTCAGTCAAACCTCATCGTCTCAGGTTCGGTAAGCACACGTGCTTTTTCTGGGAGAGGCTGTTGGTCGACCTCATCTCCATTTGTCAGACAGAAAATGGTTGGCACAGTTCTGCTGGAACGCCACAGTCTGTTTCAGGAGGCAGGTGCTGATGGAGCTGGCCTGGCAGGCCTCCGCAGCCAGCATGGCAGTGACAGCAGGGGCGCTCTCCCTGGCCACGGGGTCAGAAGTGGAGCAGCCACGGTGCCATGAGGATGCCTCTGCTGCCTCTGCCCTGTCATGCTTGTTTAGTGCTTCTGCCATGCAGATTAGGGGCATCTGGTTGGGGCGGTTTGCACATATCTGTCCATCCTGTGTGGATGAACTCTGGCATCTAACACTCCGAATGGTCTGTGCACGCACCCCATCTTGCTGTTGCACTGTCTCTCCCACGTCCACTGCCCTCTTACTTTGATGGTTAAAGTTTGTTCTCACTTCATTTAACTTTGTTTGAAAGCTGGTTTTATTCCATGGTTTGGGTGTCCCTCTTCTTTTCTATCACCATCAGAATGTGAGCTTCTAAAAACAGCATCACCCCATGGAACTTCACGTGCCCTGGTGTTCTCTATGGAAGGCTTATTTTTAAGCCAGCAGGGTGGCCTTTATTTCTCATTTACCAAGATTTTATTCCACTTCTGTGGCAATGATGGCCCCCCAAACCAGCTCACAGCAGTAAAAAGAGAGCCCAGCCTGGCTGTAATGAATAACTTTTGTCATAGTGAAAGCAGGTGCCTTCCAGAATGTGGGTGGGTGAGCATCTGCGGAGAGAAGCCCCATCAACCCTGACAGAGTGAAACACTGTCCTCTTCCATAAAGGCAGATTCATGGGTTCATTCGGCAGCCACTTTGTGTAAAGAACAGGTCTGCAACTGCCAGCATGCCCCAGCCTTGCCTTCAGCTTGCTGCTATGCTGGCTGGGGCATACCGGGAGTTGTAGACTTGTTTTTTGTCCAGACTCACAGGGGGTTGCACCCTTGCTGATTGTGCCAAGAAACTTCAGTGAAATTAAGCTGAAAAGTAAGCCAATCTTTGCTTCAAGACCTCAGGTCATTTCTATTTAAGATGCCTGCTCCAAGAAGAAAAGCTAGGCAGAGCAAGCATCTGCCAGATGTTGAATGTAGATGCCGAACCTCCACTTGGACTGCCATCCTGCCGCTTGCTCGAAAGCAAGAACAGGCATTGCCCAGCTTGGTATGTCCTGGCCGCAGTCCAAGTGAAAAGGCCGCCACCGCCCCTGCCAGAAGCAGGAGGAGGCTGCTAATTTGTTCAGATGAGTCGCGATGGTTCGAGTGGGGGTTTTATTGTGTTTTACTGTGTCTTTTGTAGTTCTAGGGTTGCTGTTTATTTTTTATCACACTTCTATATTGCTTAAGACATTAAAGCCTCCGAGAGGTTCACTTTAAAAGTGCAGTTAAAGATAAAATACAGTCATATAAAAACAAAACAAAACCATAGACCATTAAAGACAAGACTGTGAGAGCAGAGCAGGTGTATTATCCTGTACTGGTCAGGTAAGTTTTTCAGAAGGCATTTAAAGCTAGCCCCTGTTTCTTCCTCTCAGACCTCAGGCTGGCCAAGTGTTTCAAAACTAAAATGTGTTGCACTGCTTTCCTATGGGGTGTTAACTATCCTGGAACCTGGAGAGAGGAGCGGGGTGTGAATGAGGAGGCCCTGATGTTCTTAGGCAGGGAAGTAGAAAGGCTCCTCCCTCCTCTGGCTGTTTCCATTTTAGCTTCAGCTTGCATGGTCTGCAAGACACCTGCAGGATGCAGCTTTTCCTAGTCTGGTACCTTCCAGGTGTGCTGGATTACAACTTGTATCTGGTTGGGGGATGCCGGGTGTTTATAATCCAACCAGTCTGAAGGGCACCAATTTAGAGGAAGTTTGCATAGAGGGAGGGGCAGAAGCAACAAAGAGATGGGTTTGATAGGCGTTTCCCTGCATCCTTTGCAGTAGATTTGCTTTTGCAGTCTGAGGCAAGTCTGAGCCAAGCCGTGAGTCTTGTCCTCATTCCATCTGGGAAGGTCTAAGGAAGTGCGAGGAGCCCTCCTTCCTGGTGCTTCAGGTATGGCAGGCTGTTTGGAGCCTGTTTTTATGAACAGGAGCGCTTTACAATCAGTGAGGCCTGTGAGTGCCTGGAAGAGGGGAAAGGCTGCTGCTGCTGCTGCTGCTGAATGTCTCCGCTGTTTCATCTTCTTCAGTTTGACGAAAGCGTGAGGATATGGGATGTAAAAACCGGGAAGTGCCTGAAAACGCTGCCGGCTCATTCTGACCCAGTTTCTGCTGTAAGTTCTTGTTCAGGGTGAATGAGGATGCTGTCCCCCTTTTAAGCTGGTGCTTTCCCTTTCCCCAAGTGGAGAAGGAGAGTAAGAATTTGTCTGGAGTCCTTTTGGTGGAGGACTTGCAAATGCTGAGTGCTGGGACCAGCTTTGAGTCCTGCCTGGGTGAATGGGGCATTGGCAAGTGGGCCGTTGTGGCTCGGTTTAGCGGCAGCTGCTGGGGAGGCAATTTTGGCCGAAAATCCTGTTTCACTGGTGCTTGCTCCATATGCCGGGTCATCAGAGTGCAGTGTTCCACACAGTGGCTTTGGCTCCAGGTGGGCATGGCACTTCAGTGCAGACGCCACAAGGCTTCTGGGCGGTGTGTTGGGAACAAGCCTTTTAAGCTTCCCACCAGATTTAAATGGGTTCCTTACTATGCGAGCCAAGTCTGAAGCAGGGCAGCAGACTCTGGCACCGAGCAACAGGAAACGAGACACAGTGGACCTCTTTTCCTGCCTTCAACGCTGCAGGTATGCCATAAGTGCAACATTGTTTCTCCTTGCCCAGGTGCATTTTAACCGTGATGGGTCTCTGATTGTATCCAGCAGCTACGACGGCCTTTGGTAAGTGGAAAGAGAAAGGAGAGGTGCGCTGAAGTGTTTGGGTGCCCATTCTTGGGAGTTCGCAGTTACTGCAAAGTGACTTGGTGGGCTGGTGTGGCTGACGGGTCTCCCCATCCATAGCTGTGCATGCAAATATGCATTAAAGGCTACAGTGTCTGTATTTCCTGGCAATATGTTTTGCTGGGAGCTTTTTGTGGGGAGGAAAATAGCCACCACTGATCGCCATCAGTGGCAAGGGATCTTCCTCCTCATCCACTTTCCAGGAACTCGGCCCCCTCTCCCTGTCTATATCCTGAACTGAAACTTTGAAAATGTGAACGTGCATTTCATTAGCACTGCGGGAAAAATTAGCTACCATACACAGCTTGAAATGAGTGAGAGTCAGTTTATGAGAGGAGGTGCCTCTGTGGCTTTCATGCAGTGACTGAGTCCTGCAGCCACACTCAGGGTTGCCTCCCTGTGTGTCCAGCCTGCCTCTGGACATCTTGCCCTGGCTTGTTGCCCACCAGCATGTGATGGGCCTCCGTCTTCATGTTGGGATTTATTTAATCTGCAAGAGTGGTTAGCTCAGTGTACTGGACCACTGAAGACCTTTATGGTTGAAAAGTATTTCCTCTTGGGAATGGTTCTTTATATTCATTTAGGAAACCCAGCATAGCATCTTTCCATTTAGTCTGTCTATTTCTGCTTATAAACTCTCACTTCTACAGTGGAAATGGATTTTTCAGGCTTAACTTCATCTTGACTAGTTTGTTTATTCCAATTCATTTACTGAAAGGTTTAGTGCAGCTTTTCCCTACATGGTGCCCTCGAGATGCATTAGGATCACAATTCCCATCATTTCCAGGCCTGGCTGTAGAAGGCTAATGTAGTTTCTCACTTGCAAAAAGAAAGGCAGCTGCCCAGGATTGGTGGACCTGATGGCCTCCTTGGCCTCTTCCAACTCTACTGTTCTATGTCTCAGTGGGCAAGTGTGCCCACCAGCCTGCAAAAGTCCTTGTATCCCCCTTTGGCATCCCCAGCTAAAAGCAACTCAAGGAAACACTCCTTGCTTCAGGACTCTGAAAGCCACCAGCATGGACAGTATTGGACTGGAGCAGAGGTGTGGAACCTCAGATCCCAATCCAGCCCATCAGGTCCCCACTATGGACATACCATCTTCTGCATGACACCATGTGGTCCCTGCCCCCCCCCCGCCATTGTCCAGTGGTTTTCCAGCCGTTGTGCCATTTCTGCCCTGTTCTGAAAGGCTGCAATGCCTCTACCAAGGTGGAGCAAGTGGCAGTCAGCTGGCCCCGGCCCCTTTGCCTCTGGCTCCGTCCAGCAGTGGAGCACAGGAGAGCCTGCAAAATTGAATACCGTCTTTAGGCTGCAAGGGCTTCAGCCACCCTGGAGAAGGTGGGTTGAGTGTCTCTCTCAGCCGAAGGCAATTTCACATGTTCTGATGCTTCTGCAGCTGTGTGTCCTGGGAGGAAGTAACTTCTGCCTGGGTTTTACTGCCTTACTAATGGTGGCTTTCCTTTTGGCATCGCAGTCGGATCTGGGACACTGCGTCAGGCCAGTGTTTGAAGACACTGATTGGTGAGTTTCCTATGCTTGGGGTGGCACTCCAGGAAGGCGCGTGCATGCTTGCTAATGACATTCTACTCAAGCCGTGCTCCCTCTCCCTCCCTCCCCCCCTCTCTTTCACAGATGATGACAATCCCCCTGTGTCCTTCGTAAAATTTTCTCCAAATGGAAAGTACATCCTAGCTGCAACTTTGGATAAGTAAGGGCTAGGAATTTTTTGTTTTGTTTTTGCTTTGTATAAGAAAAATAATGATTACAGTTGAGAGGATATAACATTGGACCACTTTGTGGAGGGCCAGTCTGTTTGTGGTGTCAGCTATACAAGTATATGAACTTGGGCAGAGACAAAACACATCTTAATTAAGTGGCTCAGCCCTTCAGATGTGATGGACGGCAACTCCCTTCATTGCCAGGGGTGTCGCCAATGGCTTAGTTATCTCATGGTACTTCACGATATCCATCAAGTGTGTCACCTGTGCGTGAAGCTTACATGATGGGGTTAGGTTGCAACTTCTTCCATCCCTTACCACTGGCTACGGATGATCATTGTAGGCCAACACATCTGAAGAATCACACTCTCTTTGATTTGGCTTGGAAATGTTGCTTATGGTTTTCAGTTTTGGTAATAATGGTAAAGTGACTTAATACAAAATCCTGTACCATGGCTGAGTGTAAGAGAACAAAGATACCTGTGGGATTCACTTTCACAAAAGTAGAAACAGGGTGAGTCAGAAGGGGGCTCCCGGGCCATCTAGTCTGACCCCTGACTCTAGCCAGCTCCTCTCACAATGTGCCTACCAAGTGCATGTCTAGCCCATCCTTGAATAAGGCAGTTGAGGAAAGAGGGAAGGATCAGGAGGGGTTTGGGTGGGGAGGATGTTTACCCTTCAGCTGAAAGCCTGGAAGATCCCTGCCCCCCCGCCCCCCCTTCCCGCCCCCTGGTCTCAGGTAGTCTTGAGGGAGAAGGCTGGTATCCTGGGTGGGCACAAGGGCTGGAGAGGCAGTGAGCATGGAAGAAGAGGGGCAGTGTGAAAGAAGGGATGGAGGGGAGGACAGCACTGGCCCTTGGGCGAGGGATGAGGAAGGTGTCCTGCTGTGTGAAAAAGGAGGGAAGGTGAGAAACAGGAAGCAGGCCATTGATGGGCAGGAGTGATTCACCCTGGAAACTTGCTAAACATCCTTTTTTCCCTGCTTCCCTGCAGCACCCTTAAGCTTTGGGACTACAGCAAAGGAAAGGTGAGCCTCGGCCTCCCCTCTAGCAAGATGTAGCCAATCACTTATTTGGGCAACAAGGTGCTATCCTGCTGAACATGCGACTGAAATTCTGTAAATGTGGTGGCAGTTCAGTGTACACTGTGGCCCGAGGCCATGAGTGTTTGCCTAGAACCCAGCCGTCTGTAGAGCTTTTGCACTGTTAAGCGTTTCAAAACAGGGCCTTAGTTTCACTTTGCTTGGAGTTAAACTTTTAGTTCCAAGTGGCTGTAGATTTCCTCTTCTACAGCAAAAGCTCGATCTGCCTCTTTGCCAAACTGAACATGCCCTGCCCTGACTCTCTGCTGGGGCTCAACTGTGGTCATGAGGCCAAGTTCTGAATTTCCCTAGACCAGCCAAGCTTTCCGTATGCGACCAGGGTGGGCTGGGCTTTTGTCACATGCGCCCTCTGTGCAAGCTAGCATTTGAGGCAGTGCGGGGAGCCCCGGTGGTTTCTGTAGAGTCCCACCATCTTGCATCCCTGAGAATGTCCTCCCTTGCAGACCTGCGGACCTCTGTGGTATCTTTTTGCCTTGCAGTGCCTAAAGACATACACAGGCCACAAGAACGAGAAGTACTGCATCTTTGCCAATTTCTCAGTCACCGGTGGAAAGGTGAGGGCCTCTTTTCCAAGCTGTTGTTGGGGAGGTTGAGCCTGCAGACGTAAGACTGGACTTCTGGATTTGACTTTGCATGTGAACAGGGTGCTGTGTGTTGCAGTTTTCTGCAGAAAACCCACACCTTGAAGTTACACGCTGCTCACTGGGTGAGGAAACTGCACCAAGTGTCCTTTGAGTCAGTCGTGTTTGCTGGATCAAAGGCAGGCAAGAGATGGAGTTTCAGCTTAGGCGTTAGCTTCCCTGTGCAGACTTAGTGCTTGAGCTGAGGCACAAGTTCTGCCATCACCATTTGGGAAATGTAAACTCCAAGAAGAGTGCAGGACCCTTTTTAGCCTGGGAGCTAAATTCCACCAAGAGAAAGCTGTCAGGGGCCTTGTTCTGCTGTTTGGTGTGGCTAAAAAGAAAAGGGACACGCCAGAAGGCCACAAAGTGACTGTGAATTGTGATTGAAAGCTCTTGGTGGTAGTTCCAAGATTGAGGTGAGGCTTTTTGACTTCTTAGAATGTGGGGAAAGTTGCAAAGAAATGCAGAGAACCCCCGAAATGGTTTGGGTGGCCAGGAAAGCTAGCAGGGTCACCTGTGTGCAGTGAGAGGGGAAAAAGGCTGCAGAAGCGCATCATTTGGGGAAGGGGTGGCAACGGAGCACCCTTCAGAAGGCTGGCCAGCACCTCCAGGTAGGGGTGCGCCACGTTCCTGCTGGAAACCCTAGAAGGCCGTCAGTCAATACCTGCAGCAGCTTTCCTGTTCATGTGATTCCCACCTTGCGGGTGCCTTGTGATTCATCTGCTCACCAGCCGGAGGAGAGCAGGCTGGAAAGGAAGGGACACAAGGATAGTGGGACTCCGCTAGGAACCAAGGGGAGGGCCGGGTGAGTGACCAGTGAGCAGGCTGTGGGGGGATCAGGCTGTGTGGGTGGGAGTGGCCGTGCGAGGGTAACTGGGGGAGAGAAGCAGGCCTCAACCCTGTAGCAAGGTCTGTGGGGAATTTGCCATTTCAGTTGGCCAGGTGTTCAGCATGGTACTCAGCTTTGCTCTGTCACCTTGTTTTCCCTATATTTGTTTTTCTCCTTTAGTGGATTGTGTCTGGTTCAGAGGACAACCTGGTTTACATCTGGAACCTCCAAACAAAAGAGATTGTCCAGAAGCTGCAAGGGCATACAGGTGGGGCTGTTCTTGGTCCTCATGCCACTTTGAAAGGGGTGATCCTGAAATGCTGAGCAGCAGGAACTAACAGCATGTCTGTCTGTCTTTCTTTGTAAACAGATGTTGTGATCTCTACTGCCTGCCACCCAACGGAAAACATCATTGCTTCGGCAGCACTAGAAAATGACAAAACAATTAAACTTTGGAAGAGCGACTGTTAGAATCCTTTTGACACCAACATCACTTTAGAGACTGTTGGGGGGTGACTGAAAAATGTGGGGTATTTTGTGTTTGTTTTTTTAAAAAAAGAGAGAGAAAACTATGTAAGAACATTTCAGCCCCAGTAGCTGGAAGCCTGAAGGATTTTTTTCAAGAGAGGAAAAAGAGAGTGTGTGTGTGAGAGGGAGAGGGAGAGAGAGATAGTCAGTCTGTCTAGTTCTTTGCTGAGGTAGAATGTCTTTTTACTCCCTCCATAGTGGCCTGCCTGTTGGGGGTGGGGGAAGGCTCTGTTTTTTGTGCCTGACAATTTGGGGTCGCCATCCAGGCATGTCTCCTTGTACCAGAAACCCCAGCAATCCTGTCTGCACAGAAAGTGAGCTTTACCTCTCCCTGGAGGCATCCCATCTCTTAAAGCAGGCAAGTCATCAACCGGAAGTAACTGGGATATCTTTACAAGCTTTGACTTGCAGAACGCAAAGCCCTAGTGTTGTGTTCAGCTCCCCTCCTTGACAACCCTAGTGGCTAGAAATGATGGGAATTGCATTCCAAAAGGTCCCGAAGGTGCATCAGACTTCAGCTAGAAGAGTTATGCGGCTAAAGATGCCCCACTACTACAAAGAAAAAGGCCTGTTTTTTAAAGCGACCAAATGAGTATGTTTTGTAGTTCTCCGTTTTCTTTTAGTCCCCTTCCTCGCCTACTGTGTGGCAAAGCACTCTTTCCACCATTGCTGTGTTCTGCTTCTCCTTTCATTGTGCGCTCTAATAGATGCTTTGACAATGAGTCATTCTGGCTCCTCCCCTGCCCCCCTTAACTGTTAAAAACAAGAGTCTTTGCTTGTGGCTTTTTTTTCTTTTTAAAAAACATGGCAATTTTCCCAATACTTGTACAGTTATTTCAATGAAAAAACCCCCGAAACAAAACTTAAAAAAAAAAAACAACTTGAAAACTTCATTGTATGAACTTGTATTGCTAATGGTATGGCTTTCCCTTTTCCAGCATTGATGTTCCTTTCTCAGCCTTCTTTTTCTTGTTTTTGGTGCTCTCAATATCTTACACATCCAAACCAGTTACCATATGGCATAATAAAAGGTGGGATTTTATGTGGATCTTGGTAATACTGATGCACTGGTGTCTGATGTATTGGCTTGTCCCTTATAACATCTACTTCCAAAGCCAAATCAGGTTTCTAAGAATGAATAAGATAGCTGCAGAAAATGAAAGCATTTTTCCCCTGAGGGAGCAGCCCCTGCACCCAAATCCAGCATGTAGGTCCAGTGTGGTCCTCCAAGTTCTCCAGTTGATCATGCCTCTTTCTCCCAACCTGTGAGACTTTTATGCTCAGTAGTCTGGTATTGTTGGTTCTTTTGGCCCTTCTCTGGAATGCATCTGCCAGGTACTGATCCAGAATGGCATTTAGACCTGGGGCTCAGCAAAGGGCTGTACCCCTGCTTTGTTTCACTGGGGAGGGGTAGATAGGGGAAGCAGTATTAAAGCTGCTCTCGTGCCCAGCCTCGCTGGGTTGAAGTAAGTGGCGCAGTTGCCATGTTAGGGCGCATTTCGAAGCACTGCAGCTGGTTATGGTGTCTGAGTGTTGGTGTTCAAGAAGTGCAACAGCATGTGAAGCGAAGTAGCTGGTGCCTGTGCATTTTGGCAGTTGTAAATGCAGGCCCTGGCCCATGGGGGATGTTCTCAGCGGAGGCATACGCAGTTTACGCATTGTGGCTTTGTGATGGGGTCTCCCTGGCCCTGGCCACGGGTGCCGCACCCGCGCTGCAGTGCTGGCGGGAAGTCCTGCATCTTGCAGGCTTGCCTGCCATGCCCTTAGCAACTCTTCTGGCCCAGCAGCAGTTGGGAGATGCCTCCTCCCCACTGTCCTTTCTTCCCTGTCCTCACACATGCGCTGTGAAACTGTGCCAGGAAGCACTCTTTCTGTGTGGACGTGTCTGGCAGTCAGCCCCAGGGTATGGCAGAGGGCTGCAGGTAGGGCTCTTTAGCACTTCTTAGGCTTGTGGGCATGTGTGGCAGTTTGGGAAAGTCCTGGGTACCACCACGAAAGGGCAGCTATTGGGTGGAGGAGAAGACAGTGGAGCAGGATGAGTGCAAGCGTGAGGTGGTGAGTCCAAGCCCTAACACACAAGTGCTTCGTTTTCAGCCCCAAATGAAGTGCAGTGGTACCTCGGCTCATGGACACCTCAGTTCATGACCAAATCAGGTCGCAAACAGAAATTTTAGAATTTTTTTGCCTCAGGTTGTGAACTCCGCATTGGGTGATGGTTGCAGTTTTGCCCATCTTCCCCGCATGATTGCTTGGGTGTGGTGGGGAGTGGCTGCAGTCGTGCTTGATGGGGTTGGAGATGACCGCAGTCGCGCTTGTGCGGGGAAGACGGGTGCGATCGTGGTTGTGCTCGGGGCGGAGGGGGGAGATGGCTGCAATCTTTGTTGTTCTTTGTTTCTTTGTTGTACTTTGTTGTTCTTTGTCACATTTCAAATTTTTGTGATAAAAAAATGGTTACAGAATGGATTCACCTTATTTGCATTGAACCTTACGGGGAAATTTGACTTGGGTCACGACCAGAGTCGTGGAACGGATTAAGTTCATGAGCCAAGGTACCACTGTAGTTTTTGCCCCAGACAACCCACAGAGCCAGGCTTGTAGATCATTCCAATGGCCAAGAAGCTATTCATGGGTTGCATAGCTCAGTGGAAGCAAGCACGGGCTGGCAGACGGACTCCCAGTTGGGCAGGGGGGTCTTCCTCCAGCAGGTGTGAAATCCTGGATCCAACCCCAGGAGTGTAAGGTTGTTTGGGGAAAAAGGTGGGATGGTTTGTTTTGGGCGTTGTTTCTTTGGCGTGTGGCTTTATGCCCAGAACAATACTGGAAGCAAATCATGCATCTTGTCCTTTTCAAACCTGGCTATCCAGGTGTTTTGGACTTTAATTCTTATTGGTCCCAGCTAGCATGCCCAGTAGATCAGGCATGCTGGGACTTGCAATCCAAAGCATCTGCAGGGCACCAGGTTACAGAAGGAGGTTATGTCTTGAGACCTTTGATATAGACATGGTACAAATGCTACAAATAATATGTGCCCCTTTGTAAATGTAGCTTTGTAAATGTGCCAGAGTTTATACAACTCTGGATATGGAATGGGCTGATGGGTGGAGCCCTATCAGTGAGGGTGTTCAAGGAAAGTTTGAACAACCACAAGTTGGGGATTACATGAGTGGAGCCGGGGGTCAGACTAGATGGCCCAGGAGGTCCCTTCTGGCTCACTCCCCCACTATGGTTCTAACTAGAGCATTGCACAGAAGCACGTGTGGTCAGGCACCTTCCATAGGAGCACTGCACAAAACTGCCACTTTTGTTGGATCCCCCCTGCTTTTAACACTACAATGTTTAGGGGAGAGAAGAGCCCAGGCGGGTGGGATGGAGATCTGCCTCTGGGTGCCTCTCCTAGGTTTCTGGTTCTCAGCTGATGGAGACTTTTCATCACACCTGGGCACCATCAGAACCCTCTGATAGGCTTCCTAGCCATCTGTCTTCCCTGAGAAGAATTGTCTGAAGGACATCTGGAGTTCACTTGGATAGTTGGGTTTTTTTTAAATGTAGCATCACAAATACTTATTTCTACACGTATTTATAGGCTGCCTAAAACTGGCTTAGCCAGTAGGGAAGTTTTTAAACCAGTCTTCTATCGAAGTATCCCTGCAGCTAATGGATGGGGGTAAAAGAAAAAATGGAGGCACTTTCACAAGATGGAGTACCTACTCAGCACAGCCCCAAAAACTGGTTAGATGCCGCAACGTAAGCAGCAATGCCTTAACCATATGCGTGTTGTACAGGCCACTGGGACCTCTTCCATCCTTATCAAGGGGAGTGCTAACCTTCTCTCCTTTCATACAACACACTCATTTCGCCCAGCAGTTTCGTTATCTATACCTGGATTTGAACGAATTTTGTAAGTCATGGCGAGCTGGTGTGTATGTTTCTCTATACATGTGTGTGGGAGGGGGAATAATTAATCTACCGAAATAGTTCCCTTACGCTGTTTTCCCCTTTTGCTCCACGTAGTGCAAGCGAAGAAAGGGAACAATATAATCAGAAATCCAGTCCAAACAAGCTTGAGGCGCGGCATCTCTAATTTATGCATACTGTCACCCAATAGGAATGCAGAACCTTAAACGAGAAGAAATAGCCTTTAATAGCCCTCTTTTAAAAATCAGCACGAGGATTATGTGCATCCTGAGTCTCCCTTTGAGGATATTTTCCTGCATAAAGCAGCTTTAGAAGTGGATAACCGCAAAAGTCCCAGGTGAAACTATGACTGTTACCGCGGCGGCCGCTGAGCCGCCAGTTCGAATCCCCTCTGTGTCCGAAGCGGCCATTTCCACTATTTCACATTTAAAAAAATTACAGGGGTTTCCTCCAACTTTCTTTTCAAGCCAGAAAAACGCGTTCAAAGAAAGGTGCGTAACTATTTCGTCCTGAACTTTCCCGAACTTGGGCCTCTAACCCCCCAACAGTGCTTGGGAGTTTTGTAGGAGTTGTAGTCCAGCACTTCCGGAGTATGCCGAGTTTGGAAAGACTGATAAACTCTGTGCATACTTGAAGTTTTGAATGTTAACGTCTATTTCCCCACGTCTGAGTGGTTCAGGTACGCCCTAGGCGTGTTTGGACGAGGTGGGAGGGGGGCGGTCTCCTAGTATGCCCCCAAGTATTCCAACTCCAAGTGTTCAACTCTTGCATTGAACTCAGTGGGGCTTGCTTTTGAGCGCACACATGTGGCTGGACCCGTCATTTCATAATCTTCCATCTCCTGTTTGGTTTTGGCGGCTGTCACAGTCAGAACCGCATGCCCTATTGCTTCCTTCACCAACCTGGAGCCCCCTCCCCAATGTTTTGAACTATAACCCCCAGCATTCCTGCCCAATGACCATGCTCTCATGGGCCATGTGACTTGTAGTCTGGACTGCTCCATGTCAGGGTTGCTATTGTATGTTAACTCAGGGTTTCAGTTTCAATGTCAATGGAGGAGGATTGCCTAGTGACAGTGACACATGCATTGGTTATTTCCCGACTGGACTTCTGTAACGCGCTCTGCGTGGGGCTGCCCTTGAAGACAGTCCGGATACTTCAGATGGTGCAAAATAGAGCAGCCAGGTTGCTGACGGGGACTGGGCATTACTCTCACATAACCCCAGTCCTCTACCAGCTTCACTGGCTCCCCATCAAAGTCTGGGCTCAATTCAAGGTGTTGGTTATGACCTATAAAGCCCTTAATGGCTTGGGTGCTGGTTATGTGAAGGTCCATATATGCCCAGCCGCCCCCTGAGATCAGCGGGAGAGGCCCTTCTCCGGGAACCCTCTGTGAAGGATATTAGGAGGGCAAGTACTCGGAGGAGGGCTTTCTCTGCGGTGGTGCCCCACTTATGGAATGCGCTCCCCAGAGAGGTCCGCCTGGCGCCGTCATTCTTTGTTTTTCAGCACCAGGCCAAGATCTTTTTATTTCAACAATATTTTAATAATTGTTAATATTATTTATTGGTTTTAATTTCTACAGCCAGGGAGAATCCGGATTTTATATGTATTATTTATACACTGTTTATTTATGATGTTGGAAGCCGTCCCGAGGCTTATGCGAATGGGATGGCATACAAAAGCTCCAAACAAACAAATAAATAAATTCTCTCTCTCCTAGTCCTGCTTTTTGCTTCAACATCTCGACACATGTGTACTCAGAAAAACAAATTTTACCATTCCACCTCACTGCCTTGCCATAAACACATCAAAAGATGCCACAGTGTCTGGTTGTGAAGACCAAATGACCCCACTCTATTCGTGGGTAACGGTCAAGGTGCAATCTCTGTGTTTTATACGCTTGCTAAAATGCTTCCCTAACCCTGTAAGTTCACACATGTAACCTTTCTGTTTACTTAACTTGGCCAGCCTGTTCAAGGTAACTTTAATTTAGAAGGCCTGCCAAAGACATCTAATTAGAGTGAAATGTAACTTTTCTTTATGGTGCTGTGAGTGCATCCAATCACTTTCCTATCCATATCAAAGTATCCAATCACCTTCCTGTGTATTGTATTCACTCCCCTTTTGTGTATTCTATATAACCCTAAAGGAATTAGCGTTGGGTGTTCCTGTCTTGGGCACCCATGGATCCATGTGTTTAATTGTAAATAAACCTAATTGCCCTCTCAAGAAACTGACCATTTGACCCTTAATTGCGGATTTTGGTGTGATACATGCACAAATTCAACAGGCAAAGCTTTTGTCACTGTTGTATCCCAAATTGTGGAAAATGGGGATAAGCAAGAAGTCCACCTGTGAAACTTCTGCACACCATAAAAGGCAGTAGAAAAGGCAATACAGGACAAACCTTTGGAAAATAGCAGACTCAGAGACAGCTGGTGATCTTAGCTAAGGCCCCAGCATGGCAGGATTTGGACAGAGCAGGGGGCAAACCGCTGCAATGAAATGAGATAAGTTGTGGGCTCAGTATGGAATGATCTCTAAGAAGGATTTGCAGGCAAATCTGTGTGCAGTTGATCTGCCTTCCAGGGTATCCAAAGGCTTTAAATGGGAACATAAATGCCTTCTGGGTTTGCTAACGGAGTGTCCCCCTTTTTGCCCCTCCCACTTTCTCAGCTGGTGTCAAATGGCTGTTTTCACCCCTATTGACAGGGTCAGCTGTCTTGAGAAATCTTTGCTCTTTCCTGCGAGGCCGGGTGAGAAGGGGAATTCTTGCCAATTCCACAGCAAGGAAGGGAGAGAGGAAGAGGCAGAGGGCAAAGAAGGAGCAGCTGGCCAGGGAGAAGCGACCCGCACTGTGCGCAGTGGTGCTGAACACAGGAGGGTCGGCGGCTGGTGTTTTGCCATGGAGGGACGGGGCGTGAGAAGCTGCAGGACGTGGTGTGGGGCTGGGGCTGGCAGCTCCCCATCCAGCTGCTCCTTTCTTGGTGGGCATCACCTGCCGCACCTTGGTGGGCATCACCTGAGCTTAGCTGCAGTCCTCACCGAAGGGGTGGCGGGGGGGAGGGGTAGACCGCATTCCACAGCCCTAGCCCTAGTGGGGCACCCCTGGCACCACATCAGCCAGGACAGAAGGAAAGAGGCTCAGCAATCCATGAAACGCCATGGACTTAATTTAATGCAATGCAGCACAATGCTCCTGAGCGTCAGCTCTGCAGGATGTTCCCAATGGGAACAGCTGCCTGGCTGGTCCAAAAGCACTCCCATTCTGCCACGGTCCTCGGCCAAATTCAGCACACCCAGGGGCCTGCTCTCCAGGGTTCCCTGACTGGCTGGAGCTCCTGGAAAAAGGGGTGCTCAGCTCCAGCATGCTGGTAACTGCTGTGCGTTGGCCCTTCTGCCTTCGGCCCCATTCCCGGCTGGAAAGAGGTCCCCAGCTCAGGCTCCTCTGAGCCTATTGTCTTTTGCTGCCTAGGTGTGCTTTGCTTTGCATGGTCATGATGATTTATTATATTTTTACAGTGCCCAATAGCTGGAGCTCTCTGGGCAGTTCACAACAACGTGAACTTGCATTTCTGCTGCATTGGTTTTATGTCTGTCTTTTAGCAGGTGGGGGTGGAGTCTCTTGGGTCAAATGGTAGTATGAGACTGCAGGTTGAGAACAGAGCAAGGCCCTGTGACCAGCAGCTCTTGGCTTCTTTTTACCCCCCACCTTTTTTCCAAGCCTCCTCAGCCCAAGAGCAGAATTCCACTCTGGAGCAGGTCCTGGGGCCTGCATTATGGTGGGGCTGAAGGCCACAGGACAGGGCCAAAGGCCACGAGAATCAATTGCCAGTCAACTTTGGCTTGGAATTCACAGTGCCGGCAGTGAAATTCATGGAAGAAGAGCCATCTCAAACTTTTGGTATGAGGGCAGACAATATGTAAAGCCTGGGAAACCAACAAATGCTTGGAAGCTTAAGAAAAGGGGGCAGGGCTCTGGATAGACCCTTAAAAGCCAGCTTTGTTCCCCAGTCCTGAGGTTCTGCATCCTGGTTGAGCCTTTTGCAGCTTTTTAAAAGAGAAATAATTTCTTACTGTTTATCCTTTTCACAACCACCTATGTATGATCTCTCAGTGTCAGGATGATAAATGTGCCTATAGGAAGTTGCCTGATCAGATTCAAACTGAGACACACTTCAGGTGTTCCTGACACATGTGTCATTCATACATGGCAAACTTATGGATGTCCATTTTGAAGAAAATCTGTTCAGCGCCATAGAAATGCTGGTGCTTGTGGCACAGCACCTGCCTCCCAAAGTTGGACAGATTGCAGGACAGAAGAAAGGTCAGACAACTTCAGAGAGAGGCCAGTCCTCTGAAGAGCATGCAAAGCTACCTGGGGGGAATTTCCAGAACACATTTGCGCAGGGTCATGTTTTAATGGTTCCCCCTTACGTGTATGGGGTCACATCAAGGGTGCTGCTGCAATTGGCCTCATAATGGATCACTGAAGCCAGCCAGAACTCGGCCACCACCTCCAGATCCGCACTCCTCAAATGTCAGCTTTTAAGTTGCCACCACAGCTCTTGTCCCCTGATAAAACCTGGGCTGGGTGAACCGTCTTACTCACATTGTGGGGCAGGTCCTGGGGCAGTGTCTCCAGCCAGTTTGCTAAGGTGGAAATAGGGGGGCTGGGGAAGGGGGAGGAAGCTTTCTCTGCCTAATCCAACTGAATTAGAGGATTTTGAAGTGGATTTAGAGTTAAATCTTGATTAGGGAGAATTTCTCTCCAGCAGCCCTGCACGTTTGTATTAACGGGTAATGATCATGGATGGAAGAAATAGGACAGAAATAGCTAAGGGTAACATGTAGCATGCATGCGCACGCATATGCGTGCACACGTGCACGCGCGCGCGCACACACACACACACGAACTCGCTCGCTTACTCGCTCACTCCCATATGCTGGCATCTTGTTCATCAACAAGGAAAATTTTTGAGGAGGTGATGGAGAAAAAGGAACTGTGTGCCATGTGAGTGCGCGCGCTCATTTTTAACATCAGTTTGGAGAGATTTGGCTGCATAATGCCTTGCAGACTTTGGGGAGGTCTCTGAAGATCTGGAATTCAGAGTGGAGATGGAATAGTTCCCGCCAGCCGAGATCGTAGCGAGTGTAACAGTTTTAGAAGCCCAGAGTCTGACCTGTCTTCAGCCTACTTAAAAACCAGCCTATTTAAAAACCTTAAATATAGAGGAGACACCTGAAATTGGTCCTTCATGGTCGCGGGACACGTGCATGGGGCTGCTGCCCGTGGGATCCTTCTTATGGTGGCGGCTTCTTTTCTACTTCCTGTCGGTAAGTGCTTCTTTTGATTAAAATGCACACATGCACAACTCAAACTGTGGCAGGAGTGTGTGTGATACGAACCTCCCCCACCCCCTTGTTCAGATATTCATATTCTCTTCTCTAATTACACATGTTGTTATATTTGTAACCAATTAATAACCAATTAATAACCAGACTTTGCCTGGCCCATCCCAAAGAAAAACCGAATCAGCAAAAGAGGAAAATAATGGGTCAACATGCCCTCATCCCTTCCCAGCTTACTCCTGAGCCTGAAAAGACCACCCTAAAAGGTACTCAGGCTTGGACTTGGTGAGTCTCCACTGGAGAAGGTCCTCTAGGGGGAGCTGCCAACAAAAGCGTCTCCTGGGTGCCTTGGGGCCTGGACCAGACTCACTGGCAGCCATTTGTTGGGCAGTCTTCCCAGACGAGTAGCTCATCGTCCAGAATTCTTGCCAGAGGTTTGATGCCTGGGTATTTCAAGCTGCATTTCCCCCCACCTGCCCTGCACTAGCCTCTTCCGGAGGGGCACCTTTCCCTCCCTCTTCTCTAAGTCTCTCTGGTAACTTGCTGGCCTGGAGGGGGACTTGGGGAGGTGGAAGGAACTGGGGGAGAGAGTCTGTGGGCTGGTATGAAACCTCTATGGGCCAGGTGGGGCACCTCTGCAGGCCTGAGGTCCCCCATCCCAGATGTAGCCTCAGGCTGGATATTTTCTCAAGCAGAGCTGAAGGACCAACTGCAATATTGCTCCAGAGAGAAGCCGCTGGTGGTGGCCAGGCTCTGCACGCACTGTGGGCTTCACGAGCCATGCTGCATCCAAGCATGTCACACATCAGGCGATGATGGCAACTCTGCTGGGATACAGAGCAATATGCTCAGAAGTAGGTGAGACTGTGGGAAGGCAAAGATCTGAAAAGGATTCAGGCAAAAGTAAAGGGAACAGTGGCCTGCCAAATTCTGGAAGTGATGTGGTCTGGATTTCCTTCAAGCTGAAGGAGCAAGTTCTTGAGAAGATGGGCGTGAGTGTGTGCATGTGTGCAAACAACTTTAGTTGGGACATGTTGACCCAAGTGCTTGCTCCAAGGGGAAGAATCCACTAACCTTCTGCTTCTGCCGTAGCTACAGGCCTCCAGTGTTATGGCTGCAACATTAGGGTCGGAGCCAGGTCTGTTGACACCGGCTGCTCCAGCCCAGAAGTGGTCACCTGCGCCCACTCCCACCAGGGCTTCAAGCACAGATTCTGTATCAAGATGGAGAGCGGTGAGTTTTGGCCAAGGCACTCTTCAGCTCAGCCTCTCCAAAGACAGGAAACGCTACTCAGGTTTCCCTGCAGCTGTCTGCTCCTCCAGCCTCTTTCCAGAGTTGAGCAAAGTGATGCTGCATTCGGACTCAGGGAACGTCTGGTGCCATTATGGGGGCTACGGAAAAGATCTGAGCTTTCCTTCCCAGGCTGGACTCCAAGTTCCAACCCCACAGGGGGCAAGCTTTTATTTTAATAGATTTTTAAAAACTTGAATATGATTGATTGTGTCATTTATGTAAGTTGTTTGCATTTGTTTGTATAGCACCCAGGGACTCCTGTGTGGGACCGCTGGGGGCAATCCATAAATCCTGGATCCCCCCTTCCTGCCCTCATGCAAGCAGCTGACTCCTCACTGTTCTGAGGCAGGGTCCCCCCGCCCAGTGGTGGGAAGAGGCCTCCCTTCCATGGAGCCCTTTCCGTGCTGTGATGGCAGTGGGCAAACACTGGGTTTGCCCTCAGTTTTATTGCTGTGCTTTCTGGGTGCCTCTCGGAGGCCCTTTATTATTATTATTATTATTATTATTATTATTATTATTATTATTATTATTACATTTCTATCTGATGAGGCAAGATGCCACGGCTATTTCAAAAATGCCTAAATGGGATTCCTGGCGGGCCTTCGTGGGTGGTGGGTCCTCATCAGATGCCTGACCATGCTGGCCCTCAGAGCCCTCGCAGGTGGCTCGCACGAGGCTTCTGCCGTTCCTCCAAGGTCAGGCCTCGCCGCCTCTCTCTAACCGGGTTTCCCCCTCTCTCCCGGCCTGGCAGTGGTCCTGGGAATCCTCCTGACCAGTGGATGCGCCACCTCCCGCCACTGCCAGCAGCAGGACCTCCCGGGCGTGCGGATCCACTGCTGCGACAGAGACCTCTGCAACGGTTCCCCAGAGGCTGCCCTCCCGAGCACGCCCTGCCCTGCCTGCTGCTTCCTGGCGTCCTGGATGGTCGTGAGCATGTTTCTCCTCTGAAGGAATGCCTACGCAAGGCCCCCAGGGGCAAATGCCTCACTGCCCCGACACCCCCCTCGTCCTGCTAGGTCCCAGCATCCCCCCCTTCGGTCCCAAAAGCCTGGGTGTGACATACTGGGGAGATCTCCTGCAGAGTGGCAGATGCGTGTTCCTGGAGGCCCCAACATGGCGGCATGGAGCTTGCTTGGAGGAGCCATGGGGCTCAGCCGCTGGCTCCTACTAGTTCCCTGATCCTCCCGAGTGTAATGTTTTTGCTTCAGGCTTTTGAAATTAAAGCATTAAAACAAAAAACAAAAAAAAACAAAAAAAATACTTGGAGGGTGGCATGTAGCAAAGTAAAGTGCTGCCCCAGGCACTGTCTGCTTGGGGTTCAGAAGGCGGCTCTTTTATTTCTAAACGTAGCCTTGGAGGGGTATTTGCATGAAAATGTCTTTTCTTTTAGTTTCACCAGTCTGGTTGTTTCTGGGTAATGAGGCTTCTCCAGTCGGTTGCACAGGCCATGGCCATTATTGTCCTGACGGGAGGTCGCCATGGCAGTCATCTTGTGTGGGTGCCCACAACGGTCTGTCAGAGCTCCTGTTGCTGAAAGTTGGGGCCCATATGCTGACTGTCTAGGAGACTGCCACATGGCTTCCGAGCGATGGAAGGGGAAAGGTGGGTCAGTGCAGCTGGTGGTTCAGCCCTGAGGCTGTTTCCCTCGAAGTACTTCTCCAGGCTGCTCGGCAGCGCTTCGCTGCAGAGAAGGGGTGCCACAGGGCAGAAGCCAATGGGCCATGGTTGCTCCAGCTTCACAGGGTGTTGCCGGGCTCCAAGCCTTCTCTGACCAGGGGCAACTGCAAGCGGAAGGCGCTGGCCAGGCGCCGCACTGGCTCCAGCCCTCTCCCCGCCATGGCCCTCGCTGCTCCCGCTCCTCCTCATGGCCCCCACCTGCCCTCGTGGCCTGGAAGCAAGGGGCCTGTGGCCGCTCTGCCCCTCCTCCGCGCCACCGCCACTGCGGGAGCTCGCAAGGGGCAGGTGCGAGAATCTGCTTCTGGGAGCCCGGGCTGCGCGGGCCCTCGCTGAGGCCCCGGCTGGGCATCTCCGCGGCAGCGGCAGCGGTGGCGACGGGCATCCTTCCAGCGCCCTCCCGCTCCAAAAAGCCTCCAGACAAGTCCCCGGGCAAGCCCGCCTCCAACTCAAGCCTCGCCACACCGGTGACTCCCCCCCGCCCTGCACTTCCTGCCTTCCGCCTCGAGGCGTCGCTCTGGTTCGCACGTTGGCGGAGTCCCTCCCGCGCCCCCCTCTCCCGCCCCCGCTGCCCCACCGCCGGCCCGTCCGTCCTGCCGCGTGGAAGAGGCCCGCCTGCCGCTAAGCGGGGCGGGGTGTGCGCAGGCCCTGGGCCCGCGGGGCGCCTTCCGCCTCGAGGCAGCGGCTCGGCGCCCCGCCGGCTCGCTCTCCCGCTGGAATCCATCAGCGCCCTGAGGCTGGACACGCTCCTTTTCAACGGTCTGATTTATAAATGGGAAGCGACATCAGTCTGTCTCCTGCTGCATCACACCGACGTGCTGGGCACACGCCATGCAGGAGAGGCAAGGGAGAAAGGAACAAGCGTGCTTCTACCTGAAATGCACTCTGAGCACACACAGAGTGCCTCTTTCTCTGAAAGGTACGGTTGTGCAATGATTTATATTGTGTATGCAAAGGGTAATGAATACACTGTGCAAATGTTTTATGCACTGGCAAGAGCCCAAGAGGACAAAGTTCTGGTCTGGCCAGTAAAATCTGGGTCGGTTGCACAAAGAAAACCACAGAGGGGAAAGCTGAGACAGGAAGAAAACGCCTCTGAAAGGGCTTTTAAAAAAATAGTGCATGTGGCCTCAGGTGGGATGAATGTAAAGGCGGGGCCATTGGGTAAGTTTTGGTGCTGGAACAGGGAAAGGCCCTTCGGAGGTCCAGGGCCCAGGCCTGGGGAGCTCACTCCTGTCCAGAGTCTGCGCATGTTCACTGGTATCCATATTCATAAGCATCACTGGGATTTTCTAAGATTTCACAGGTGGCAGAGCTGGCAATGAGTTTCTGACCTTGTCATCTTCCATAAGACACTTCCATCATCATTATTATTATTATTATAACATTTCTATGCCGCCCCTTGCCGAAGCCTCGGGGCGGCTTACAACACAATAAAATACATTGAAATGCAATAGAACATAATAAATTACCATTAAATACAAAAATACAAAAATACATTGAGTTACAAACATAATAATATAAAATTAAAATTATCAGTATAAAATAAGTAAATAAATAATATAGGAGGAGAAAAGAGAAGGAAGAAGAAGTTGCCCTGGCCAGATCATATATTTTAACCATGGCCCTATATCAAGCCAAGCCAGTAGGGAAAGGTCCTTAGTAAAAATCATAATAGATTTGGGGCTGGGGACTCCCAAGACCTGACTACTAATCCACCCCGCCCCCCTGCCCCCACCACTGTCCCTGTGGAGGCTCAAGCAGCCATTGTTGCCCTCCGAAGATTATTTTGCCAGGAAGGCTGAGCAGCTTTTAGGGGCATCAGAGAGATCTGCAAGGCTTGAATGCGTTTGGGTTTCTCTGAAACTGGCCCTGAGATGGACTGGTTGTTTCCGTGTCACATGGCTTATGCTGACTTTTTTTTTGGGGGGGGGGTTGTTTGCAAATCCCAGCATTCCCCAAGAGTGTCCTTGGAGCAACAGGACTTTGTCTTCTGTCTGAACTTGCCCTAATAATGCTAGGGAATATTGAAGGCAGGAGAAGAAGACCAATTATGAGATGGATCAATTCCATAAAGGAAGCCTCAGGTTGACAAGAGTTGAGCTCAAGGACAGGACACTCTGGAGGGGATTTGTAGAGTCCTCATACATTAGAGACAACTTGATCGCAGCTTGCCACAATAAAACATGTTCTAGCTCTCTTAATGCTAACATTATAATAATTTTTAAAGTGTGCAAGGGGCAAGATGATTGTCCTACTTAGCAATGGCACAGGGTCCTGCCTGCACAGTTCACTTTATGAATCTACAGGTGAAAGGGGAAGAGCCATTCCTTGAAAAAAGAGAGATGGTGATTAAAAATATTTTAAAATAAATCTAAAATAAAATTGGACATGGCTTTAGAAAAATAAGAAAGCCTGCCTTTGTTTCAGTCTCTTGTGAGTCCTGGGCTTAAAAATAATTCAGTTTAAACCATGCCATGACTTCTTGTCCAGGCAGATGAGAGCGAATGAGCTGGGGAACACTCAATCGAGGCTCTTCTTGAGGAGCTTTCCATCTAGCAGGCTGCAAATGCTGAGCTGCTAACCCCCTTTCCAGAGAGAGGGAGAGGGAGACAGAGAGAGACCGAGGACAGCAAGATCCTCTGTTCTAACCCACACCTGCTCTTTACATCCTGGAAATGCTGAAAATCACCATTTTCTCCATGTTGTCTCCAGGGTGAACTAAGATGTTCTTGCAAGGCCCTCCTATGGGTGCCCCTTTCAGATCAGAAGAGGCAGAAAGCACAAGTCTGTTCAAGAAGCACCCTTTTCTGTGGTGGCACCCTGATTGTGCAATGCCTGTCCCCACAACCTGTGCTGAGGTGTTCACAGCACCAGGGGAAGCCCTTCTTAGTGTTGCAAGCATTTAGATTATTTGAGTTATTTTTAAAGATACAGAGCTGCTTATTTTTACTTTGAGTTATACTGTAGTTTTAAATAACTCTGCTTGCTGGGCATGCTGGGAGTTGTAGGTCTTTTCTCTGCCTAAGCTTGTGTAGGGTTGTGCAAAAAAAAAAAAAAGCGTTCTCCCAACTTTTGGTAGCCAAGGCACCTTTAAATTGCATCTAAGGATCCATTTCACTGGTCTACCCCAACAAAGTCACCCTAAGAAGCTGAGCGAAAAGGGGTGTTTGCAAGATCAAAGAGATGGTGCCCCTCCCCCCGAGGTTTCTATCATGCCATTTGTGATTCCTGTCTTGCTGGACATTTCAGGCTATGCGTTCTGTCAGTTCTCAGGAAGGTAGTGTGGGTTGCAGAGGTCTGCTGTGGGTCAGTTCTTTAGCAGAGAGCGGCTCGACCAGGTTTCTCAGAGAATCCAGACAGGACAGATCAGCACCATGGACAGCTTTGAAAGGTGCTGGGCCTGGAAGCCAGGCAGGGTTGCTGGTCTGCTGCTCCAACGAAGCAGAGGCTACAGCTGAGCCGTGGACAGGAGCTCGGCTGCTTTTTGACTGGCTGGCCCATCTCCATGGTGACCGAGGCAAGGGAGCTTGCCTCTTTTAGACGCCTGAAGCTACAGCGATGTGGGAGTGACTGCCGTGCCATTGTCCTCTTGGCTGGAGTCTGAGGAAGACCAGGCGGCCTCCTCTGGATGTTCCTGGGAAACTTAGTCATGGGGAAGTGGACGCCTCTTGTGTGTTGTGCTTCCTCCAATGACTGAGTTCTCTCCATGAGCTGTTAACTCTGGAGCCTCTACTAAGGACAGGATCAAGGATCCCTTAACGATGAGAACCCATCAAAACTCAACAGAACCCATTCAAAATGAGGTGGCAGGAAGCTCAGTAGGCAGAAAACCACCCAATGTCCAGCTGAGGAAAGGAGGCATGGTCTTCTAGGAACCCCAGGGGGGCAGGGCAGACCCTCAGGCAGGCCTGCTTCAGTCTGAAACCCCAGGACCAAGGGACCAGGTCTGAATAATGGTTGCATGCTGGTCTCTGGTTTCAAGCAAGGTCACTTGCCCTTGGTGCTGCGGCAAAATCAATGTTTTTCACTGCAATTTCCAGAGAACAGAGTTGGATTGTGGGAGAGCTCAGCCTCCCACTTTGCAGGCCCAAATTTCTCCTCGCCTCACTTTGTGGCCACTCAGGGCTGCCTGGGGTTTCCTCTCAGTGGCTCATTTCTAAAAACTTCACACGAGTTGGACTCCAGTGAGGATCTGCTGCATTGGCCCCACCTGCCCCAGCTTCCGTTCCTCTTGTGGCTCAAGCGTTGAAGAGTTGCACCCAAGTGCGAATGTGGGAAGGCAGATTTCTCCCTGTTGTAGGACAGGCTGCAGCTTCCAGAATCCCCCTTCTGCCTCGGGCTGAGGAAAGAGGAGGCCCGCATCCCGAGCCTCTCCTCCTATCCACACCCCTCAGGTTGGCCGAGCCTGATCTCCCTCCCCTGCCTCCCATCCAATTAGGCACGGCGTGTCTGGCCAGAAGAGCATGACACGAGAAGGCAGTGCGCCCACCCTGTGTCTGCTTCATTTTAGAAACCATCCCCCAGCAAGAAGGCAGGAAGCATCCGAGGGATTAGAGCTGTCAGATGCAATCACATGAACATCTTACTTTTGGCTGGCTACACTTGGGGGAAGGCAGAAGAGCGACACAGGGGGCATGGCAGGGAAGAGAAGGCCTTGCCTGTGCGGAGATGCACCTGGGCACACGCACGAGGGCACGTGCTTGCGTAAAGGCCACGTGGCCCGTGGCAGCAAGTGCGTCTCTGCACTGCAGGTGTTCCTGCATGCCGGAAGAGCGGCTCCGTGGCCACTCCCAGACGCCACACTCCCTGCCACTCAGCTGCCCACAGCCACGGAGCCCTTCCTTGCAGAAGTCTTTTGGCCTAGAAGCTGGTCTGCCCCTGAAGATTTTGTTTTTTTTTTTTTGGTGGGTCCTTTTTCTTCTGAAGGATTTTTAAAGCAAGCCCTCTTCTTGTTTTTCTCCTGCTCAAAGGTAGACATCATGTCCCAAGCACTCAACCTGTGGTGGCGTGTAATGCCTTCCCCACAAGCCAGGGGGTGTGCATGCCCACCACACGATGCGGAGACCACCTGGCATTCCGAGAGCCTCAGAAGCTTAACAGAGGGATCTAACACAAGCCTTAAAGTGAGTCTGGAGGAACACTTCTGTTTCCAGGAGCCTTTTCTGAATTTTGGGCCCGATCAGGAAACTGATGCTTCGTTCATGAGGGATGAAACAGCCTCAGGAACCGGAGTAGTTACAGACCTGGCAATTCAGTCATTTACAATTTTAAACCAATGTGAACCATGGAAGGGCTGGAAGAAACCGCTGCCTGAAACGCTGGAGAGCCACCGCTGCCCACCCCGGCAGTGATGCTGTGTTGGTGGGGCTGTCTCTGCCCAAAGCAGCTGCCAGAATTCCAGTGCCTGCCTTTAGACCAGCTCTCCCGGGTGCAATTGCTCGGCCTCCCCCATCCCTGGACTGCAGCTGGTCCTCAGGAAGCCAAGGCCAGGCTGGCTGGCTGGCAACCACGGAAGCAGACCGGTTGCCAGATGGCAGTCTCCTTCTCTGGTGTGACTGCAAGGTGACATCATGGCTGGAAGGGAAAGAGTAAATATGGCACCCAGTCTGCTGGAGAAACACCCGCCTCTTTACCTCTTTACGGGGCACCTTTGGGCACCGTAACGTAGCACGACACTTTGGAACCTGGCGCGTTATGCTGCCTGCTTCTCCGATGAGCCTGAGGATGTTCCCACGCACTCAAAACTTGGCATCCTCAAGAGCAGGGCTTTTCTTTGTCTTGGAGGCCCCTGCTCCCCCACCCTGCTGCCCCTGGCCTGCCCCAGTCTGTGCTCCTCTTTCATGTGAAGTGGGGTGCCCCAGCAGACTGGCTGAGCGCACACACACATTTTGCTTTGTCCTGCGGTGCCAGTCCTAGGCCTTTGGGCCTAGCACCGCCCCACCGTGACGGCAGCGGCTTGGGTCCTTGACCGTTTCCCGAGCACTTCCGCTCCTGAGTGAGTGTCCCTCATCCGATGCAGCGTGTACCTGCCGGTGTTTACGCCACAAAGCGGCACTAATCCAGGCCATCTCCTGCCTCTGCTCAAAGTGCTGGTGACATTCCCCATTTGTTGCTATGGTTATTTGCAAGAAGACCACATTTAATTATCCACTGGAAACAGTGAGGGAATGGCTGACCTTAGAAAAGAGAAAGAAGCAGTGCAGCACAATGAAGCCCATTCGCACAGCGCCCTCCATGAGCTCGTGGGCACCTGCTCACCAAAGAGGTGCTCTGGGCCACCCCTCCCTGCTTTCTCCTTGCATTCATTCTATGGAGGGGGAAGGGATGCGGATGACCATGCCGAAAAAAATTGAACTTTCCAAACATTTCCTGTGGTTGCTAAGTAACTTCCTCAAGATGATTTCACTCACAAGGAAAAATACCAGAACAAGGCAAAACTCCCCAAACCACAAGACCAAATGAAAAGTGCCCTTGGGCACACATTTGTGGGCATTTGGGAGAGGGTGGGGAGAGCCAGGCACTGGCTCTTTGTGAAGGGGGCTTCCCTGGAAGTGGAGTCCCAGTCACTTCTCTGCCCACTGCCACAAGCAGGATCCTGCACTCAGGATGCCCTCTTATTTATTTATATATTTAGAATATTTGTATGCGGGACGGCTTACATAAAATAAAACATAATACACAAAAATCCAGATCCACCCTGGCTGCAGATTAAAACCTATAAGCTGATATTAAAAGTTATTAAAATATTGCTGAAATAAAAAGGTCTTGGCCAGGCACCGAAAAGCAAATAACAACAGCACCAGGTGGACCTCTCTGGGGAGCGCATTCCATAGATGGGGCACCACCGCAGAGAAAGCCCTCCTCTGGGTACTTTGCCTCCTAATGTCTTTCCCAGAGGGTTCCCGGAGAAGGGCCTCTCCCGCTGATCTCAAGGGGCGGGCGGGCAAATACAGAAGAAGACGTTCCTTTAGGTATCCAGGTCCCAAGTCGTTAAGGGCTTTACAGGCAATAACCAGCACCTTGAATTGAGCCTGGACTTCGATGGGAAGCCAGTGAAGCTGACGGAGAACTGGGGTTATACGAGAATAACGCCCAGTCCCCATCAGCAACCTGGCTGCTCTATTTTGCACCATCTGAAGTATCTGGACTGTCTTCAAGGGCAGCCCCACGCAGAGCGCGTTACAGAAATCCAACCGGGAAGTAAGAAATCCAACCGGGAAGTAACCAATGCATTTGTCACTGTTGCTAGGCAATCGTCCTCCAGGTAGGGATACAGCTGATGGATTAACTGAAGCTGAAGGAAAGCGCTCCTCACCACTACAGTCACCTGAACTTCCAGGGACAGCTCTGGGTCAAGGAGCATTCCCAAGCTGCAGACCCTGTCCTTCAGAAGGAGTGCAACCCCATTTAGGACAAGGTCCAAGTCACTTACCCAGGAGCTCGAACCACCCATCATCAGGACCTCTTGTCTGGATTGAATTTCAGTTTATTGGCCCTCATCCAGGCCATTACCTCGGCCAGGCACCGGTTCAGGACAGCCACTGCCTCACCTGTATCGGTTGAACAAGAGAGGTAGAGCTGGGTATCATCAGCATACTGATGATTCCGCAGCCCACACCTCCTGATGACCTCTCCCAGAGGTTTCATGTAGATGTTGAATAGCAAGGGGGACAAAATGGATCCCTGTGGAACTCCATGGCATAGCTGCCATGGCGCAGAGCCACAGTCCCCCAGCACCACCTTCTGGAATCAGCCATTGAGATAGGAGCGGAACCACTGCAAAGCAGTGCCTCCTACTCCCAGACCCGCCAGCCTATCCAGAAGGATACTATGGTCGATGGTATCGAAAGCCGCTGAGAGGTCCAGGAGGACCAACAGGGATGCACTCCCCGTCTCTCTCCCTGCACAGGTCATCATACAGGGTGACCAAGGCAGATTCAGTACCATACCCGGGTCTGAAGCCGGACGGAAATGGGTCCAGATAGTCAGTCTCACCAAGAGTGCTTGGAATTGTCCCGCCACCACCCGCTCCAACACCTTGCCCAAAAACGGGATGTTGGCCACCAGTCTATAATTGGCGGCCATCTCTGGATCCAGGGACGCCTTCTTTAGGACCGGCCTGACCACCGCCTCCTTTAGAGGTACAGGCACTCACCCGTCCCTCAGAGAGGCATTAGTGACCTCCAGGATCCAGGCACCAATCCCGTGTTTGACTTTGGTCAGCAGCTACGACGGGCAAGGGTCAAGTAAACAGGTGATGGGACGTACTTGTCCAAGCACCTTGTCCACATCATCAGGCTGCAATAACTGAAATTCATCCAATAATATCTGACCAGACGGAGTCATTGGCACCTCCCCTAGAGGATCTGAATCACTAGTGGAGTGCAGCTTGCGACGAATCTGAGCGATTTTCTCCCTGAAACGCTGGGCAAAGTCGTCACAGCAGGCCGTTGAGGGAGGTACGGGATCTTTCTTAGGGCCTGGATGTACCAGCCCCTGTACCACCTGAAAGAGCACCACTGGACGGCATTGTGAGGAGGCAATGGAAGCGGAGAAGAATTTCTTTTTCACCGCCCTCACCGCCCCAGCATAGGCTCGATAATGAGCTCTCAAGTGTGTTCGGTCAGATGCATCCTGTGATTTCCTCCACCTACGCTCTAGATGTCTCCCAACCCGCTTCATCGCCCGTAGTTCAGGTGTATACCATTGGGATGAACAGGCTCTACTGGAGGGGAGAGGACGCTTAGGAACGATTGTGTCAATAGCCCTGGTCATTTCCCCATTCCACAGTTCAACCAGAACATCAACAGGAGCGCCAGCTTAATCAACCGGAAACTCCCCCAGAGCTTCCAGGATCCATCCGGATCCATCCGGCTCTGAGGGCAGACCAACACAATAGGATCCGCACCCTTACAGAAGGAAAGGCCAGCATCAAGCTCAAACCTCACGAGGAAGTGGTCTGACCAAGACAAGGGAGTCAGACATAAATTGCTCACCCTCAGATCACCCTCTTCCTGCCCTGTTGAGAAAACCAGGTCCAGAGTGTGTCCATGTTCATGGGTCGGGCCAATGAGATGTTGAGACAGCCCCATGGCCATCATGGAGGCCATGAAGTCCTGAGCCGCCCCGGTCAGATCCGTCTCGGCATGGAGATTGAAGTCCCCCAGGACCAACATCCTGGGGGTCTTCAATACCAGGTCCGAGACGATCTCCGTCAGCCCAGGCAGGGAGTCTGATGGGCAGAAGGGTGCACGGTACACCAGCAGAATCCCCAATCTGTCTCGGTCACCCAGCACCAGAAAGAGACTCTAGACCTGGCCTCGAGAGAACAGGAAGCCTCGCAAGGGAGATAGAAGCTTGATAAATTAAAGTGACCCCCCCTCCCCTCCCCTCCGGGCATGGCTGGTGCTGGACCAGATACCTGGGCGGGCACAGTTGAGAGAGGGACACATCCACCCCCTCCCCCCCGTCTCCCACCCAGGTCTCTAATGCAACAGCATCGTCAGGCCTGGTGGGCGGTTGATAAGCCTACCTGGAACCTTCCAGTTGGGGGAATAACCAGAAGGGAGAACAGGTGTCAACCATCTGTCCCTCCTTCTTCTATGCTGACACGTTAAACCCCCAACACCATATCGACTATTGCCCAAAACCACCCTAATGGTGGTGCCCATGTGCTCCCCAGGCAACCCCATAATAGCAGCCAGGCTTGAATCCATTAAAACAATCTAATAAAATACAATTAAAATACAAGAAAAATACCAGAAAACCCACCAACCCACCCAATTACAAAAGCCCCCCCACACACACACAGCCTCTCTGGCCAGGCCAGCCCCTGCGCGGCCCCCAACGGCAGTGACGCCCTTAAGCCGTTGCCCTTCAGCTGCTGGCCCGAGGCCCCCGGCCGCGGCTGGCGAGTTAATGCCGCAGCCCCATCCCCAGTCCGGCACAGCTGCCACACACGCCGGGGCGGGAGGAGCAAGGGCAGGGCGTGCGGGGAACTCGCTGGCAGGGTGGAGGGCCCACAGACCGGCTGCGTCCCGGTCCCCAGTCCGTCCCTTGGGGCAGCGGCGGCCTCAGCGGGTGGGTCGGGGTCTGTGGCAGCGATGCTGCGTGGGTGGCGGCGGCGGCGGCGAGCAGTCCGTCCTGGCCTGGTTATGCATGGTAATGGTGATGCACGGTTCAGCAGAAAAATGGCCTACAAGTTCCAGCGTGCCCCAGCTGGTGGAGAGAAGAAAAGCAAGACAGTTAAGATGCCTCTTTTAGGAGATTAAAGATGGGTGCACTTTCGTCTGTTTGTTCCAACCTGGTGGCGCTTGTTCTCCTTTCAGGGATTCTCCGCTGGCCACGTGAACCAAGCCGGCGAGTGCCTGCGGTCCGCTTGTCTGGGCACCTGCCCAGGAAGCCTGTGGGCAGGCGCCCTCGAATGCTTCCCTAAAGCAGTAACTCTCGAGCGGCCCCTGGTGGCCTGGATCGCTCCACCCATTGCCGTGTTTCCAGGCTGGCTGCTCTGGCAAATGAGAAGCCAGAGCTCAGAGCAGCGAGCTGCTTGGCCTCAGGAAGCAGGGAGGCCAAACAACAGGAAAAAAGACCTGGGTTCAAGTCTGCATCTTTGCACCCGCGGCCTGTGGAGGTGGGGGTGGTCAGCAGAAGGTCAGGAGAGCATTGTGTGGTGGCGAGAAAGGCTGGTTTCCATTCCAAGCCTTCCACAGGGCTTGGCGGCCATGCGCTGTTATGCGTGCCTGGGAGGCCTCCTCCTGTTGGGAGGAATGAGGGGGAAATTAGACACAGTCGGCCTGTAAGCATTACCAGGTGAGGTCCTTCTAAAGCTTTGTGGTAGCAGAAAAGAAGGCGGGTGGTGGGGAATCGGGTGCAGCAGGGCGGGTGCACATGATGGCTTCAGTTTGCACTGGCCTGTGGCACTTGGTGTGCGTGCCAGGTGTGGTTCATCAGCCATGATTTGTGAGTGTGGAGCTCATGGCCTGCTCCCTGGGGATCCATTCACTTCACAGGTTAGTTGTGATGGTCCCGTTAAACATTTTTAACTGTCACAGCATCTTCAAGATCCCTGGAGGAGGAGCGAGGATATTTATGGCTGCTGGCTGAGGGTGGCGTGTGAAAGCACATTCCCAGGCTGCAAGTGGACGCTGCCGGCTTTGCCTGTGGAATGATGAATAGCCACGTTACTAATAAGAGTAAGAGCTCTGGCCCCATTAATATTTGAGATGCTACCCCAGCCATGTGGAGCTGACCTCTGAGGAGTCAGGCATGGGCTGTCCCAGCTGCCTGCTGCCAGCTCCGAAAGCAGGACTGTGGTTGGTGCCAGCAAGCGTTTTGCTGGCTCCATGGTTCCGCATTACATTTGGAGGCTGGGGAGTCAGTCCTCTTTGTGCAACTCAGTTTTCTGGGCGGTTCAGAAGATGCTGCACCGGCATGCAAAGGAACCTCTTTTTGAAGCCTCTGATCTGAGGTAACCAGGAGAGTCCTCTCCTGGTCTCTTTCCCAGCTGCCGGGCTGCGGGGTGTGACTCTGGGAGGGGAGAGGCCATGACCTACAGAGGGAGCCCTTGTCTCCAGGAGAGCTGCCTCAGGCCGAATGTGGCCTGTGGCGTGGCGGCTCCCCATCCTGGAGCCGTGGGCTGCTTTGACACATGTTCTGGCGTTTTTGCTTCTGTTGTGGGTTGCAGATCGGGGCAGAAACACACAAAGGACACTCATGAGCACAGTTAGGAAAGATGCTCCAGCACACAGACGGGCCAAGCAGGCCTCGTCCTGCCCAGCACGCATGGCTCACCCCGCATCCTTGCTCTGGATGTTCATCCCTCCCCCACCTGCCCCGGCCGGACAGAGGACTTTCTTGCAGGCACTCCAGCTCTGCCCGAGACTCGCTGGTTGTCCCATTCCTTCTGTGCACATGGACCTCAAGGACTCAGTCCTGGGGCAGGGGCCTTCCAAAAACTCATTTTATAGCTGTTTCTGATCTATTGCCTCTCCCTCAGTGATGTCAGAGGTACCGTCATCCCTTTCTTTTCCCAGAAGAAGCCAGAAGAGTGAAATTCTGGATTGCCAGTGTGTGTACATGCCTCTTTATCTGCAGATGCAAACTTAGAAGCAATTATTAGAATTTATTGTGTTGGAGTTGGCAGTGAGCTGTGGGCCCACGTGTTGCGTTGGCTGTTCAGGTGCCTGGCTTGGACAGACATCAAGGCTCACTATTTTTCAGCTTTAAACTAGAAGTGGAGTGGGCAGTCCTTTGAGTGGAAATGCCTCGATGGCCATATATCGTCCTCTGGCAGCCCTGCAGGTGGAGGACCAATCTCTGGAAAAAAAGGACCAGTGGCCACATGAAACAGGCACTATTTACGTGAGAGACCAAGATTCGTTTTTTTCTAAGAACAGCCACCATTTACTGAGGACCCTCCTTTTTCACTCCCTGCAAGGTCTCCAGCTTGCATTGTCTTCCTCTAATGGGGTGCTATTAAAGCTGGGCCATAATGCGCCCATTGCAGTGAGTTTGGCAGCGTGAGATGGAAGCCTGGGGTGCTGGCAATTCCCTTCTGTCCCCCTCTGGTGATCTTAGCGGGGCCCGAATGATCTCTCTATAACCAAATCAAGCAGGAAGGCGTCCTGCGCTCGGCTCCCACCTGGAGCAGACGAATGGAAGGGGGAGGGAGCAGCCTCTGGCCTTCCCTCTGCTTTCCCTTCCCCTCCACAAAGGCTGAAGCAGCGATCGCCCACAGAGGTGAGAAGGGCCATCACTTCTGCAGAATCAGGAGCTGAGCTACATCTGCTGCGCTGTCATTTGTTTCCAAACTTCGATCTTCATTCAAGGGCTGATGGCGCTTTAGCCGTTCAGCTCTTCATTTCCAGGAAAATCACGCATGATGGAGAATGTCAGGGAACGGCTAATTTTGCCCCCATCAGCAGTACGCTGATGCCCGCTGCTCCCCTTGACGCAGCAGTGACGGCCGAAAAAGGGAAGGTGGCAGGAGAGGCAGCGGCGCTCCCTGAAGTCCCCGTGCGTTGTGCTGCGTGTGATGCCCAACAGGGCAAATGAAGTGATCAGGGGGGCCGAGTGCCTCTGAATGGGGAGGAGGGCAAAATTTAGGGTTCCAGCCAGGTCCAGCAAGTACACACAGACAGCTCTCGAGGATGTGCCAGTATCCTCACCCTCCTGAATGGAATTTTATTCCTTAAGTTCCTTTCCACTTTAATTAGAACCCCCTCCTCACCAACACACACACACACACACACCCCGGAAGGGTGCCTTGCTGAGAAACAAAGAGCTGCCACACACATTTTGCTTTTGGAACTAAAATGGACTTCAGTGCTTGGGCAGAAGCTTTTCTTCTAGCCCATCGCACTGCATTCTGGGAAAGGAAGGCTTTCTGAGCGGCCTCACTCGCCACTGCAGCCCGTGGCATGCACCCACCCTGCAGGTGGGCCTCCTTGCTCAGGGGGAGCCAGAGTCCGTTGGCCAGGTCCACACACACAGCCGAAGAAAGTGGCTGAAGGGAACTCGGCTGCACTTTGGACAACAGAGGGCAGATCCAAATTACACTCTTCCTGGACCAAATGTGCAACTCGGCGTTCCAACGAACCTGGTCCAGTGCTGGTGGCCGGTTAACAGTTGGTGTGCGGGTTCCCACCTGTCACTGCTCCCCTTCTCCCTGCAATTTCTTCCTGTCCTGTCCTTACAAGGGTAGCAGATCTTGAGGCAAAATGTTTGCCTGGCCCACCAGGAGGAGAACTGCCATCTGGTTCTTAGCCCGCCTTGCCCGCTTACCTGATGCTTATGCATTTATGGGATGGCAGTTAGCAAAGGGGAAGCATTTGCAAGGGCCAACATAGGAAACAGGGGCACACAAAACTGTGAAAGAGAAAAAGTGCACTTCTCAAAAATACTTGCGACTACCCAAAGGTGGACCCCCTAAGAGCATTCAAGGCAAATCCCATGCATGTTTAGGCAGGAAAATGTCCCGCAGTCCCAGTCAGTCATTCTTAGGATTCCACCAAGTCCAGTTGAGGTTCTAAAGTGACTTAGCTGTGCCACAAGGATTAGAAAACCCCCACAGAGGATTAGGATGGGCAGATTTTGTTTAATCCTGACTGACTTTAGAAAAGTCTGCAAAAATATCTGCTGCCACATACAGAACCTTCTCTGGCACATAAAATGTTGTGTAGTCTTCATGGAGCATGAATTCCGTGGGCAGAACACACAAAATGGAGTGCCATGCAGAATTTGGGAAAGAGAAACTGTAGACATACAAAACACCGTGTGTGTATGTGTGTTATTCAAAGACATCTACAGTAGCATGTTTGCATACATACCACAGAAATATGTTTGTGTGATTAATGTCAACTGGCCTCTTTGTAATCTGGAGCTGTTTGCTTATTCTGACTTTCTTCGAGTCTTGGTGTGTGCCAGGCAGGTGGATGCTCCTGCCTGCAGACCTACCCCAACCTGCACAGGTACCTTATCCAGCCAAAACTGCCTCTTGGACTGCCGCAGAACAAGGCTCTGGAGGAAGCTTGTGCTTCATTGCCCCGGGGAATCTGGCTCCGAACAGCTCTGTGGCAGGCTGTCCAGAGCCCCCTCCTGCAGAGACTGGGATGTATGAAGCCCTATTTCTCCACAGGATCCAAGATTCCTGAATCGGGAGCATTCTTACAGCAAGCCTGTCTCCCACGGGGCTTTGCTAACCATTGCCTCTCCCAGTGTGTTGACCCGAGTGGCAGCTCCTCTGTTTGGAAAGGATCCCGTCCTGGCAGCCCTGGCCCCGCTGCTGGTCAGGGACTACAATCCATGGCCACTGGCTCCATGCACGCAGGCCGCAGGGAACTGGCTGCCCTTTGCTCACCGACAACGCAATGCTGGACTTTCTCCTCCCCTCCCTGCCCCCTCCCAAGGGACTCTGGCAGGCAAGCCAAGCTAGGAGAGCATGCCTCTTGTCTGGGCCACGTAAACAACTGGGGTTCTGAGAGGAGCAGGCCACACAGCATCGCAAGAGCATCAGGAGACTCTGCTGCTGAAGCAGGCCAAGGCCCACCTGGTCCAGCATTCTTTGTACGCCATGGTCCACCTGCTGCCTGTGGGAACCTCCTGAGAAAGACTTGCATGACACCCTCCTGCTCATGTGCCCTGGCAACTGGCGTACCGAGGCTCCAGTGCCTGATACTGGTGGCGCATGGGACCATCAGGACTAGCAGCTGTGGATTGCTGCCGCCGCCGCCTCCTCCTCCGCCTCCTCCTCCATGAATTTGTTGCATCCCTTCTTGGTAGCCAATTCCATAGTTTAGCTTTGTAGGGTGTGAAGAAGCCCTCTTATCTGCCTTGGATTGCCAGCTGATAAAATTCTGCAGAATATGAAGAGCAGCAGAAGACGGAACGATAGGGTCCTGAGGAGCTGCAGAACATGGATGAAATGCCCTGAGCAAACCCACACATTCCTGCCTAAAGCACCGCAAGTGGTGCAGGATGAGGATGGGTCTTCTGGCCTCTTCCATCCCCTTGGTATACCTGCAGCTCTCCATATTTATTGGCCTACAAGTCCCATCAGCCTCGGCTAGTCTAATCAATGGTGAGGCACAAGGGGAGGACACAGGCAGTTTATGCCAGAACTGGTGGTGTGATGGCATCCCTGGGAAGAGGGTTGCTGCCCCGAGCAGATTTCCCAGTGCGACTCTCACAGGGTGGCAGAAGCCCCTCTCCAGAGACAGATGCGGCCACATCGCTGCACCGGGCGTGGTGGTGACAGGCCGAGACAGGGCGAAGCCGGAGCAGAGGTTCCCACAGGGATATGGGGGAGTGCCTCTCTGTGGGGGCATTTTTGGCCTTGCTGTCGCTTGGAGGATCTCCGCCGCTCATTTCTTGCGGCATGGCAGGCTCCCTGGGAATCGCTGCGCTCCTGCAAAGAGCCTCCTGGCGGTTCATAAGGTACCCCGCAAACCGCGGTGGCATGCGGGATCGATGCCGCGAGGGGGGGGGTGCACAGGCCCTCGTCCTCTCTCTTGCCCTGAGTAGTGATAAAAGGCATTTCGGTAGGCGAACAGAACTCCACATAAAAGTAAGCAAATGGTATTCAGTGAAATACAACAATACAGACACTGATGTGTTAATATCTCTTTCACAGCTCTCTGAACTGTCGGCTCTGGCAGAAAAGCAAGAAAAACAGGGAGACATGTTTGTTCCACAGCCATGAATGGCCCAAAGTGTATCAGAAGTGCCCCCTGGACAAAACAGAGATTTAATGGGGTCGCCTGCCAATGCAATGCTTGCTTTGACCCATTGTCACCTTAACCAGTGGATCCAGTCAACGTTGCATATTTTTGGTACTTTACATTTTGCCTTTTCTGAGACACTGAAGATGTGAGATAACATTGAGTTTCCTGAGGAGGAGCTGCTACTCATTGTGGGAAGAACAGGAAACCTTTAAGATGTTGTCATTTTGCTCCCAATTTGTTTCCAATTACAGTAACATACCAGACACAAAATAGCTTTTAGACATAAACAAGCAAACCCTTTCATCTTCCCAAGGGTTCTCCAGGATGAGCAAAAATAGGCACCACTACTCCACAGGGAAATAAGAGGTTAGGAAAGAACTGCAACAGTTAAACAAACAGAAAATAGGATAGCAACAGACAGATCTGTAAAATACAACTAAATATTCATGACAGAAGGTACAAGTAAAAGGCAATTTCAGCACAAGCCTGTGTAGGTTTAGATAAATGTCCTACAGGTCCCAGCATGCCCAGGGCAGTCATGCCCAATTCCTTGTATTATTCTGGGATACCTAAATGGGAACAATGTCCCCCTCTCTACTTTCTTTGCACCGTGCAGAAGTTTGTACCCCACAATAATCTCTCCTTTGTAAGCTGCACTTTCACAGCTGTTGCTGCTTTTCTGGTAAGGGAGCTGATTCAGCCCCTTGTTCATTTTAGGGGTCCTTTTCTGCCCTTTCCCCAACTCTTCAGTATCTTGTGTGTGTGTGGCAGGTTGGCTAGAAAGGCTTACAGGGACTTCTTTGACGGCTGCCGAGGGCTTGATCCTGTGCCCACCAAAGTGTCTCCAGCACCACCTTCCAGCAAGCTTGGCAAGATCACTATGTTCAGGCACTCCCTTTCCTACATCGAAGCACTGCCTTTTCCGGAACTGCTGGTCAGACTGGACTTTCCAAGCTGCCCTTGGAATCAGAAGCATTCCAGCTGTGGGGCCGAGGCACCAAATTCAGGAATGGCATTGAAGAGGTTTCCATGGCGTATACATGAGTCATCTGTGCACTCTGCGGGTGGGGGTGGAGCTTCGTTGTTGGAGGCTGTAAAAGAAAGAGGAGGTGGGGGCCGAAGAAGGGACCGCTGTGGTCCAAGCGGAGTCTTCCCTTGACTCCACCTCTCCAGCAGCCTCAGTCTGAGCACGAGACCTCTCCTGAAAGGTTGGGCTACTCTGTGAACTACAGTGGTACCCAGGTGCACGCACTTCATCCGTTCCACGACTCTGGTTGTGACCCAAATTGGTTGTGACCCAAGTCAAATTTCCCCATGAGGTTCAATGTAAATAAGGTTAATCTGTTCTGTAACTATTTTTTTAATCAGAAAAAATTGAAACAAAGTGACAAAGTAACAAAGTACTTGCAGTACAGTGGAGAAGACTGACCTAGGTGCGGGGGGGGGCGGGGGGAGGTTATTGTTTTGAGGGAGAGTCCCCCTCCGTAAGGACACTGGGGAGATCTCTTTCCGGGGTTTCCTCTCTTCTTTGTCTCTTAGCTGCAGCGTCAATTTTGGTGAAAAATCTCCCTGTAGTCACTTGTTTTTTGCACAGTCACTCCGGGAGTGGGGAGATGGCCACGATCGCGCTGGTTGGGGGGGGGGGGAGATGGCTGAGATTGTGCCCGTCTTTCCTGCGGGAGTGTGCCTGTGATCACACATGTCTTCCCTGCATGAACGCAACTGTGATCGTGGCGATCTCCCCACTCGGGGGGCGGCGGGGAGATGGCTGCGATCTTGGTCGCTACTCAATGTGGAGTTCGCGACCCAAGTCAAAAATGTCATGAAATTTTTGTTTGCGACCCGATTTGGTCATGAACGAAGGAGTCCATGAGCCGAGGCACCCCTGTATGTTATTGTTGCTATTATCATTATTAGCTTTGATTTATTGAACCCCTTTCTCAGGAAAAGGCTCACGGGACAAACAGCCTGGGAAGTCAGGACAAGGGAACCTGGGGCTGGTGGGGAACTATGGCAGGGCAGTTGGAAGTGGCAGCCTGGGAGGTGGCTGGGTGATCCTGGACTTGCCGACCAGACGAGCAGTCAGAGCAGGGGAGTGGAGAAAGATGGACAGGACCTGAAAATGACGCCGGGCTCAAAAGTAGGTGGATCAAGGGGGGGCCTGTCTAAACAGACAGAACTGCCAGGACGGTGGCCCAGAGCTGGCTTGCAGCGTTGGGAGCAGACTGGGGACGCTCTTCCTGGCTGTACTGAATTGGCTGCTTTTCTACTTTAATTCCAGCCATGGTGGCTGAATAGGCCTCTCTTCCTATATATGATGCTTGCAAATTTTACGCAAGGGGCTCTTTCCTTTCTCTCTCTCCCGCTGTCTGTGCGCAGGCATATGATGTATGTACTCTTGTTTAGTGGTAATCTGCTAGCAACCTGCCTATCTGAGACCAAAGCATGCCATCCATGGGAGCCTTCGAATGCCATTGGGCCTCCGTAGTCCAATAAGTCCGTGCAGGGGGGCATAAGAGGAGCCACGCGGATCAGAGTGGGGGTTTGAGGCACTCGTACCCAAATATGCATCCAATCCGTGCCTCCAGCAAAGGGCCAGCAACCATGACTGGCAATGTCACTTGTCCTAAGAACCATCATCGCAGAAGTAGCCGGGCCTGGCTAACTGGCGCGGGCAAGCCAGAGGGCAGGGAGAGGCAGGGCAGCCGATGACTGGTGGCCCCTTCCCTTGGACCCTGGAGCTGAAACAAAATCTGTCTCCCCCGGAGGTCCAGGAGGGTTCTTCCTCCCGTCTGATTGACCCTGTTTCTAATTGGCAGCCTTGGTCCTGGTCCAAGGCCCTCGACAGTGCCAGGACCCCACAGATGCATCTTCAGCAAAGAGACTCATAAATGCAGCCTGGGACTGAAAATCAATCCTGGGAAGTGGAAATCAATAGCTATAACTAATATTAATAGTGATTATGCCATCTCTATTGCACTTTGCTGTTGGAAATGAATTGTTTTAAAGGATTTAGTGGCTGCTGAACTTTGCAACACACGGCACAGCTGGGGATTTACTGGGGAGGCCATTCAGCTTAAGGTGGAAAGGATACGCTGCTCAGCAACACCAGGATCATGGCTGGGGAGAAGGACTGTGCCTGCAGCTACCAGGTGCATGGAGGCTGCCTAGTAGGCATCATGGAAGGGTTTGGGTGCAGAGGGAGAAACTTGGGGGGGAGGGGGGCTCTCGGCAACTGCCGGTGTATCGACCCCCAACTTTTCTGGACAGCAGAAGAGGGTGCCAGTAAATCAGGTGCTGAGTGTGGGTTTGTTTTGTGGAGCAGCCCCCCCCAAAAAAAAACTAGAGGAGGGGGAGAAATGCATCCTGACCACATTTGAAGGCAGAGCCTCCTCATCTCACACCTCTGAAGCAATGCATTTCCTCCTGCAGTTTGGAAAAGGCAGGCAGTACAGTGGCACCTCAGCTCACGAACGCCTCAGTTCATGACCAAATCAGGTCACAGACAGAAAATCTGACAAAATTTTGCTCCAGGTCGCGAACTCTGCATTGGGTGATGCTCACAATCACACCAGTATTCCCTGCATAGGCACAGGTGAGCCTATGAATGCGCCCACCTTCCCTGCACGAACGAGCCTGCAATTGTACCCACCTTCCCTGCACGATTGTGCTGGGGGGGGGGGCAGGGGTAGGGAGATGGCCACGCTCGTGGGCACGCTCGTGGGGGGAAGATGGGCGTGTTTGCGGGCATGCTGTGGGGGAGGGGAGCAGCCGCGACCGCCTTCCCGGCACAATCGTGCTCGGGGGTGGGGAGAGAGCTGCGATCATGGTCGCATTCATGTAGGGAAGGCAGGTGTGATTGTGCTCGGGGGTGGGGGGAGATGGTAACAAAACGGATTAACCATATTTACATTGAACCTTACGGGGAAATTTTTCTTGGGTCACAACCAGAGTCCTGGAACGGATTAAGTTCATGAGCCAAGGTACCACTGTATTTCCATTCGGAGTCAGTGATCTGTGTTCCCCGGTGTTGCTCCTCTCTTAAATCTACTTCAACAGCAGGGACTAGCTTAGGGGCCATGGGTCGTGGTGTGGGGCCCAGCTCACTTGGGGGAACAGCAGCATTGCGGGCAGAAGGTCCCCAGTTCCAGTTGCACCAGAATCTCCAGGGTAGGCGGCACAACTCTCGCCTGAAAATCTGGAGACCTGTTGCTGCCAGTCAGTGTTGGCAACACTGGGCTAGGTGGAACAAGGGACTGGCTCCTTATCAGGCAGCTGGAGCTTCCCGTGTTTCTGTGATTCCTCAGGCCTCCACAAAGAAGCAACCAGAGGAAGTGGGGCACTTGCCAGGTGCAACTGGAGCAAACACCTTGGTGGAATTCTGCTCACAGCAAACTCTGAATGGGGATCGTGTCTCACCCGTTCTTCCGCTTCCAGAATCAAGGCCAAGTGTTTCTGCGTCGAGGCCAGGTCTGGGGGTATGGACTATAATAATAATATTATAATTTTTCATCTTAAAAGGAGTCTTTAGTGTTGAAGGTGACTTGAGCCAAGATCCTGCCAGGTTTTGCTTTGTGGCTCCGTTGTAAATTCTCCTTTATGGCCCTTTCAGTCTAATTGGAAATGAGATTTACATCTTGGGAGAGGAGGGGCTAGCATGCATCTTCTAACTGAGGCTATTTTTAGCCTTGGCCATTGTGAGGGGCTTAGCCCTTTTCTGCACTTGGTCTCCTAGAGCTGGGGATTGTGCATCGGGCCCTACAATGGGCAAAGGGATCCAGAGGTCCTTATGGGAAGGCCTTTCTAGTGGGTGGAAGGGAAAGGGGCTCAGTTTGCTTCAGTGACTGAAGAGGTCTAGGGGGGATTCGCACTCTGCCTCAGGCCCCTTGTCTCCAAGGAAAAGGTGAATCCTTTCTGAATTACAATATACTAACTGTCCATTGCAGTTACTTCTTGGCTCCTATGGCAAATTTTTCTCAGAAAGCAAATCTTGATCTTGAAGAGGAAAGTATTTGCATTTGCACAGCACGGGGATGCTGGAGACATTGGCCCTGGCACTCGCTTGGAAAAGGAAGGCCTGACTGTGTTCCTGAGAAGGGCATTTTTGTGGATCTTTCCCCCATCCTTGAATCTTCTCTCCACCTCAGGAGATTATGAATTGTCCGGTGGACCAAGATGAAATGAAGCAATCTGTGCAAATCATATTACCAAGGCAGCCATGCTGCAGGTTCAAGAGGGGAAGGAGTCAAAAGGTGGAGCTGGCATCCTCTGGGTGAGTCAGACTGGTGACTCAGATCTCCTCAGTATTCCAGAGGAGATGGGGAGTACAGGGAAACCACTACGTCTCATGATTTGGAAGTAATACTTCTGTTAATGCATCTCAAAATAGCATTTGCTTTTGCATCGTTCGCTCATATTCCACTTGTTGCCCACAATTACTCTGAGATCTTTTTCAGTTCTGTTGAGCCATGTATTCTCCATCTTGTATCAATGCCTTTGGTTTCTATTTCCTAGGTGAAGGACTTGGCACTTGTCCTTATTGAATCTCATTCTGTTGCCTTCAGCCCAACTTCAGTTCAAGTTTATCAAGATTGCCCTGGAACTTTGTTCTGTCTTCTAGGGTGTTTGCTATTCTACCCAGTTTTCTATCATCTGCGACTCTGATTATCTTTCCTTGTACTTCCTCATCCAAATCATTAATGAAGATGTTGAAGAGCACTGGGCCCAGGACTGAACCCTGAGGCACCCCACTAGTTACCTCCCTCCAGTCTGAGATGATGCCATGGATGAACACTCGTTGTATCCAATTCAGCAGCCAATTTTGGACCTACCTAATAGTTTGCGAGAGCACAACTTCTGGGTCTGCTAATGGACACAGCACGCATGCAGATACTGGGCCACAACCTGGGGCATTTTGTTCAGGAGGTCACAAGAAGGAGCCTTCAGCTCGAATTTGGCAGGTGCCTAGTCAGGTGCCTGACGTCAAGTGGCAACCTGGCACTGACCCAAGGCGTCCTCGCTGTCAAGGCCCAGCTCCAGGGACTGGCAGGGCCCTTGCAGTGAAATCTGACCTCACAGTAGCCTGCGAAGCCCGGGAGGGGGCTTTTGCATAAGCGGCTTTCTGGTTTCTGTCCCTTCGGGAGCCTGAGCTTGGGAACCAATGAAATGTATCTGTTGTTTTAGGCAGCAAAGAAAACTTCTTCTGAACTTTATTGAGATTAATGACTTCCCTTGAGCTTAATTGTCTTTGGGGGCCTTGGACATCCTCGGCTAAGTATTGCTGAGAGCCATGAAAATTGTTCCAGGAGCCCAGTCTTGTTCCCACTCTCCCCTTTGTTTAATCTGAGAGTCAGGATGAAACCTCCTTGAATAAGCATGAGGAGCTGGGGATAGGCGAGCCTTTCCCAAATAACGTAGGATTGCTTACTCTGCATTTATAGGAGGTTCAGAGTGAGCAAGCACAGAGGGCCTCTGGCCACAGGCAGAGTGGTTTTCCTCACCCATGTTCCGTGAACTGTGTGCAGAGCAGATAAGTGGGGAAGGGAACTGTCCTGCAAGACTTCAGAGGTAGGGGAGGAAGACGAGTGAGCGGCTAAAGCCGAATGTGCTGAAACTTCCCACGCACGAACCCTTGCCCCCTTTCTACAGCTGCAGTTTGAGAAGGACAGTGATACGGTTGCTCTACCTTACAGGGTTGTTGTCATAAAGATTGCTGGGCTGTTCTATAGAGAGCACTTGGAGAGTAATTAGTTTTGGTATGAAGTCAAGGTACTGAACCTCTATCAGTCCAGGGTTCAAATTTCATGTGGAAGGAGTGCTTGAGGGCCATGTCCCACTCAGGGTGGGTGGGATGGGGGTGGGGCTGAAGGAAAGGGGGTGGCGTCAAAAATATGCATGCTTTTCAACTTACAGTTCTTGCTTCCAACAATGATTCAGGGAGGGTTTCTTTAATTCCAAAAGGGGGCAAAGGGGCCAAACCTGGGCACCTCAGGAGCAAAATCAGCAGGAACTGGGGGTGGGTGTGGGTGGAGAGCGCAGGGCCTGGGCAGAATTTCTGCAGAAACGTTCTCTGGGCTGCCAGGAATTTTGTGCAAAAGGAGAGCATTCTACACATGCTCAGAATTACAACGCTCCACTGCATCACAGGCTCCGTGGCGGATGACCCCCTCCCCCGGTCCTTCTCTGCTGTGATGGGGGGCTCAACGCTTTCTTCTGTGAATGGGTATTTTTGCCTCTCCTGGATCCCAGCTGCACTTCCTGCTTGTCTCTCCGGTGCTTGAATAGGTAGAAGGGCAGGGAAGCATTTTCTCCTCCCTGCACAGAAAGCCTCTCCCGAACTTGCCTGGTGTGTGATTTTTTTCGACAGTTTGGGGTTTTGTTCTTTGACAAAATATAAGTATGTGTGAGAGTCGACTGCAACCCCAACCCATTTGCATCTCGCACCCGAAGGAAACCACAGAAACAGAAACAGAGCGAGTCAGAAGGGGTTTCCCGGGCCATCTAGTCTGACCCCCGGCTCCACTCATGACATGCCTACAGTGTGCAAACCCAGCCTGTCCTTGAACAACCTCACCAATGGGGCCTCGGCCACCTCCCATGGAAGCCCCTTCCATGTCCTATGGGTCCTAACTGCCAGGAAGTGCTTCCTGGCATCTAAGTTGAACCTTGGTTCCCTGAGCCTGGCTCCCTTGGAGCGCATCCTGCCCCCCTTGGCGGGGAGGGCAGGTTTCTACCCACTTCCCTTTGCTAAGAAAAGCCCTGGCGCTTGGCCCCCTGGCTGTGCTGCTGCTGCACCACCCCTGGCTGTGTGCAGCCACTCTTAGGCAAGATGAGGGTGTGTCCTTCAGTCCATACAGGGGGGGGGGTGTGTGTGTGGGGGGGAATCTAGCCCCGTGCCCTGCAGCCACAAGCCCCCCCATTGTTCGCGCTCCCACCCACATGGGGCCTGCATGCTTTGCATTGCCTCCAGTCTCCGCATGATCAGGGCCCGCCCTGCACTGTACCCTCCCTTTAAGGAAACCTCACCTCCACTCGGCCAAGGCTGTACTGCTGGAGCGTGTGGGAATTTCCCACAAGTGCCAAGCAGGAACGAGTCAGCGAATGAAGGTAGCATCTTTGTGGAGGCATCGGCGTGAGGCAACATGTTGCCATAATTAACGAGCAGCCTCTTCGGCATCGGACCTGGCTTGTCGCTGCACCTGGAAGTCTGTTTTCAGAGTCTTCTTTGGCACAGCAGGTTGGTATGTGTGCGTGTGCGTGCGCGTGCACAGAGGGGGCAGGCAGGACCAAAGATCCAAGCTGCCCTTGGCAGCACCCCAGGAGCCTGAGAAAGCAACCCTGTTAATTGGGGTGGGGTGGCGGGAGGCTAAGGATGCAGAGCGATCACAGGCGGGCGGCGGTCCCCCAGCATCGTCATCTAGACCTGGCAGTTCTGCAGAGGGGAGACGGTGCCAGCAGGGCAGTGAGCCTGTTCCAGGCCCTGCCACGACTGCTCTGGGCATGCCTTTCATAGAAGCATCGTAGAAACCAAGTGGCTCAGAAGGAAAGAGCAGGTGGCGGCCCCCTCACATACCTATAAGTTGCTAAAAGATGCCCCCGGAGTTTCCTCTTCTCCAGGCTGTTCCCTCAATCTCTCCTCAGATGTCACCCCTCCCAACCAGGCTCCCGTCCTTGTGAGCCTGCACTGGACCAATTCTAGCCTAGCTGTGTCTCTGGTGTAAGGTGGAGCCTGGAACTGGACACAGCACCCCAGTTGTGGGTGCACCAGAGTCACGTAGAGATGTATCAACACGCCCGCCCCCCCAATCCGGAGGCGATGCTTCTGGCTATGCATCCTTGGGTGGCATTTGCCCTCTTGACTGCCACATCACACTGCCGGCTCATGTTCAGCCTGCTGTCGACAAGTGCCCTGAGGTCCCTTCCACAAGCGCTGCTCCCCAGCCACTTGTCCCCCTTCCTGTAGCTATTCCTGAGTCCCAAGTGCCAGATCTTGCACTTACCCACACTGAACGCCATCCTGTTGTCCCCGGCTCACTTCCAGAGCCTGTCTGGATCCTTCTGGTTCTGGAGTACCTGCTCCTCAGTTGTCGCCACTGCCCCCACCTTGGTATCTTCCTCACATTTGGTCTGGAAACCTCCTCCAGGTCATCGATAAAGAAGTTGAACAGCATTGGTCCCAGGACCGAGCCCTGGGGGACTCTGCTCACACGGCCCTGTGAAGCCACAGCTGCCCTTTCCCCCACCCCTGAATGGCAGCCTCAGACTTCTGCGTCGTCTGATTCATCAGCTGTTCACCAGTCCCTGCGGCCCAGTGGTCAGAGCAGCAGAGAAGGCCTTGGGGAGCCCCTCCAGTTGCCACCTGGCCACAAACATAGTGGGAAGCTTTGGCTCCCTCCCCTTAACCCACCTCCCAGGATTGTTGTGGAGATAAAAATGGAGAGGAAGCTGCCTTGGCCTCTTGAAACAAAAGAGTGGGGAAAGCAGGATGAAAAGGATTTGGAATTAATAAAACAAACAAGTACACTGAGATGGTGAGCATGTGCAGAGTTGCATGCTGAGCTCAGCTAAGGCATTTTACCATCATGGCTACTGAAATAAAGGGGGTTGCTTTTGGGCCAAAGGTTTGGGAAGCAGCAGCGGCCTGAGGGAGACCCAGGTGTGTGCATGTGGGGGGGTGGGAGGCCGGGAGGGTGAGCAGCTCCCTGCTGCTCAGATGGGATGGAGGCGCTCAGTCCGGGCAGGTTCGTGGTGATCCGTGGACCCATCCCTTCCCCCTCCCTGAGGACTTAATCGTGCATAGCACAGCGCATATGCGAGAGAGGAGCCCAATGTGCTCAAACCCTCCGCCCCACCTTCTCAGCATCCCTGGAGAAGGCACCAACCACCTGGCAGCCTTGCAGATATTTAACCTGAACACCAGCGTCATATCACAATGAGATATCAGGCTCACCTGACCCACAGGAAGGCTTTGCTTCCCAGAGCCAGCCAGCCGATGTGACATCAGGCCTTTAAGTTGGCAGGAAAAAGAGCGGGAGGGGAAGGGGGACCTTCACCCCGCAGCTGTGCCCCGCGGGGGTTGCACTCCAGCGCCAGGGTGTGGAGCCATCCTGCGGCACAGCAGCAGCCAGCTTCTGGCGTGGGCAGCCACGTTCGTTGCGCAGAATCGTACATCCTTCTGTCTGGTTTTCTCCCTCAAAATGTGCAGCAGAGTCCCCTCTTGCACAAAGGTGACCTCTGACAGAAAAGTGCAAGAGGTCTACTCTCTCTTTGAGCAACCATCAGAATCATTGCCCCCATCAGGACGGAGGCCACAAACCGAGCACACGAGCTCAGACCTGTGGCGAGTCACTGTGCATTCTGATGGTTCCTCCTAAATGTGCATCTCGACATGCAAATAGACGCACCTATGTTTCTGTGTTTTTGGGTGATGTGGCTCCTGCCTTGGGGCTGTTTCTGAGTAACCTTCTGAGGAGAGACTTTGCAGGCCCTGCCTGTGGCAGGAGGAGGTGGGCTTGGTGGGCGATGAGCCTGGCTCCTGAAAAATTGCCCTGGGGCCGAGCCCTGGGGTCATCTCCTGACTATTCTGGGAAAATGTTTCATGTGCTACTTGCTCAGTGGGTCAGGAGCATCAGGCACAGGGGAAAAGTGGCCACCCTGAAGCCTCATCTGAGCATCTGCCCTTTCTCAGCCGCCCTTCCTTAGTCCCTTAACCCGCTGGTTTGCAGGAAGAGAACAATCCAACCAAGATGCAATGGGAAACTCAGCCATCCTTTGAAATCCAGCCTTTGAATTTTGCAATGGAGTTCAGTAGTAATACTGGAAGCATCACAATAAAAAGCATATTACTGAATAAATGTTGAACTATGCATTGTGTTAGCCAATCTGATTGTGAAAGATTGCATATTTTGCTGACTTACAAAACTTGTGTGCATTTTGTCAATTTCTTGCAAACCGAAAAACAAATTTAAATAACAGGATGATCCCAGTGTAAGACTGGAAAATGAGAGAAACAAAGAGAAGCCAAAACTGGACTCTCTGCCTGTGCTCCATGTTCTCTTGATGTAGGAGATGGAGAGGAGTGAGAAATCTTCCTGTCCACTCTCTCTCCCCCACGCCAGACACCATCTGAGGGAACACCCTTCTCTGAGCAACTCTTTCCCTTGTTCTTCCCAAACTCAAAAGCAGCACACCTTCCCTTTCCTTGGAAGCTTCGTCACGCTGGCCTGGTGGCCTCCTCCTCCTCCTTGACAGCTTTGCCTCATGCAGATCGTTATCGGATCTTACCAGTGCTACCTGTCCTTCCACTTTCTCTCCAAGCAGGCATGTGCAGCTCCCTAGCTCCTTGTGCCCCCCTTCTAATTTAAGAAGTCCCACCCTTCATTGCGTAACGTCTTCAGCAAAGCAAACAAACCAATGTTCACCCGGCCTGCTCTCACTTGCCCCTGCAAAGGTAACATTCCTACGTATAGTTTTCTGTCTTCTGGATGGCGGTTGCAGTGGTGGCAGCTTCTGCTTTCTGCTTTCCTCCTCCTCCTCCTCCTCCTCCTCCACCTCCTACTACTACTACTACTACTACTGGGATGGAATGGAAAGGCTGTGCAAATCATGAGTGCCCGAGCAGAGGAAGCAGCAGCGCCTGGAGGGCTGATCTGAGCATGTTCAGGACATGTTCACAGTTGTACCTGACTAGAGGGGACTGATGCAATCAGCCATGCAGTTGCCAGGTTGAGCCTCCTGCATCAGCCCCCCCTGCTTTGGTGGGACAGCTGTACTGGGGGGGGGGTGGAGTCAGATCTGCCCAGCCCTCTGGGGATGTCCTGGCAGCCACTTTCCCTTTTCTGGCCTCCTGCTTTCAGCTGGGAGGTCCCGCATAGTTGCACAGTGCTCTCCCATTCAGAAGGGCTGATATGCCTTTCCCTGAGGTTAGTCACCTAACAGAAGAGTCTTAAGTTCAAATCGCCAGGTCGGTTTGCATACTCTGTCCATGGAACCCCACCCTCCCCTCAGCTCCGTCTGCCACCAGAAAGAGTCCCCCTGACATTCTTTATCTGAAGGTGACTCGGAAGGCTCAACTAGGGAATGAGCCTCCTTGGTGGTGGCCCCCAGATATGGAATGCCACCTCCAGTAAGGTCCACCAATTGTCCCCATTGTCAACTTTTGGGTTTAAACTTTCCTTTACCCCCAGACATTGGAAGGCCTGGGGTGAAGAGGCTTTTTGTTTGCTTGTCTTTTAAATGGCTGTTTGGATTTCTTATTTTTACTTTTTGTATGCAAATAGATTCCTGTTCTGTTACTACATTGCATTTTATGATGCTAATCTTGCAAACTGTCTAGAGAACTTTGGTCCTGGACTGATATAGGAATGGAATGAATTCAGCGAAGACAAATGCATATATTGGTCAAAGAAAACAGCCATGCATGGGAAGCCTTTGGGAGGAATCCCACTGAGCCATGATGGAGTCCAGGGAAGCACCCAGAAATCTTTCCCCGGGAGAAGTACTACTTTTCACTGGCCGGGGTGTGCCGCTTGCTCCCCACAAGGCCCCAGTGCTCGGGTTGCTGCTGCAACTTCTTTGGAGTTAAATTTTAACTCCTTTCCTTGGGCTGCCATGAACTTTGCCTGACATCCTCAGGCCTGCAGCGCTGTGTCATCAGGTTGCAGCCTGTGCACCAGGTCGTTGGATGCAGCGGCTTCATGCGACTGCCTCACCTGCAGAGACAGGGTGTTGTCGGCATGTGCAGCCAGGGCCATTTCGACTCCAGGAAGCAGCAGTCTGCTCAGTGGCCCCGCAAGGGCTCTTGCTGAGAGCGCTTCAGAGTTAGCATCACCCACAGTCTGATGTGCCCACCTTGCTTGTTCTGCCTCTGTATGAGTCACAGGTGCCCTGCTTGAAAGGAGGCAGGTCCCGAGCATCAACCAGTGAAGAGGCAGAGCCCTCCCTCTGGGCGGAGAGTGACTGGGTCCACCCATCACACCTGCATCAGGTGTGGTCAGAGAATGCTGCTCTCCAGCAGAAGCTGTTTGGACAGAGGTAGGAGCAGGGACTGCCCTTCCTTCCTTCCTTCCTTCCTTCCTTCCTTCCTTCCTTCCTTCCTTCCTTCCTTCCATTGACTGACAAATGCGTTGCAGTGTATGGGGAGGCCTGCAGAGCTGGTGCCATGATCTGGCACATGCTGGGCCTGCTGGCAGGGGCTGCCTGGACTGGCTCTTCCTCCTCCTCCTCGCTCTTCCTCCCCGCCTCTCGTGCTGGCCCAGACCGGAGCGGTGGGAGGCACAGTGGCTGGCCATGTGCCAGCTTCCTTGCTGCCAGGTTCTCTGCCTGCCAGACGATCTGGTGGGAGTTGGGATGGGGGAGAGGAGAGGAGAGGGGCAAGAGCAGTGGGTGGCTATGGTGGCGAGAGGACCAGTTCCCTGAGGGCAGAGTCCCTTGGCTGGGCCTCTTCTGGGGTTCCCTGGCAGCCGGGGCCCTTTCCTTCTGCAGACATTGCTGGCAAGCCGAAGAGGTGCCAACCACTGTTCCAGAAAGCACATTGAGCCCTGGGGGCGACGGGGATCAGAGCTGCCCTCAGAAGGTTCCTCCTCAGGCTGGTGACTAGTCATGCTGGGACTGGTCCCTGAGCATCCAGATGAACCAGGCACTCAGCCGGGGGCGGTGAGGTGCTGAATTCGTCCTTCCTCTTCCTTCCCTATCTCCTTTTCCTCTCATGCCACATAGTTTGAGATTCTAAGCCTGCAGCCAGGGAATGTCTTGTATTTGTTTATTCAATCGCTATGGTGCCCCACTAGCCATAGGCTCTCTGGGGGGCTTACGATGCATCAAAAATGCATATTATTTTTAACCAGTCAAATGTCTTTTAGGTTGGGTAAATATATATATATATATATATATATATATATATATATAAGTAAACAGATCTGCACTGGTTGGTGGACCCCAAAGAAACACCTGGATCTGAGGGAAGTTCTGTTGTCGCGGTCAAAATAAGGGTTTCCACTTGTATTGCAGGGACACATTGCTTTTCTTATGGGTTTTTGACCTCCCTTGTAGAAGTGCCAGCTTAAAGTAAATGTCTGGAGGGATTGACATTTTTTTTTTATTTAACTGGGATGTGTGTGTGTCTTTGTATATGGTCCTGTGTTCCGAGCACTACAGGTCTAATTAGGGAGTTTCAAACATTGCCTGTGACCCTTTGATGAATTAATCCCATCAGATGGTGCTTAACACACCAGACATTCTGTGATAATTGCTCAATGTAATTATCCTTTGGGAATGCAAGCACAACGTTTGCCAAGCTTACATCTATTACTGCAAAAAGAGACTGTGGAGCCCAATCCACCAAAAAGTTAAGTCCTGCAGGAGCCTATCCTGAAAGCGGCCAGGAATAATCAATTCAAGGTGCGACAACCCAGATGCAGGCTGGACATCAGGAGAAGCTTCCTCACTGTCAGAGCAGTATGGCAGTGGGACCAGCTGTCTGGAGAGGTGGTGGGCTCTCCCACACTGGAGGCATTCAGAAAGAAACTGGGCAGCCCTCTGAGTGGGATGGTGTGACCTGGTGTCCGGCAACAGCAGGGGGGTGGATCCGGTGGCCTCCCTGGCCCCTTCCAACTCTATTCTTTGAGTAGGCCTAGGCAAGGACCCTTCCTGCCAAGTAGCAGATGCCCCAGTGCTTCTGCCAGCCTCTTTGAGGGCCAGTTTTTGGTAGGAAGGCAGGGGGCAAAGGCGGTGCATGAATAAACTAATAAAATGTTCAAGCTCTGGGGAGCCTCTCCGTAAAAGGAGCCCCACAGCTTTAGGACAGCCTTTGTGCATGAGGAGGGATTCCTCTGCTGTGCAGAGTGACTATGGTGGATGGCGAGGAAGATTCCTTTTTGCTTTTGGGGGCCTGACATGTCTAACTGGCCCCTTGGTTTGGAACACTCCATCCCTGCCAGCTCCTCTGCAAGGGTCTGAGGTTTTCATTTATCTGCATTTGTATAAAAGAAAAGGATTTTATCACCCCCTCAGTGCGTGTCCCCCTTCAGCAGGGGTGGTTGTGGCTCCCTGGCATGGCCCCTGTTTGCAGGCAGAAGTTGCCGCAAGCCCTTGTCCAGAAGGGCCTGGAACGGCTTCTGCAGGAGGCCGCTTCTTCCAGGTCCCCATCAAGCCGCCTTCTTGTCAGACCGTGGGCACCGGAATCCTCTTTTGTTCCTCAGAAGAATGGTTTCCCTTCTGTTGCCGAGCCCGCCGTTTGCATACTGATTGTCCCGGGTTCACTTCTTGGCAGCACTGTCAGGTACGACCGGCTGGAAAAACCTCTCCCTGAAGACTTGGAGAACCGCCGCTGCCAGTCTGTGTCAGACAGCTGGGCTGGGCAGCCGAGGGTGGCCTGGACAGTGAGAGGCATCTTCCGATGGTCCTGCCCTGCTGAGGGCGGGGTGGGGAATTTTGCTTTTCTCAGCTCATGGCAGGTCTGGATACAGATCTGCCTCTTTTCAGCAGTTCCTTCCGCCTTTCGGGGTTAGCTGTGCTCCTTGCTGTCTGTATGCCGCTGGACTGGTCCCAGCCAAGCCGGGACCCTGCAGTGAACTGGATGCTGCTGTGAAGCTAGAAGCAACCCAGTGGCAGGACATCAGGCGCTGTTGCCTATAAGTGGGCGGAAGGACAGGGTCCAGCACAGGGGGTGGGCAGTGCGGCCACAGAGAGCGAGGACTGGTTCTTAGGACAGGACAGTGGGGCACACGGCCTGCCAGGATTCTTCTGGTGCCCACGGAAAGTTTGGGGCAGTCACTGGGTGGGGGGACAGAGCGGCTGTGGGGCAAGGGTGCAACATGGGCTGATGAGTGGTGCTGAAAGTGGGGAACAGATGCAACTCATCACATTGCCCTGTTGAGAGTGAAGGGGTTCATTTTGGTCTCACGGCAGCCCTGAAACAGAGAGGAGCGGAGGACTGGCCCCAAGGGCTGGGGAAGCACCACTATGCTTCGATTTTTTTCTCTGTCTTTCATAGGCATCACACATGAACAAAAGCTCCCGGGAGAAAGGTGGCTCATTTTTTGTCCTTCCCACCCCATCAACTCCCTTAACTCATTTTCTTCTCCATTTTTTTTTTTTTAAAGAAGGAGGTGGGTGTTTTTGGCATGGAGCAAGATGGATGACCCGCCAGGCCAACGGAAGGAGCAGCCCTGGCATTCCCTTCGTCCTGCTGGGGGGAACTGATGACGGATGATATTCAGCACATTGCTTAGCATGGGGACAGCTTGAAGATGCTCACCCTTTCAGGAGCAGATGAGATCTTTTGTCTGGTCATCTCTGGCCCAGGGTGGCCCCAGGGTACCTCTGGATTGTGACGCTCCCACTTCCCCCATTCTGCAACCCGGTTCTCCTCATCAGGTTTCTCAGATGACCACAGTCGTCCTTGGGATGGGAGCCTTTCTGTCCCCTCTGAACTTTAAGTCACACCGTTGCAAGGCCTGTGAGATACTTGCAGCCAAACTGCAGCATCAAGAGAGCTCCCATGGACTGAGTGATGCGGAGCGATTCCCACAGACCAGCAGAAAAGCACAGAGTGAAACTCACAGATGTGCACTGAGAAATGCAAAGGAGACCTTGACCTTCCTCTTTGCAACAGCCTTTGAGGTATTTATAGTGGGATATCATGTTCCCCTCATCTTCTCTTCTCAAGGCTGCCCAGTTCTCTTAGTCTCTCCTCACATGGCAGTGTTTCCAAACCCTGGATCATTTTTGTTGCCCTCCTCTGGACCCTTTCTATTTTCTCTGCATCTTTCTTAAATCTTGGTGCACAGAATTGGACACAGTATTCCGGATAAGGTCTGACTAGTGAGGAGTACAGGGGAACTACTACTTCTCATGATTTGGAAGTAATACTTCTGTTAATGCATCTCAAAATATCATTGACCCTTTTTGCAGCTGCATCGCATTGTTGGCTCATGTTAAGCCTCTACAATTACTCCAAGATCTTTTTCTTGTTCAGTTCTGTTGAGCCATGTCTTCTCCATCTTGTATCAATGCCTTTGGTTTCTATTTCCTAGGTGAAGGACTTGGCACTTGTCCTTATTGAATCTCATTCTGTTGCCTTCAGCCTTGAAATTCTGTTCAAGTTTATCAAGATCACCCTGGATCTTCATTCTGTCTTCTAGGGTGTTCGCTATTCCACCCAGTTTTCTATCATCTGCGACTCTGATTATCTTTCCTTGTACTTCCTCATCCAAATCATTAATGAAGATGTTGAAGAGCGCTGGGCCCAGGACTGAACCCTGAGGCACCCCACTAGTTACCTCCCTCCAGTTTGAGTAGGTGATGAGTTCTTCCCCTTCCATTTCCTTCATTGGTGGAGGGAATCGAGTATAACTACCCTGTTTTCCTGAAAATAAGACCTAACCGGAAAATAAGCCCTAGCATGATTTTTCAGGATGCTCACAATATAAGCCCTACCTCCAAAATAAGCCCCAGTTAAGATTGTCAGCCAGACAGACACATTTAGTACATCTGTTGCAACACAATTTGGGGTTTGGAGAGTTACAGTGATGTTCCAGAAGAAGATGACATGACTGTATTTGAATAAATGTAGATTGTTGTACATGAAAAAATAAGACATCACCTGAAAATAAGCCCTAATGCAGCTTTTGGAGCAAAAATTAATATAAGACCTGGTCTTATTTTCGGGGAAACACGGTACCTATTGGTCTCTGATTCTCCCCTGGCTTTCACCATAGGGATTACAAAACTCAATGCTGGTTGGGGAAGCTTGCCATCTAGTGGCTGAAGGTGTTCCTGCATGCTTCCACCACATGGACACAAATTAATTCAAACTAAGTTTGAGCAGGTGGTAACTGGTCGTCTCCAGACACACTTGGATGAAATGGACCATCTTGATCCATTTCCATTGGGATTCAGACCTGCTCTGTGCACTGAGACTTTGGTGTGAAAAGCTCTGCAGCTTTCCAGCTTCTAACTACTACTCTGTATGCTGCCATGAGCTTGAACAGGATTCATTCCTGACAGGTGCCACCCAAGGACCAAGAAACTCCCAAATGCCTTGCCAAAGGAAAGTGAGCCAGCTCCAGCTGTAAACGGGGAACGGACACATTAATGGAAAGGGAGGAGCGGATGTCTCCTCTGTGAAGCCTGGATTAACTTTCTTGGAGAAATTTGCAAGACATTCAGATGAGCCTGGATTGCTGTGAATCTGATGAGAGGATTCAGCAGTGTTGTGGACCAGGGGCACATGTCAGTGTGATGCATAGAAATGTGCTAATAGGCATCAGAAGGCGCTAATAGGCATCAGGGAAGCGCATGCTGGTGTTTATGCAAATCCATGCAAGTGGAGCAAGCATACCTGCAGGAGGAGTGGGGAGTTTGAAGATGTGATGCTGTCACTGAGCAGGTGAAGTGATTGAAAACACCTGAAACGGCACAAATGGAGAGGAATCTGTGAGAGCCATGTTCTCCGACTTGCTGCACAACTCCAGGGGCCGCGCTTTGCATTGCGCCCCCTCCAGGCAGTGCTTGATCTTGGGGCAGCTGCTCGGGGGATGAAAGACTTCCGTGACGTGAGGCAGGGCCAGGGCGTGTGGCTGACCTACTGGCCTGCCCAGGTGGGCTGGGGCATCTGCCCTCCTGCCTGCATCAGACTCTCCCGTTCCCGTGTGGAGGGTGCACCTGGCTCCCCACCGGGACCCTGGCTCCCTGGCTTGCCTCCTGCTACCAGGCCTTGGTCTCAGGTGACGGCTGCTGAGGCAACGCTTTCCTGGGAGCGTCTGGTGTCAGTTTCGCAAGGCAATCCAATATCAACATCACAGAAGCAGCCGCCGCAGTGGGGGCAGGCAGGGAGAAAGCGGGAAAGAAGCACCGAGCAGGGAGGGAGCAGCATCTCGCCCTCTTGCCTCCTGTGCTCTCCTCCCACTCATGTGTGATGCCCTGGATGCCTGGCCCGTCCACACGCCAGGGTGGAGAGCTGTGAGCAGGCCCCTCAGCACTCAGGGACTGACTTACCAGTAAATATGCACTGGATGAGGCCGAGACCCTCTCCCAGTCTCCCACCCATGCTGTGCTGTGCGTGGCTAGTCTCCACCGCCAGGCACCATGGGTGGGCATCCGTACCCCACAGTGCCCCATCCCGTGGTGTGGAGCTGGGGGCACTGGTATTGGCAGCAGTGACCCTCCAGATGCAAAGGAGAACAGAGGAAAATGTGGGCAGCAGGGGAACATGGAGGTGCAGGAGACAACTGAAGGTCTTGGCCTGGCTCCGACCATCTCTTCTCTGAGCCCTGCATGGCCTGCACTGACCGGCAGCTGCTTTCCAGAGTGGGGGCGTGTGCCTCTGGGAGCTCTGGGAGAAGGCATCTTTCTTGGTAGCCTGCTGTAAAAAAGCGAAATGGGTTCAATGCAAGGAGCTAAGAAGCAATTGCTTTTTGCTCTCCACATTATTCAATTCCATTTATTTTTATGTGGCAGCTTTCATACCAAGCATCTCATGGCTGCCTTGTGAGGAAGTGGAAGAATGAAGGGATGCTGCTGCCCCCTCAGCACCCCAAAGAGAGGCTGGAGAGGCACCCAGCAAGGACCACGGGTGCAGCCAGAAAAATTTGGATGGTGCCTGCTCCTCTGGAAGGGCACTGTGAGGGCCCGGGTGGCCACAGGGAACAGCAGCATCATAAAACAAAGCCAAACATGGGATTGATGCCTGGATCCTGGAGGTCATCAACGCCTCTCTGAGGGACGGCCAGGTACCTGCTCCTCTGAAGGAGGTGGTAGTCTGGCCAGTCCTAAAGAAGGCATCCCTGGATCCAGAGATGGCCACCAATTATAGACTGGTGGCCAACATCTCGTTTCTGGGCAAGGTGTTAGAACGGGTGGTGGCAGGACAACTCCAAGCACTCTTGGATGAGACTGATTATCTGGACCCATTTCAGACCTGGGTATGGTACTGAATCTGCCTTGGTCGCCCTGTGTGATGACCTGTGCAGGGAGAGAGACGGGGAGTGCATCCCTGTTGGTCCTCCTGGACCTCTCGGCGGCTTTCGATACCATCGACCATTGTATCCTTCTGGATAGGCAAGCAGGATTGGGAGTTAGGGGCACTGCTTGGCAGTGGTTCCGCTCCTACCTTGACAACCGATTCCAGAAGGTGGTGCTGGGGGACTGTGGCTCTGCGCCATGGCAGCTATGCCATGGAGTTCCACAGGGATCCATTTTGTCCCCCTTGCTATTTAACATCTACATGAAACCACTGGGAGAGGTCATCAGGAGGTGTGGGCTGCGGAGTCATCAGTATGCTGATGATACCCAGCTCTACCTCTCATTTTCCACCAATCCAGGTGAGGCAGTGGCTGTGCTGAACTGGTGCCTGGCCAAGGTAATGGGCTGGATGAGGGCCAATAAACTGAAGCTCAATCCAGACATCACGGAGGTCCTGTTGGTAGGTGGTTTGGGCTCCGGGGTAGGGGACCTGGACCTTGTCCTGAATGGGGTTGCACTCCCTCTGAAGGACAGGGTCTGCAGCTTGGGAGTGCTCCTTGACCCAGAGCTGTCTTTGGAAGCTCAAGTGACTGTGGTGGCGAGGAGCGCTTTCCTTCAGCTTCGGTTGATCCATCAGCTGCATCACCTTTAGGACGATTGCCTAGCAACAGTGAAACATGCATTGGTTACTTCCCGTTTAGATTTCTGTAACGCGCTCTACGTGGGGCTGCCCTTGAAGACAGTCTGAATACTTCAGATGGTGCAAAATAGAGCAGCCAGGTTGCTGACGGGAACTGGGTGTTATTCTTACATAACCCCAGTCCTCTACCAGCTTCACTGGCTCCCCATCGAAGCCCAGGCCCAATCCAAGGTGCTGGTTATCACCTACAAAGTCCTTAACGGCTTGGGGCCTGGATACCTAAAGGAACGCTTGCTTCCATATTTGCCCTCCTGCCCCTTGAGATCAGTGGCAGAGGCCCTCCTCCGGGAACCCTCCGTGAAAGACATTAGGAGAATGAGTACCCAGAGGAGGGCTTTCTCCGTGGTGGTGCCCCACTTATGGAATGCGTTCCCCAGAGAGGACCGCCTGGTGCCATCATTATTTGTTTTTTGGCGCCAGGCCAAGACCTTTTTATTTAAACAATATTTTAATAATTGTTAATATTATTTATTGGTTTGAACATTTTTATAGCCAGGGTGAATCCAGATTTTATATGTATCGATTTATAGGAGTGTTTATGTATTATGTTGGAAGCCATCCCGAGGCTTAGGCGAATGGGACAGCATGCAAAAATTCCAAATAAATAAATAAAACTTCATGCTGGTGCCACGGCTGCATCGGCACCTGTGAGGATTCCTGAGCGAAGCGCTTGCAGGCCCTGCCCAGGAAAGCTTCCAGTGCGCAAGGGAGAGAGGCGGCCAGCGAGAAGGGAGGGGAGCAAAGTGCAGCAGCCTCTGTTTGGGTTTTGTTCCTACCAGGAACTGGAACGTGGGAGAAGCTGGGGAAAAAATCAGTGCACGCAGCTGCCCGGAGCATGCTGGGAGCTGCTGAACTTCTCCCTCTCTCAATATATCTAGATTTGCACCTTAAGGTGGCCTTTCTTGCTGGCATGCACAGGATGCGAATGAATAAGTTTGGGTGGCTTTCTTGTTGAGGCTGGACGTCTCCCGGTGGCAGCAGGGGTGTGCGAAAGAGTGTTGCAGGGCTGACCATGGCGTTGCTTCCAAGCCGCATTGCTACGCTTGCATCACATTGGGCAGGAAATCCCTTCCGAGGCCACAGCTTTGCAGGATCTCTCCACCAGCCATGCTCGTTTCCCCTCTTCCCTCCCCACCTCTTCTCCTTGCCTGCTGGTCTGTTTAGGTTGCAAGCCTGTGGGCAGGGACGCTTCTTTTTTGGGTTTTGCTGATGGCATGGAAGAAGCCCTTGGAGCAGGCCAACACCCTTTACATGAACAAATGAAGGGGTCCGTTGCAGACACCCAAACAGTGTACTGGGGCAAGGCTGTGCTTTAATAAGCAGCATACATTTTCCCACTGAAGGGACCCTCATGTTTTCCCCTTTCTGAAGACACGCTCCTGAATGTTGCAAAAGTCCGTGGCAAACCCAGAGGGGAGTGTGTGGTGGGGCTGGAGGGGGAAGTGGCACTCCAGGCCTCCCCTTCCTCCCAACACAGTGCTGGGGAGGCCAGCAGTTCGTCCATCGTGCCCACCCTGTGCGCGCTTTGTGAGGGCTTTGATAAGGAAGGGTCACCTCTGCAATGCTGCCCTTTGCTCTGTGCAGAACGCTTGAGCTGCGTCTCCGGCACAGCCTCGGTCTGCGTCAGGGTGCCACGGAAGTGCTGCAGCCCTGCCCTCATGGTCTGCACAAGGCGCCTGGGCTGGCAGGCCCAGCTGCAGCCTCCGTGGCGCCTCTCGCTCCCGGGGGGACACCTGCACCGCAGAGCGGGGCCTGGCGGGCAGGGAGCCTCGGCGGCCAGATGTCTCGGTAGCCGGGCGCTCGGCCTCGGCCTCGGGGCTGCACACTCTGCTATCCACTGCACTCCATCACAGGGGCCACTAGATGACGCTGGGCTAGGCAGTTATGAGGGCTGAACCCACCTCGCAAGGCTGTTGTGAGGAAGGAGAGGAGAGGAGAGGAGAAGGACAGCACAAGCCTCCTTGTAAAAATGGCGGGATAGAGATGCAAGGATAAACGTTCTGGTCTAATTCACTTGGACATCTGTGACGCGTGTTTAACTCAAATGGCTTTTGCGTTCTGTTCTTTACATTGTGTGTTGAATTTTCTGCTGTTTTTATTGCTGTTTTTATTTTAATGCATTGTTACTAACCACCCAGAGAACTTCAACTACGGGGAAGTATATAAATGAAATTAAGAACATCAATAATTAGTGTAATTTTCACCCTGAATCCTGAGTGAATTACTTACTCCTGTGTTTGCTGCCGCTTGCCAGCTCCAGCTTGTGTGTGCCCTCTCTGCTTTGGGGAAGTCCCAAGGAAATGGGGGTGTCTAGTCCTCAGATGGGACGGCAGTCTCATTTCCCAGAACCTGGTTTGCTGTAGCAAAAGCGCAGTTTTTTGGGTGCAGCCCATGCCAGCTGAGATAGAAAAGGCGCCTCTGGCGCGTGCTGGAAGCTGCAGGCTTTTTTCTGTCTAAGCTGCACCTGATTTCGCCTTTAATGGCTGGTGGGAGATGGCGTTATTTGAGAGAGCAGTGGAATGAACGGATCGATCAGGCTCCGGCCAGGAAGTATCGCCACCTGGCTAGGCAGCTCCCCGCCTGTGGCATGGTCAGCTGCTCTTCCTCAGCGTTGCCTCCTCACAGGGCTGCGCGGCACGGGGCCCACTGGAGATCAGGCCGTGCTGCCAATGCCACCTGGAGCTACAGAAAGGGAGGGAAGGGCTGGACGGAAGCAGCGGCGATGCCATAAAGCAGCATCTGCTGAAGGGAGGGCCACCGTGATCCATGCACTGATAAATCAGGATGGGGCTGCAGCGAGGTGCCGCATGTGGAACTGCCCTTGACATCTCTCTGAGTCAGCAGGATGGTGGTTTGGATGCATCTTACTATGTGACAGCAAAGGCCAAGTGGTCCCGTTGTTAGAGACTAGTCCCCGCTTGGCTGCGACATTCCTAGGTGCCTTGAGGCCATTCTCTGACACTTGGCCTAACTCACCTTGCAGTGTTGCTGTGCGGATAAATGAAATGTAAGCTCGCTTTTCTCTTCACTGGCTTTTGGCCTTACCAACTTCAGGAGCTCTCATGAGGACAAACTGGAGAGGAGGAAGGCTCTGCAAGCTGTCCTGGGTTCCTTGCAGGAAGGAAGTGGGGTGTAAAATACCAACAACATCTCGCATGCACACATTTGCACCTAAGTAGCGGAGCCCTCTCCTAAATGACATGCCCGGCATCCTTGGGCGAAAGCCCTGATGGACAAGTGCATGGAAGAATATCTGCAGTGTGTAAAAAAGGGATTTCAGTTCATGTGCATAGGTGCCCATGTGCACCTCTTTCTAAGTTGCTGTTTTTCTAATTGAGTGATGGGGATTTATCTGAGAAGCCATGAGTCACAAAACTTTCTGGTGCATGAGTCAGGAACTGTGTGATTCTTAGACTGGCTCCACTTGGTTGCCATCTGTTTCAAGGAAATTAATATTCTTTAGCTATTTGGAAGGCTGCAGGCTGAGGATGATGAGAACAGGTGTTCGCAGAGGGCCAAAAGCATATCATGGCTTCAGCACCCTTGGATCATGGCAAGAAAGGTGTCTGAATGAGTGCAGGTGTGTGGCTTTTTTTGACCGCCCTGGGAGCTGGTGTGGGCAGGGGGTGGAGGCAGTTCTAGAGTGCAGGGAAGATTGGAGGGAGAAGCCGGTGCCCAGGGAGGTATCCTGGCAGTGTCTCCCTTTGTGGGCCTGCTTGAAACACTCAGATGGCCAAAGTGTTTTGGAGGGCAGGAAGAAGGCAGCAGCTATCCTTGCTTCTGTGCTGGTCCTCATTCCCCCCTCCTTCCACAGGACCCCCAAGGTCCTCTGGGTTCTGAAGGTTCTGGGCAGCCACACTGGATGGTGCCCCAAACCTTGGCATCCTTTGATATGTTAAAATGTTAATTCTTTTGGCAGAGTTTATCATTTTCCTTTGGCATTTACTACTCGGGTGGTTTCTTAACTTAATAGAGCTCTAACAAAACACTTGATGAGGTTTACCTAGTTCTGAAAGAGGGGAATTCCCTGGTTTGATTGTTTGTGTAATTGGAGGCACTCTCTCTCTCTCTCTCACACTGTCACACACACACAACAGGGATGCCTGCAGAAGAGGCATCTGGCCTGGACCTTCAGGACCCTGCCCCTCCCAACAGTCCCCTACCCAGTAGGTGCAGCTGGGCTGCATCCTGAAGCCAGTGTCCAGCCTGCTGCAAGCACCTCCTGGAGGGTGCCAAGAGATGCAGCCCTCCAGGCAGCGGCAGCACCAGCCCCGACGCCCCCCTGGGCCTTCAGCTTGCGCCAGGTGAACGTGTTCAGCAACCCAGAGCTGAGCATGCTCAGAGCTGTCTGGTTTGGGTTTGGGTTAGGGTTAGGGTGAGGCTGTCTGGTTTGGGGAACAGATGGTCGCCTCTGCCTATCAGGAATGCTCTGAAGCATGGCCTAGTAGTTGAACTGTACACACAAGACTGGGCAGAGCTGGGCTCTAGTCCCCCGGAGCCATGAGGTTCACTGGTCAGCTCGGCCCACCTCTGACTCTCAGCTGCACCTACCTCGCAGGGCTGTTGCGAGGATGAAAGGGAGAGAGAGGAGGGGGCTATGCAAGTCACCAGGTTCTTTGCAGAAGAAAAAGAAGGGGATATCATTGCAATAACTAATTGAATAAATACTATTATTTTTTTATTTACAATATTTTTACCCCATCCTTTACATTATTCATTGTAGATGAATAATGTAAAAAAGGAGTCAGTAATTCTGTTCTATTTTCATTTCTGAAATAAAATATGTGTTGTTAAATAAATAGGTAAATGAACAATTTTACCATGATTTTCATGAATGCAACATACCAAACTGTGTGCGGTTTTTCATTAGTTAATTTTAAAATCAGGCCAGGGAGACGATGCTCTGGTTCTTTTTCGGAATGCAGGCGCAGAAGCCGCGCTGAGAGACGCGCCCGCTCCCTCCTCCGCGGGCGGATCCTCAGCGCAACAGCCCGGCGAGGTGGGCGAGGCGGAGAGGCGGCGCTCCGGGCCCCGCGGCTGCCCTCGCGGGGCCCCCTCCGCGCCGGGGGCGGGAGCGCGCCGCAGAAGCGGCCGGGCCGAGGCGCGCAGGGCCGCCCGTCGCCGTCCCCCTCGGAGGGGCCCCTTTGCAATTGCAGCTCCCGTGGCTGCGAGAGAGGGAGAGAGAGAGAGAGGGACGCGCACACGCGGGCGGACACGCGCACACGCGGGCGGACACGCACAAGTACTTGAGTTACATTGTTGGGTGAGTTTGTAACAACTCCCTTCGCCTCGGCCTCGCGCGCACCTCGCGGGACCGGATCGCCTTCGCCTTGGGCCGCGTCTCCAGACCTCCGCGGGTAGAAAGATATCGGTATTTTCCCAAGGAGAGGGAGAAACGAACCAGGAGGAGGAGGAGGAGGAGGAGGAAGGGCGGTCTAAAACCTCCAAGCAGCCGACTAAGGGGGGAAAAAAAGAAAAAAGCAGAGAAGAATCACTTCAACCCCCACGCTCTACTTCTCTTCCTTTTACCTCTCCTTTCCCCTTCCCCTCCCGCCTTTGATTTTTATTTTGTTTTTAAGTGCTGCTCAGCGTGTGCGAATTTCTTGCTTTTTCTTTTTCTTTCCCCCTCCCCCTCCCCCTCCCCCTCCCCGTTTTTCCGCCGTCGAGCTTCAGCACAGACCCTTTGGCATGAGTTAAGCGGCGGACATGGACACCAAACATTTTCTCCCGCTGGGTGAGTTTCTTTGGAGGATTTCTTTCTTTCTTTCGTTCGTTCTTTCTTTCCGCGAAAGGCGGCGGGGGAGGCTCTCTTTCTTTCGTCCTTAAAGGAAAATGCAAGGAACGCTTCCTTCTCCGCCACAGATGCGAATGCGCCGCGATGTCGCTGAAACTGTGTGTTTGTCCCCTAATTTCGGCGATCGCGGAGCGGAGAGGCGGCGGCGGCGGCGCAGCGGCAGCCAGGAAAAGCGACCTGGGAGCGGCGGCGGCGGAAAGTGCGGGGAGCGGCGAGGGGAGCGACCGCGGAGGGGGCGCCTCCGTCCGCCGCCGCGCCTCCGGGAGCCGAGCGGGGAGGGCCGCTCGCCCGTGGCGCCGGGCTCGCGCGCCGATGCCGCGGCGGGGGCGCCCTGCCGGGGCGCCGGGGCGCACGCCGCGT
>NW_025336442.1:448206-682238 GCF_004798865.1 Varanus komodoensis
GGGGAGGCGGGGCGCGCGGGGAGCGTTCTCTTCGGAATGTGGCGGCGAGGGGGTCCCAGCAGGTTCAGTGCTGGGGGTGCCCTTGGTGCGTTCCGCCCTGGTGCGGCGGGACGGGGCCTTTCCCCTGGGTAGTTGCCCCCTCTTTCTGGAGTTGCCTGTCAAAAGGGACTACCTTCCCCCCTTCCCCGAACTTTCCTTTACCCCCCCCCATGGCCCCTCCGAAGGTACCCCAGAAAGATCGGTCCTACGGAAAGAGATCCTCTCCTCCGGAGAAAAGGGCCAGCCACAGCCAGGTCTTGCTCCAAGGAGCTGTTCTTGCACCTCGATGGAAAGTGTGGGGTGGCTGGGGAGCCCCTGCCCCCTTTCCATCCCTGGTCCTTCCCAGTTAATTTCTACCTGCAAGTTCCCCCTCCCTTTCTTGCCAGCAGTTCCAGTTGTATTTTGATTTGTGAGCAATCCATGCCTGCTCTGTCTCTATTTTTTTGTTTTTGTGGTCAGTTTTGGTTAGTATTCATGGTTTTAGCCTGACTTTGATTAAAAAAGGAAAAAAGTTTCTGGAAACTTACATGGCTTTTTTTTCTCCAACTGCAGTACTTAAAAAAAAAAAAGGAAACGGCGTGGATGGAGGTGGGTGGCAGGGCAGCTGGGCAGGATTGTTCTCACAAATGAAAAGCAAAACAAACACAACAATCCCAGAGCAAAACAGAGGAAAACAAAAACAAGCAAGGAGGGCCTGCAGGGGCAAACAGAGGGGTGTGTGCACAGTTATCCGCCTGTTGCTTCCATTGGCACCCCAGCCTTTTGCGAGGCGTCCGGCAAGGTGGCTTGCAGGGTCTGCCTTCTCCGCGCTCCGTCGCAGTCACGCTCCGTCACGCTGCTGGGCCAGACGGGCCCCAGAGCCACCCGCAGGCTTCATGGGCTGCTTGAGCCCAGCGCCCCTGGCCAGCACTGGGTCCGCTGCTCCCCACTGGCCCCACAACAGGCCCACTGGGAAACCACAGATACGGGTGACGTGCATCCTGCCTCAGTGGCCCAGTGGCCAGAGGCTGAGCGGTCTGCTGTCCAGGTGCTGACCTTCAGGGGGCAACGCCAAGGCCCTCTGCCTTCCAGGCAGCCTGCGCTGGCGGCCTCTGCTTTGTTGTTGCCTTTTTTTTCTGGGTTGTGCTGGATCTGTTTCTGCGGGTCTCTCTCGGGCCCTTTTTGTGTGCTTCCTGCTTGGCATGCCCCCGCAAGGGCTGCATCTTTGACGGTGGCCCCCAAAATAACTAGGCAGACGGGCATATCCCTCCAATGGCAGGCCCCTTCAAATAAAAGGCTGTTGTCTGACTGCTCTTCAAAAATTTCCTTCTTTATTTAAATTATTTTTTGCCCTCCTCCTCAGCTCCAGCAAGCTTCCAGAATGGCTTATTCAGTAAAATAAGACAGGTTCTGCTCACAGATTTGCAAGCCAAAAATATTTGATACAGAAGGTAAAAGGGGTGAGAAGGGAAGGAGGAAAGTTAAGTCTCACAGAAGTGAAACAGGGTGCCGTCCTCTGTAGCGTAGGACACCCGGCTGCCCTGCAGCAGGCATGTCCCAGAGGTGTTGCAATGCCGGCCTTTGGCCTGAGCATCTTGTGTGAATGTTACATGAAGGCAACATCTTCCTCTGAGCACAAGTTCCAGCCACTGCCTCTATACAGGCCTTGCCTTCTCTCCTTAATCCTTAACCCCAGCTGGCAGAGGTACCCAAGTTCAGATCGGTCCCTTGTGATTTCTGCCTCTCCTTTGATTTCCTACTTTTCTCTCTCCATGAAGGTTAATACTTGCATTTGCATGTTCATTGGGGCAGAGACGTGACTTCCTTTTTGCTTATTAGCAGTATTGGCACTGACAACAACAACTTTAAAAATCCATGAGATTCCTGCCAATAGAGCACAAAATGGAAGGCTTCCTGTCTGCTGTGGGCTGTTTCTTGATCATGCAGTTATGCCTTCTGTTGTGTCTTTAATCTGCTTGTTATCATGGTTGTTCAGATCAATGTTCAGTTTTCATCTTGGCCTTATTGTCAGCCGTCTCAAGCACCATTTTTGGGTGGAAATGCAGGATATATACTTGGAATGGACAACTGCCTCTGAACGGATTGTTGGTTGTGTGGCTTTGGTCAGGGACTAGGCAGACAGCGGTGACACTGTTAACCCTTCCAGGGGCCAAGGGCTCCAGAGGACTGGTGTGATTCCAAGCAGATGGCAAGGTTGTTATGTGTGAGTGCTGAGTCCAGGGTGAAGGTGCTCAGCATTGCAGGCAAAGGGACCTTACTGCAGCGGTGTCTCCCGAAAACGCCCTCTGCAACCATTAATTTGTATGGGAAAACTTAACAGCATTGGGAATACCTTTCTACTGGGATAAACTATGACCTCTGCTATTGAGAATCAAGCCTCGTCTCCCAACTGTAATGCTTGTTTTTGTAACAGATGGGATTTTTATTTGGAGAAAGCCCCCCACCATATCCTCTGCTATTACTGCAGTAAATGCCCTAAAAGCAAGACGCTAACTCTGCTCCACAGAGAGGGCTGAGTGGCAACTATTCTTTTCTGTGGGAGAAAGCAAACCATTGCAAAGATACATTCTTTAAATACCTATAGTCTTTCAAATTATGTGGTTTTAATATTGCCCTAGCTTTAATCATCTTGTTTGTTTTCATTAAGCTTAGATTAAATTGCTAGGCAATTTAATGGCTAGAGCTTAGGTGGAGGAAAACTTGGGCCAAATCCGACAGAATACGGCTTAGTGCCCATTATCAGGCCTATTCCAAGGCAGTGAAGGTGGCGAAAATCCACTTTTACTTCCCCTGCATTGTGTCCTTGGAGTGCTGTCCAATAGAGCTTTTCCGGGTGGTGTGGGGGCTTCTACACTCCGGCCCCAAAAGAGATGCCATTGAACTCTGGGCAGCCTGCTCTGAGGAATGTGCGCAAGACTTAGGGCGCTATCGCTTGGATTCGCTCTGACACCACAGTTGCCCCGGCTCCACCAGCAGAGGTGTCCAGTGTGCCAGCTGGCCCTGCTTTCATGGATCGGTTTCCGGCACTGCAGCCTGATGCTGCGGACGGTGCTTGAACACCTTTGGCCCAGCACTTGTCCACTGAACCTTTGCCTATCGTGGCTCATGGGGCGATCTGGGGAAGGGCTCACCCCTGGGCTCGGGAGGTGGGCAACACCGCCTTGGGAGAGGGAGCTGTGCCAGCCCCTTTAAAGGTGGCTGTGGTGACCCCACTCCTAAAGAAGCTGGCCCCGGGCAATGCAAATAATTTTAGACCAATAGCCAGTGGCTCCTGCCTGGGCAAACTGGTCGTGCAGGAGGTGGGCCAGCGGCTCCCGGCATGTTTGGAGGAAACCGATTATCTAGACCCAGTTCAGTCGGGTCTTCAACCTGGGTTCAGGCCAGAGCCTGCCTTGGTTGCCCTGTGAGTTGTGCGGCCTTGTGGATTCTCCTGGATCCCTCTGCGGCCTTTGATACCATCCACCATGGTATCCTTCTGGAATGGCTGGCCGGGTTGGGAGTTGGGGGCTCCGATCCTACGTGGCTGGCCGGTCCCAGGTGCTGCTGCTGCTGGGGGACTGTTGCAGGGTTCGATTCTGTCCCCCATGCTTTTCAGCATCCGTGTGAAACCACTGGGCAAGGTCATCTGGAGGTGTGAGCCGAGGTGTCCTCTGTGCACCGAGGACACCCAGTTCTACCTCAGCTTTCCATCTGACCCAGGTGAGGTAGCGGCTGTCCTGGGCTCAGCAGTAGGCTGGATGAGGGCCAATAAACTGAAGCTGAATCCAGACAAGACGGAGGCACTGCTGGGGGCACCCTGGCACTCCAGCTGGAAAATGGCCGACCTTCCCTGGTCAGGGTTGCAGCCCCCCAAAGGAGACAGTTTGTAGCTTGGGGGCTCCTGGGCCTTTCTCAGGTGGAGACGGCGGCAGGAGTGCCTTCTGTCAGCTTCAGCTGCTTTCTCAGCTATGCTCCTGCTTTTTTGTTCGAACAAGCTTTAGGTTTAATTTAATTTAATTCAATTTAATTTAATCTATACTTTTATATTTTTGTTATGGATTACTTATTTAATTTCTGGTTGTTAATTGACTGGCTGTATTTATCATGTGTGTGGTTATATTTTATCCCGAGATGCTTTATCTATCACTTTATCATTTTATCTATTTTGTTAATTGTTTTATTGCTGTAGTGTATGCTGTTCTAGCATTTGCGAGAGAACCTTCAGATTATGGGTTGGCATAGATATGGAATGAAACAAACAAACAAACAGATGGCTTTCATATGGGAATGCTAATCACAAATAAAAAACCATTCATGAACAAGTTCCTGGTGAGCAGAGCCAATATGAATGGAGCTGCTTCCTCTCTGTCCAGCCCCTCGTTGCTTTTGGTGATGGGATCTTGGTAACTGACCTCTTAGACCAGCTGTGCTAACTCGTAGTAGGAAGTGCTGTAGGATCTACACAGGAAGATGCAGAATGGAGCACAAGGCAGCCAAGGCCCTCTTCTGGGCAGGGCTCTACTGCTGTGGAATCAGGAGAACATGAGCTGGTGATGCAGGATGAAGTCCCAGCTGAGGCAGAATGTGGCCAGGCAAAAGGGGGTCTTCCCAGAAGTGGCACCCCAACCCTCTCAGGACATGTGTGCATGCAGAGGCGAGCTTCAACACTCCTTGGAAACTCCCCACATTCATCCAAGCTTTCTTTGGCCTCTGGCGGACTTCGTCTGTGATCCACATGCTGGCAACAGGCTATGCGAGCACCACCAGATGATGCCCCTGCCCTCTTGGGCCTGTTCTGTGCTGGCCAAGCTGGGTAAGAACTGGAGTCTGGCATGGGCTGATTGGAGGCAAAGTCCACCGTCTGGCGGGTTGCAAGTTGCCCGGCCCTGCTATAAACATTCACCAGGGTGAAGGACAGTAACTCTGCAGGGCTTCTCTGAGCAGGCATGCCGAGAATTGTGCAGGTGGCCACCAGGCCGCCACCCTGGGCTAGTGCTTTTGCCTTCTTGGGCTCAGTGTTTTCTGCCCATAGAAAGAGGGACGGCACTGTGTGCCTTGGGAGTGCAATGACGTCGAACAGTAAACTGCAAAAACCTGGACTCGTACAGCTGTTTGCTGAAGCTATGCTGAAGGTCATGGAAATCTCTGGAATGGAAATCGATGGGCAATTGTTTGTGGACCCCTTTGCTGGGCAGTGACTTTCATGAGCAACTGGGCTGTGTGGCTGATGGCTGAACATGTGAATGTCTTGTGAATACTTCTTGCTGGATTCTGGAAGCTCCTGAGGTCAAGTTATTGGTTCCTGCTTTATAACAAAGCTAATCTCTGCATTTCTTTTGGGCAGAGTGCACTGGAGTTTAGATGGATACCTTTTCAGAGCATCTCCATGGTTGTAGAGAGGTTGTGTATTCATTTAAAATTGTGGTGGGAAAATTCAGGGTCAGGGCTAAACCCAGGCCCATGGGGCCTGAGCCAAGCCTTCTGAAATTCTCAGCGCCTGCCCCCACGTTTCTCTCATCTACCTTTCATGGTTTTCCAGCGTTTGTGTAGATTTCCCCCTTCCAAGAGGTCGAAATGCCTCCTTCCTAAGGCTGAGTGGCAGTGTCAGCTTTGTGCTACCACAGGGTGGTATTTTTTTTGTATTTTGGCCTCTGTCTTTTTTGGCTTTGGAACTGCCCAGGGCTGGAATACAGACCTCAAGACCTCCAGAATGGAGTGCAGCCTGTGGCAGGAGGGGGTTCAACACCCAAGATTGCTTAAAGCACAGCACCCTTCTGGTGGCATTTTTAAAAATTCAGACAGACCAAAATGAGCTGAAATCTCGCTTGAGGGTTGGCATCATCAGCCAGACTCTTGGTCCCCCCGGACCTGTGGTTGCGCTGCTGTGATCTCCAAGATGAACCACGCACATTGCGTGAGCAGTGATGATTGTGTTGCATTTATGCCCTGCCTTGTTTCCGCTTTTGACAACACAGAAGGGCAGATGTCTCCTTAGCTTAACAGCCCTGAAGGAGTGCCAGGTGGAGAGAGAGGCTGGCTTTTGTCCCTGGACTTTGTTTCAAAAGGTTCCCTTTCAGTGGGCATCTTGGAAAAAGTATCTGTTCTTTCCACAGTGCTCAGAACTGCTGAGAATATTTTTGAAAGAGGGTGTCCTTGCAATCCCAGAGCCTGGAGTTGGGCTAGAGAGCAAACCACCGGCACTCTTGTGAAGCAGGGGGATGACAACTCCGTCCCACCCATGTGTCCCGTCAACTGGCACATGCAGGCCTCTCGCCCCTGATCCTGGAGGCCATACACAGCCATGAAGACTAGCAGCCATCCACGGCCTTTCCCCATCACTTTGCCCCATCCCGCTTGAAGCTGTCTGAAAGGATGGCTGCCACTCCGTCTCGGGGAAGTGAATTCCGTGGCCGAATGCTGCGCTGCATGAAGAAGCCCTTCCACTGGGCTTCCCCCGGTTACCTTGCGGCCCCCCAGCAAGGTCAGGTATTCCGAGGAGGGAGGATCTAACCGCTGCACCCACCTTCTCCACGCTGGGCAATTGCTTTTCGTGGCCCCCCTGCCCCTCCCTTTCCTCCTTCACTTGCAATTGCCGTGCGGCGTTCGCATCATGAACCATGAAAATGTTGTTTTATCATGAGAGACAGGCCCCAGGGTGATTTTGTCAGGAACAGTCGATGATTGCCGTGGAGAAAAAGGCGCCCCACACACACCCTGGAAGAGTCGTGTGGGTGGCATGTGCTTGTGCCCGTGCACCTTTCTCACCAGAGCCAGCAAGAGCAGGCCTCCAGGATCTCAGCTGCCCCCTTTGGGTTTTTGCACATGTGATGACCAGCTGGCTGCTGCCTTGCTCTTGATGGTGTGTGTGTGTGTGTGTGCGCGCGTGCATGTGCGTGCAAGCACATGCACATGCACAGTTGCTCTCAATTTAAAGGGCCCAGGATTGGTTGCCACCCCAGCTAAAACCTGAGCTCCGTAGTTCCTCAGCCTACGACTGCCACTCCCCGCCTAGATTTCCAGCATTTTTGACACACCACGGACTCGGGCCAGAAGTGGGGGCTCTGGGTTTGCCACAGACTGTACCCTCAACAGGAAGCTGTACCAGCGTCAGGCCTCTGCTGATGTCTGCCGTCTTTGTCCTCAGACCCCTGTTTACTGCATTCATAGTTTTGGGCATTAATGCACAGCTTGCATGCCTGTCTCTGCAAGCATGGCAGCTCGGAACTCAGCTGCAGCATCTGCCAGATGGGAGTCCAGCGAGACGGGTTCAAAGGTGCTTTTAGGCCCCACTGTAAGCGCAGAGGAAGCACCGCTGGCTTAGGTGAACACAGACCCAGGCAGATGCCTCCTGTCAAGAGCAGCAGGGCCCCAGCAGGACTGCCAGGCTGAGCGGCTCTGCGTTTCCTGCATTCGGAGCACCGCATAACCGCAGCTTCCCTTTTTGTTTGCCGCCTTTTGCCGGGAGCTGAGAGATTCCAGAAGGTGGGTTATCCACCACAGATGTCGCTCTGGGCATCCGGAGGGGAGCAGAAGATTCTGACAGAGGCGGAATTGGCACGTCTTGGGGATGAAGCCTTTGGCCCAAGGTCTGCCAAGCGGTGGCAGGAACTAGATTCTCACTTCCCCCCACCTTTCAAAAGCACACACTTTGTATCAGAGATTCTTTTTGAGCAGGAAATCCACAGTTCTTGATTTTTTGCCACACCCTGCACAAGACAGACACAAAATCCAGGAAGCTAGTGGCCCGTGCACGTTTTAGGCATGGTATGTATGTATGTATGTATGTATGTATGTATGTATTTATTGAAACATTTCTATGCCATGGTGGTCCAGTCAGTGCTACTCCGGTGAAAGCGCATGGCAACGGACCAGCCGTGCGGTTTCCTGGGGCCGTGTCTTGCAACTGGTGAGGGGGGATTGTTCCCGGCCCTCCCAAGTGTGACTGAATGAGCACTTCTGTTGCCCCGGGGGGGGGGAGGGCAGACAAGGGGAGGGGCATCAGACCGGATCCGTGCTGTCTTTGGAGAAGGGGCAGATAGCTGGCAATGCTGCCCCGCTCTGGCTTGCCTTCCTGTGTTCCGCCTCCCTGGCCATTTTGGAGGGGCCGTTCCTGCCTGCAGCTGCTGCGCTCATGTTTGGGGGCTCTTGTGTTTTGATATGGGCGTTTAGGTTTACGGATTTTATTCTTTTATACTTTCCCAGAGACAATTCCTGCTCTGAAAGGTGGCTGGGAAAGATTTAAATAAGCCCATGGATGAGCAAACGAATGAATACATTGTCTAATAATATGATTTTGGTTTGGTCCATGAGGGAACCCATGTTTGATTTCTCTTGAATTTGCATATGATGGGGATTTCAGGGCAGGGTCCTTCTCTTCCCACCCACGTTGCCAGTTTTTCCCCAGAAAGTTTTCCAGTTCCTTGGCAACATGTTATGGGGCTGGAGAAGGAAAGGGGCTGAAGCCATGGTGTGAATCCTGCCTGGACTTGTGTTAGATGATTTCCTCTGGAATGCTGTTGGTTTTTTTCTCAAATTGGGAACATAATTTTGTAATTCCAAGGCTCAGTGGATTTGGAGCAGATAAAATGTTCAATAATTGCTGTTGAAATTTAGATTATGTTGGCTGTACTGGAAAGGGCCTCTACTCTCTTATTCAGCATTTACCAGCTGTGGAAAATCTTGCTTTGCTGAATTGAATGTTCTGGGGAAAGAACTGAGTGTGATGCAAGACACTTAATTTAGTTAGATATCTTGTTTTCCAAGAGCCCCAAGCAGTCATGTGACTGTTGTATTTTCAAAGAAACATTTGAAATTGCATTTTCAAAGACCAAACATTCTTTTACAGTCCAAAATTTCATCATCAGCTAATACAGCTGCATTAGCCTTATGGGCTACTGGGGTGATTTATAAATGTAATAACAATCACAATAACAATAACAACCATTTACACTCTGAAACAGTCTTCTGTGGGCTGCCCCTATAATTTATTAATTTATTTAATTTTTTAGGGTTTGTAGGAAGATCCCAGCAAGTGTGGCTTGTAGATAGAAGAAAGAATAAATGTATCCCGTATGTTGTAGAAGTTGTCCTGGCTTCGGACCAGGAGCCCCCTGTCCTTTAGGGTTGCTGCAAGCCTGGAGATTGCAGTCTCCAGGAAGTGGGAGCTGCCCCCCCCCCCCCCGCCCACCGCCAAGAATGGAGAAGCACAGGACAACCTTGTGGGAGGGGCCACCGTGTGGGGGTCCTGTGTGGGGCTCTGCGTGAGCCTTGCCGGGACCGTCTCCCTCGGGAGGCTGCCCTGTTGCAGCTCTGCCCGAGTGCCCAGTCAGGGCGTGTCTCTGGCTGGATGCCAGTCCTGGACAAGGGTCCTGCAGCAACCCCTGGACAGCGGCTTTCCGAAGGCTGCTCCTCCGCAGGAAGGGGAAATGTGTATTGTTGGGAGTGTGGGCTTGCTCCCGGGCATCTCAGCAGTTGGCCGTCTAGAAGCAGAAAGGTGCCTGTGCTGTTTGCTGCCTGCAGGTTTGGCAGGAGAAAAACAAGGCTGGGCCGGGTCTGTGTTCCTCCCCTGCTGCTCTGGGGCAGGCGACGAGAAAGTACCATCCCCAGGGTGCTTTCCCACGTTGCTTCCCCTTCATCACTGAGACCAGGCTCCCCTTCTGTGTTTGGCTCAGGAGTCTTAAATTTGGGCTTCCTGTGAGCCACCATGACCGGCACCCCTGTGCCGGCTGGGGCAGTATGTTGGTTGCCACTGAGATGAAAGGGGTGACCATGATCATCGGGGCCAGTAAAACAGGTAATGGGTTTCCCATCTGCTTACTCCTTTTATGGTGCTTGCTCTTCCCCCATGGTGCCTTTTAAGAAGTTTTTATGGACTTGGGAGTGGGGAGGGGAAGGGGTGATGTTGGGGAGTTGGGAAGGAGGCAAAGAAATAAAACCCAGCAGACTTCAGGGCAATGGCCTACAACCCTCAACCAAGAGGCCTGGCTGATAGCTGGGGATGGGAGTTGGAGTCAGTGGGAGAGGGCAAACCCACCACCAGGCTGAAGGGAGAGATTTGAAAAGAGTTACTGGAGGCTGCTTAGTGATTTCATTAAATTAAAGCAGCATACATGTGCATAAAGGAACACTACATAAATTAGGTGGAGACCATCAGCCTTGCCGAGAAGCCCACGTATTATGCCAGTCAGCATTTTCAGCAAGTCTTCCCGCTTCTGTATTTTGGACTCCTGTTTGTGCACGATGCTTTTCCACCCACAGGCTTTCAGAGAACGGAGCCCTGGTGCTGGTTCCGGCCAGGGATCCACAGAGTCCAGCTGCCTGCCCCTGCAGTGGCTTGCCTGTTGCCCCAAGCAGAGTTGGAGTGCCACAGCACCCTCCCATCCATGTTCCCCAGCCACTGGCGGCAGGACCGGTGGCCATGGGTAACCATATTCTGATGAATTTGTCTGATCCCGTCAATGCTGTCCACTTATTATTATTATTATTATTATTATTATTATTATTATAACATTTCTATGCCACCCCTTGCCAAAGCCTCGGGGCAGCTTACAACACAATAAGATACATTGAAATACAATAGAACATAATAAATTACCAATAAATACAGAAATACAAAAAATACACTGAGATACAATAATATAAAATTAAAATTGACAGTATAAAATAAGTAAATAAAGAATATAGGAGGAGGAAAGAGAAGGAAGAGGAAGTTGCCCTGGCCAGATCATATATTTTAACAATTAAAATGATGTTTAAATAAAAAGGTCTTTTTTGTGGGCATCGCTAGCTTGTGTGGTGGTCAGCTCCATGGCTTAACTCCAAAGAAGGGTTCCCTTGGATCTTTCTTGATTCTCTCACCGACCAGCTTCATGGGGCGACCTCAGGGAACAGAGCAACTCGCAGGGGTGAAAAGTCAGTGCAGGGACTGGATCCAGGACCTGCTTTCTGCAAGAGAAAGGGCCACACGTGAGAAGAGGGCCTCCATCACAGAAGGCTGCTCCACCATCTGGGGGATTCCTCCCACACCGCAGCTCACCCCATTCGCAGGGGTATCCGGCTCACTGTGTACCTGGCAGGACAGTCGCGGGAGGAAGGAGTGGGTGGGAAGGTCCCTTTCTGCTGGTGCTGCTGGTCCAGTGAAAATCCGGGTCCAAACTTTTATTCGTATCCTTTACCCCCCGGCTGCCAACAAACTTGTTAATAGATGGCAGAAAAGAGCAGCAGCAGCAAAGCTCTTTGCAAAAGCTCACTTAAGAGGAGATGTTGCAAAGCTTCTGAAATCTTGGCCGGTGCAGCTGCGGCACATCCACACCCCCCCACACCCCCTGCTCGGTCCCATTCCACACGGTGTTCTCTTTGGCATGTGTTGCGAGGTTAAGTCGGTGGTCCCTGAACTGGCTGAACCACTGGGCACATTAGAAATTCGGGGAGCTGCTCTGTGCACCCCCACAAAACGCCTGATTGTGGCTCTGGGGGCAGCCCGTCGTGCCGGTGGGCCTCAGGCTGCGCTTGCTCCACAAAAATGTTTATTCTGGATCTGTTGGATGCAGCAATCTCTCCTTGAGACATGGATGTCTAATTTGGCTAATTGCTGATATGCAATTAGTTAATGCTTCTGTTAAACACATTATTTTGGCAGTGTCTGCCAATGGCTTGTTTTGGGGAGGAGGCTACTACAAAGATAAATGCTGTACTGAGCCCTCTCTAATATTCAGTGATGTACACATTCTTTTAAACTATTTCCCTTCACGGCGATCTACAAATAGTCAGAATAAATGGATTTTTGTACAGGAAAAGCCTGTTACCAAACTGGAGGGATAACCCCTCCTTCTATAATACAATACATTTGGTATTTGATGGGTGGCACAGAGACACCAGCTTCCGACAAGTACTTTCTTGGATATCTGGTTTGTGTTTGCTGACACCTTTGCATAATTGAGCTTTCCATCTCTCTGCCCATCTGACCCCATCTCCCATTTGAGCAAGGAGGGTTGAATTAGCTTCCGTATAGCCTGATTCCATGTCAGTGCCTGATCCTGCCTCATCTTGGAAGCTAAGCAGGATTGGGCCTGGTTGAAATCTGGATGGGTGACTTAAAATGTTGTTAGCCACCCAGAGAGCGTTGGCTACAGGCAGTATAGAAATGTAATGTAATAATTCTCGGGGCATCAACATGTGGAAAATACTAGTTCACTGAGTAGACCAGAATTGCCATTTATAGCAGTGACAGAACAATTTAACTTTTGGCTCTTGCCTCTGGGCAGAGCAGCAGAGGCTGGGAGAGTGTGCTGAGGGCGGCCAGGGGACGGGCGGAGGCAAGGCAGGGGCTGGGCAGAGGGCGGGGGGCAGAAGCAGTGGGGAGGGAGGGGGCGGGGCCAGGGAGGCCAGGAGGACGCAGAGGGGCGGGGCCACTGGCCTGGGAGGCTTATAAGGCGCCGTCCCTTGCCTGCGCCCCGGGTGGCCTGCGCTGCCCAGGGACTCCCTTCCCTGGGGGCAGGTATTTTATTTTATTTTATCCTTGTGTGTGTGTGTGTGGGGGGGGGGGGTTTGCCTGGGAGAACTGGGCGCGTGAACAGTAGTGCAGGACAGACAAGGTGGGGGACCAAGGTAGGGTCTCTGAGGGGTTTATTTATTTAATTTATTTATCTAGAAAATGTGTAGGCTGTCCATCACTGTCGTCTCCGGATGGCTTACAACGTTCCCAATGGCAGGCCAGGGGATGGCCTTGGCGGGAGTCATGGGTGTTGCTGCGACATGTTCGCCCTTCTCCCCCAGGAAAGGCAGGGCTACACTCGCCCTCGGTGCAATCGGGTATCCCCCCTGGAGGAGGAGGTGAGGTGTCCCAGGGCCGGGAGAGATCTCCAGGCCCCCTGGGAGCAGCCCCACTCCAGACAGAGGATTGAGCGAGGGGCCACGGGAGGAACAGCCGGGGGGGGGCACGGAGGCATGTCACCCACAGGAGGGGGAGGCCAGCACGGCCTCCTCCTCCTGGCGCCGATCAGGAGCTGGGAAACAGGTTCTCTCCGCTTGGGGAGGCTGGGGCTGACGCGGCCTCGGGGGACCAGCAGGACCCCCACCCTGGGACCACAAGCGGCAATGGGGAGGCGAGGGCCAGGGCACGGCCGCCGGTGATTGTCGTCGGGGTCCCCTGCTGAGGGGCACTGAGGCGGCAGTGTGCTGCCCTGACCTTGAGGCGAGGGAGGTCTGCTGCCTGCCGGGCGCACGCATCCGGCATGCGAAGGACAGAGTGGAGCGTCTTGTTCGCTCTGGGGGTCACCCGCCGCTCCTGGTGATCCATGTGGGCACAAACGACGTGGCCAGGCAGGGTGTGGGCGGGATCACCAGGGACTTCGAGGCCTTGGGAAGAAACTCGGGGAGCTAAAGGCCCAAGAGGCCTTCTCATCCATCTTACCGGTCCAGGGATTTGGGCCAGGCAGGGACAGGAGGGTGTCCGAGGTGAACGACTGGCTCAGGGTGTGGTGCCAGAAGGCTCTGGGTTCCTTGACCACGGCACCTGGCTTCTTGCCAATGGACTTCTGGCAAGGGACGGGTTGCACTCACGAGGATGGGGAAAAGGTCCTTTGGAGAGGTTCCAAGAGGCAACCGGGGGGCAGACATCCTTGAGTTGGTTTTGACCAAAAAGGAGGAGCTGCTGGATGAGGTACAAATTAGGGGAGCGCTGGATGCAATTGATCACTCCATCCTTTGCTTTGAGATCAGGGGACTGGGGTCGGGCAGCAGGTCGAGCACTAGAAGCTGGGGCTTCAAGAGGGCCAACTTTGGCCAACTGAAGGCCAGACTGGGGAAAGTCCCCTGGGAGAGGTTACTGGAAGGCAAGCGAGTTGAGGAGGGGTGGATGGCACTCAAAAGGGAGGTTTTGGAGGCGCAAGCCTTGACGATACCTCTAGTCAGTAAGATGGGGAGGCGAAGGAGAGCGCCGACATGGATGCGAAAGGAGGTGGTTAGAGGGATTAGACGAAAGAGGAACCTCTGTAGGAAATGGGTACTGGAGCAAAGAGACAAAAAGGTATACTGGGAGGAGGAGGCCCATTGCAGAAGGATTCCTTGCAAGGCTAAGGCTGATTACGAGGTGCAACTTGCAAAGAATATGAAGAGCAACAAAAAGGGCTTCTGTCAGCATGTAAATAGGAAGAGGAAGGGGAGACAGGCGGTGGGACCGCTAAATGAGGAGGAAGGGGATTCGGTGACTGATGTGGGGGAACAGGCACAGATGCTAAATGAGTATTTGGGGAGTATTTGGGGAGATGGGGGAGATCCGTATGGGAGATTAGATGAAGCCGGGAACTTAGGGGCACAGATTAGAATCACCCCCTAGAAGTTGAGGGGCTCCTCGGGGCATTGGATGTTACAAAGGTACCGGGCCCTGACGGGTTACACCCAAGAGTACTTAGAGAGTTGGCAGGGGTTCTCTCACACCCACTGGCCTCCATTTTTGAGGCCTCATGGAGAACGGGTGAAGTTCCAAAGGACTAGAGGGTGGCATCAGTGGTCCCAATTTTCAAAGAGCGTAGTAGAGAGAACATAGGGAATTACAAACCAGTTAGCCTTATGTCCATTGTAGGAAAAACAATGGAAAGGCTCATAATAGTGAGAGATCTAGTGATGCTGGATAGGGAAGGGAGGCTGGCGGCCACACAACACGGCTTCCGCAAGAACAGGTCCTGCCAGACAAACCTTGTGGAATTCTATGACAAGGTTTCAAGGTGGCTGGATGGAGGGGATGCAGTGGATGTGGTGTACCTGGATTTCAGCAAGGCCTTTGACAAAGTGCCCCATGACATCCTGGTGGAGAAACTGAGGAGTTTTGGGATACACCAAAGCACTGTCCGGTGGATTAGGGCATGGTTGACTGACCGAAAGCAGAAGGTAACCATTAATGGGGAATCATCGGGATGGCGGCCAGTGACAAGCAGGGTCCCCCAGGGCTCTGTCCTGGGGCCGATCCTGTTTAATCTATTCATCAATGGCATGGAAGAAGGGGCGAACAGTCTGCTGATCAAATTCGCAGACGACACTAAAACCTGGGCAGTGGCTACAACTGAGGAGCAGGTACTCCAGATCCCAAAGGATCTGGACAGACTATGGAAGTGGGCAGGAGACAACAGGATGGCATTCAATGTGGATAAGTGCAAGACCTTGCACTTAGGAATGGGTGTCATAAGTGCAGGTTAGGGGACAAGTGGCTGGAGAGCAGCCCTTGTGAAAGGGACCTCGGGGTGCTGGTCGACTGCAGGCTGAACATGTGTCAGCCGTGTGATGCGGTGGTCAAGAGGGCAAACGCCACCCTTGGTTGCATAGCCAGAAGTGTGGCTTCCAGATCGAGAGAGGGATTACCACCACTCTATATGACTCTGGTGCGCCTGCAATTGGAGTATTGTGTTCAGTTTTGGGCCACTCATTACAGGAAGGATATAGCCAGGTTGGAGTCAGTGCAGCGTAGGGCCACAAGGTTGGTGACCGGTTTGCAGGGGAAGCCGTATGAGGCGAGACTGAGGGAACTGGGTCTCTTCAGCCTGGAGAAGAGGAGACTCAGAGGGGATCTGTTGGCGACATACAGGTATGTGAGGGGGTGTCACATGGAGGTGGGCAGAGACCTGTTCTCCCCTGCAGAGGAAGGCAGGACGCGCTCCAACTGAGCAAAGCTCAGGGAACCAAGGATCCATTTGGATGCCAGGAAGCACTTCCTGACAGTTAGGACCCAGAGGGTGTGGAATGGGCTTCCCCGGGAGGTGGTTGAGGCCCCTTCGGTGCGCGTGTTCAAGGATAGGCTGGACATGCACATGGTGGGCATCTCATGAGCGGAGCCGGCTGGAGCCAGGGGTCAGACTAGATGGCCCGTGTGACCTCTTCTGACTCGCTCTGTTTCTATGTTTCTATTTTGGTGATTCTGCCCTTGGAAAGTGGGGAAATCAGTCCAAGCTCAAATATTGTGCATTACTATGCCAATTGTGCATTACTATGCCGTCTGACTTGCTCTGTTTCTATGTTTCTATGTAAACTGTACAGGCAGCTCTCTTTCAGCATGGGGGATGCGCAGTTGAGACCTCTGAAGGCCTGCCCAGCTGCATCATAGAGCTCTTTCCTAAAGATGTGTTCCTTGTGTTCTATGCAGCTGGGGGAGACTGTCCCACCCAAGGACGGTCTCCAGACATTGTGAGTGGGGCAGGTCTCAGCCCCAGGGCCCCTTTTTCTCGTCCTGAAACTGTGCCAAGCCCTGGAAGCAACCAGATGATTGGCAGGAGGGGCCCTGGGAGGGGCGTGGCTATGTGTGGTCTCCAAAGGCTGGCATTGGCCCCTTGACAGGCCATGCTTGGTCCTTCAGCCTTCGCTTGCATGCTTGTCTCTGCTGACTCTCCCATTTTTCTCCTGCCACCCCTGTGACCCAAGGTGCTTCTGTTCACCTTGCTCCCCATTCCCCTGCTAGGCTCAATTCAATTAGATCCATTTAAAGGCACTTTGCTTTGCGGGAAGGTGGTGGTGGTGGTGGGGGAGAATCAGTCGAAGAACAGAAGCTGTTTGGGCTGTTCTGACGTTGCTGACTGGGCTTGGCATGCGCTCGGGTGCGCTTGTGTTTGGCTCACCGATGGTCAAATTGTCCCCTAGAGTTACAAAGCAATTGTCTAGCTCTGCAGCAGAGTGAGCATGAAATGGTGCAGAAAGGAAGGAAAGGGATAAAATTGAGAGAAAGCGAAGGCAGGAGGAAATAATGAGCACGCACTCGCGCTCTTACTCCTGCTCTCTCCCCCTTCTGTTCCAGAGCAACTTTTGGAGCCCAGCCAGCATTTTCCCTCTCTTGTGTTTGGATTTTGTTCTCTCACCCACCACATTTTTGAAGATTTATACATGTAGCGTTTGTTGTTGATAAAATAGGGCCATGTGGGTGAGCCATCCTGAACTGTTGATGGGGTTTCTTTCCTTGTCTGCAACCTGCTTGTTTTATTTTGATTTCATTTCACAGGCAGAATTGGCAGCGCTTTTCTGAATGCTTAGTCAGGCAATAACCACTGTGCTTGGTGAAACCCCTTCCAGGATGGACAGGTGCTGCTCACGGTGGGGGAAGCAGGGCTGCAGGGGGTACCCTGGGTGTGCTCCCCCCCGATCCACGTGGGCCATGCGTGCAAACCACAATGCTGCTCTGCACTGCCTGCACAGGTATGTGCATTTTCTGTGTCATCGTGTATATTATTTATTTCAATTTATTTGTGATAGCTTCCCTCTGTGATAGCATTTAACATCCCCCAAAAAAGGCTGAATCCTGCCCCCCAAAGGCTGAATAAGAGAGCGGTAGCCCCTGCCTTCCGGCTGACAATCTAAAAAACATGGCACAAAAAGAAATGGGACGGGGAGGGAGGAGGGGAAAACAACTGGGCTATTGGATATACGGATAAGCCATATTGCCTAAACTTCTGGCCAGCTCAGCGTTTCTCTTCCTCTGATGTGGAGCTCCCCTGGTTGTGTGGAATCCAACTTCCATCATTCCCAGCTCATCGGAGGAGAGAAGCCCCATTCCGGAGGCTGTTGATCTGTAGTCCAATTTTGCCTGGTGTGAAAGGGATGGCCTTTCCTAGGTGGTATAAACTCTTCTGAGTGGTTCTTCTGCTCTGGCAGGGAAGGGAAGGGAAGGGAAGGGAAGGGAAGGGAAGGGAAGGGAAGGGAAGGGAAGCTCCTTGCTTCCCTTTTCCCTTTCTCCCAACTCTGTGTTCCTGCTTATACATTGTGCAGACTTATTTGCTCATTAACAATTACCGTCTTTCTCTCTCTTCAAAAAGGGATAATGACCCTACATACAGAACAGGGACCTCATTACAGCTGAGCTAATGAAGTCCTTACAAACCCAACTGCCATGGGGGGTGGGGAGGGAGGGCAGGCAGGCCGGCTGGCCCAGCCAGACCCTGACCATGGCATACCGTGAGCTGACAGGCAAGTGCAGGAAGGCTGTATGCAGAAGTGGGCACGCTCCGAGCTTCGTGTCAGAGTGATGCTTTGCTGCAGGGATGACGCCAGCGCTGTGCCTAGTCAGGCACCTGCCGGACATCGTGCCCTGGCAGGGTCCCCCCAAGAGAGGCCCCAGAGCCTCTCTTGCTCTCTGACCCACTGCAGCCCATGTCTTCACTGGCCTCTGTAACAGTATGGTGTGAAAAGGGAGGCAGTTATTGCTCCAGCTGGCTTGTGAGAAACGCATTGCTTTATTCTGCATGTCATATCCCACCTTCCAGCCAATCTCATCTCCTAAAGAGGGAGAGGGAGGGAGAATTATAGAGTCCCTCCCATCAGGTTAGCCAAGTAAAATGACCAGCCACACAAGGGAAGGCAAGTGACCGGGAAAGGAAAAAAGGGGAAACCTGTTTTCTGGGGCTAGTACAAGATGGTGATTTCTAAAAAGGCCTTTCAGTTTAACCCAGATTCAGGCTAGATACCAGGGGAAGCTTCCCGACTGTCAGTGCAATACCGCTGTGGAACCAGCTGCCTGGAGAGGTGGGGGCGCTCCCACACTAGAGACATTCAAGGAGAAACTGGGCAGCCCTCTGAGTGGGATGGGGAGCCCTGGTTCCCTGCAGGAGCAGGGGGGTGGACCCGGTGGCCTCCCTGGCCCCTCCCCATTCTACTACTCTGATTCTATGAAATGTATTTTGGGTGGCACTGGCAAAGAGTTACAGCCCGTGAGTGCAGTGCAAACCTGTGACTCCTGCCTGTATCTTGCCAGAATATATTAATGCTGGTGTAAGAAATGGGCACGTAGAACTGGCATGAAATCTTTTAGAAGCTGCAAAATTAGTCATAGCTGCCAAGTGGGGCTTAGCTACTCTTTCTTCCATTCAGGAACGCACTAATAAATTGTGGCATATTGCCTCAGCGTTAAATCGATGGGATTTGCTCCCCTGCGTGAACACAGGCCGCAAAAGAAAAGGCGGGGCAGTTTTGGATGCCTCTTCTTATCTCTATTGCACAACGGTGTAGTTTGGACAGTAACAGACATGCTACCTTTGGAGGCAGTCACTGGATTGTCTTTGGGAATGCTGGAAACATTTGGATAGCTTTACCCAGCATCTTTTAGTCTCTTAGATGTATCTGAGCAGCCATGTTCATAGAGTTTATTTGTACTCATGACTCTGTAAATGTTTTGCTTGTAAAATAGCAACATTGCTCTAACAACAACAATGAGCAGGATGATGATGCTCAGTTGCTCAAATAGTGATTCAGTGGCTTTTCTCACTTTGACTGAAGGAAGCTGAAAAACACCATCTGTTTTGCATACGAAAAGGGTCGGCAACATTAGTCACTCCTTCCACCTCTTCACGGGGACCAAGAACTATGCAGGACACTTGCAAAGAAAGATGGAAACACTCGCAGAACAAAAGAGAGATTCCTCGCACATCGCCTGGCAGAATGGGACCCTCCTTGTCCAGCTGTCTGGGAAGCTGTACATGCGTCACCACTGAGAAGGGTGGATTTCAAGGTGCTTGTGCAGCCTGTCTTTGTGCGGCTGCAGGAGGCATGTTGCGTGTTTGCTTGCTTGCCTTGTCTTGCATTTAAAGGTGTTGTAGGTCAGCTTGTTCCAGGCCCCGTTGGGGGATAGGCCAGGATGATTGCCGAGGGGGTTGGCGTGTGGCGGACACTTGATAAGCATGCTCAGTTTCGGTAATTGATCTAGGCAGAAAGGTACTCCAAGCCAGAGAGGGGCACGTCTCTCAGCCTGCGGAATGCCAGTCAAATTCCACGCTGCGGGAGCTGCCGGAGGCCTCACTAGAGGTGGGAGGGCCGGAATGGCCAAGCACCCCAGCCTCCTTGAGCGGAGCTCTCATCCTGTCTGTGGCACAGCCTTATGGGGGGCATTCAGCCTTCTTAGGGGCAGCAGAGAATGGCACAGAAGCAGAGGCGCACCAGAGGAAGGGCTGCTGTGGGGAAGGTAGTCGGTCCGGGAAAGGGGCATGGTCTCCTGGCAGGCCTAATTTGTTCCCAGGCCCGAGGTTCCATGCGTCAGCTTTGGCGCTGCGAGCCTCTGGTTTTTGTTAGGCCAAAAGTCAGGCCTTGCACCCAGGTCCAGGGCATGGGTAGGCGGACCCCGTGGGGCGATGGAGGGCTGGCCTGGCTGGGCCCCAGGACCTCCCAGCAGGGCTTTTCGGATGCTGTAACAGCATGATGGCACCACTCACAGCTTGCACAGGACTTGCATGTGGGCAGCGCATGGGCTGCATAGAAAGTCTCCTGCTTCTTCGGAGAGTCCCACATGAATCAGCTCCTAGACTGACCCAGCAAGGAGAGTCTTAGTCATGCCTGTTTTTCTCCACCTGAGACAGACTGGAGACAGCGTCTGGAGCTCCTCTTCCCTGCAGCCACCTGCGACCTTTTTCTTCTGACTCCGCTATCAACACAGCTCCCTCCCCCGCACCGCATCTCTCGGTTGCCTCCTCTCTTCTTCCTTCTGGGTTGCTGGAACTGCCATGATTGCTATTCTGTGCTGTCTTTTGCCTTTTTCTGTCCCTTCTCAGAAATGCAGGCCATGGGTGTCATCTCACAAGAATGCCAGGGCACTGAAGACTTGTTTTAAAAGTTGAACTCCAGATAAATGGGGAGCTTTTGGAAATGCACCGGGTTGTTAAGAGAGCAGTGTAGAATTCTGTTCATAACTGAGGACTGTGAGCAGACTTGTCTGCTTTTGTTTGCTGTTGTCATTTTTAAAGTAGTGAAAGTCTGTGCCAAGAAAATTGAATTATGCGGACCTGTATGCATTATGCAGACGAGTAGGGCAACCTGCACTCTTTTACTTTGCTTAATGGGAATATTGCTAGTCATGGAGCACGCTATAATGATCACCAGGAATCTTTCCAGTGGCTTTTTTGCCTCCTGGGGACAAAAAAGTGGTTATACATTCCCCTAGGCATCCCCTCACAAACCTGAGGACTAGCAACATGGTTATTGTGGTTGGTGTTTAAATGAAAGCCCAGACTCTAAGTTGGTGGGGTTCTACATGAGCCCGTGTTCTACTGTGCTGCAGAACTGCTGCTATTTTGGGAGTTGATGAGGAACCACATGCAGCTGAAATGTTCCATGCAGGGCCAGAGAGGTGACTGCTTGTGCAAGATGGGAGCAGGCTTTGCTCCAGGGTGGCTTTCTCTGGGTGGCACCTTGGGCTGGTGAGCTAAACTGCATCTTGGAGGCTCTGAACTGGGTGCTCTTTTACCCGTGGTGTGAACTGAAATGGGGGTGGTGGGGCTGGGCTGGGCTGGGCTGGTGGAAAGTATTCTACATGAGATATAAATAACTGCCATGAATAATCCCGGGACTGCCAAGCTCCATCTGAAATAGACAGCATGTGCTAAGAGAGCCAGAGGGGACCCTGGTGTGGGTGCAGAGCATGGGATTCGGTATGGTGGGCACAGGACCGTGAGAGCACTGGGTGCCTGAAATACCTCTGTGGCTCTGACAGTTGGAGGGGCTTTCCCAGCCCCCTGTCCTGGGCTTCTCTGGCCCATTTCATGCACATGGGTGCGGAGCTGGGATGTGGCATGAGCGGGCATCCGTTTGTAAGCACCAGCTGGCCACGCTCCCTGTCCTGCTTGCAGACAAGACTTCTGCTTGCAAGCAGGTGCTGTTAGGAGAAATTCACTATAAGGTTTCTAGTCCTCATGGCCTTGGAGATATGCTTGGGAATAGGTGGCGCATTGCTGGTGAAATAACATGGGCAGGCAGGACGGAGCGTGGTCTGGTTGACCTTGCTTGGGGATGCTGTTCTGAGAGACTGAACTTGAGACCTTCTGGGTCACTCGTATCAGTCACAGCCATAAAATATAGAAGGATAAAATATAATATAATAGTTTAAAACTGTGGTATAAAAAGGAAAGTCATATCCAAACAGAACCTATCAGTCATGCAAATATTACAAATACGTTACTGAGGTTAAAACAGAAACTGGAAAACTGAAACACCGGGAAAATAAAAAAAAGGGTTTTGCCTGGTGCCAAAAAGAGCATGATTATGCACCAGGCAGTCCTGGCTTGGGAGCGCATTCCACACCTGTGGGCCACAGCAGAAAAGGCCCTGCTCTTGGTAGCTTCATGCCTCACTCCCTTTGGTTGTGGCTTCTGGAGAAGGACTGTGGAGGACGATGGGAGGGTCTGGGCAGGCGGTAGATTATCCCTGAGAAATGTGTCTGGCATCAGGGAAGCAGGAGCAATCTCCGTTCCATCCTCGGGGCCATGGCAGAGCAACTGTGGACGCGGGTTTCAAATGCTAAATGGCACATGCAGAGAATATTGCTCTTCGGTCTGGGTTTGTCCGGGGTTTTGCTTGCTTGCTCGTTGCTCCGGCATAGCGGGAGTGCAGAAGCGGTTGGGTTGCCAGCTCCGGATGGACTTGGGGAAGTGGTGCTTGGAGGGGCGGGGGAGGTGTCCGAGACCGCAGGGCCTCTCACATCAGGTAGGGGAGCACATGTAAGCGCCCCGCTCCTGCCTCCGAGCGTTGCTTGGAGGATCTGCTGAGGGTTGCCTTGTTGGCCCCGTCTCCACCTGGGAACCTTCTGGCCTCCACTGCTGAGCGGGACGCCGGGATGCCTGTGCTGGTGCAGAAGAACCCGAGGTCTGGGAAGTTGCACCGTTGCATTCCAAGGTACTGAAGCACCCGCAAGAAGCATGTTGTACAAAGCAGACACCTCCCTCAGCCCGGCTGACGTGTGCAGCAAGGGGCAGGAGGGGCAGTTGCACAGAGGGAGGCACAGGCAGGAGGCCCCCAGCGCAATCCCCCCCCCCCCCCCCGGAATCCAGAAGAGCTGCTACTGCTGGCCAGTCTTGGCGATAGTGGGCTGGATGGCCCAAGTGTCTTGTATCATGTATGTTGGCTTTCAGTCCACAGTCCTATTTAAAATCAGCCCTTGGTTCAGAGCTCCAGGAGAACGAGCCAAGCAGAAAAGGAAAGGAGCACCTCTAGGAGAAGTCTTAGCTCTCTGGTTGCTATTTTGGGAACCCGCGTGTCCAGGTGCCAAGGTCAGCATGACAGGGCACTTGCTGAGGGCTCCTTCCAGGAGAGGCCACTGCCGGGACTATCCCTGTCCCAACCTGGCCGTCCTCCTGCTCCGGCCAGGCAGCTGCGTCAGGGAGGAGTGGCCGAGGCCGCAGCTTCTCCGCCGGGCTTGATCAGAAAGATGAGCCGAGTCAGGGCAGCTGCTGGCTGTGGCGACGCCACGGTGGACTCATTGACTGGATTCACACGTCCCGGTGGGCGACCCCGCGTGGTTTCTGTGGTGAGTGGTTTTTTGTCTGGATGTGTCTGAGAGATCATTAGGCCGTTCCTGCGCTCGTGTGGTTTCAAGCCTCCTCACTCTTGCTGAGGAGCACCGTGGTGGTGAATCAGAGGAACCAGGGCGCTGGGTTCCGAAAATCAGAGAGACGGTGGTGATGCTTGAAAACTGTAGAGCAGGCCGTTGTTCCTTACTGTCGTTTCCAAGACTTAAGCACCTCGTGAGTCTTGGGTGCCATGGGGGGGTCCAAGCCACCCTGTGCAGGAAGCCCCCGGGGCTTGTTGCGCAAACCTGCCCATGGAGGGAGGGGCCCCATGGGGGGGGTTATTTCCAAATCCTGATGCAGGCACTGCTCCCTCGGCTTTTGCATGGCAAGTTATTTTTTGCTTCTTTTATTCTGTCCTTTAAAAAGGATGCAGAATTGAGCTCAGGTTTGAATTTCACACAAAGCATCAGGTTGGAAACACACACGATAGTTTTATTGCGCCTGCTTGAGGATCAGCTGCACCATAGCTCTGTTATCTTTTTCCAGACCTTCGTCAGACTGGATGGAGTCAGTGTTCAAACTTGAAATGGAGAAATGTCTTGCAAGTGTGTGCACCAACTTTCATTCTATAAATTGGCAATTTTGACCTAAGGCTGTCTCTGTTCCGTGCTGAAAGTTTCAACTTCAGAGGAACTAAAATGGTGTACTTTTGTGTGTGTGTCACATCTCTGTGTTCTATCTCAGACAAAACATTTCAGGAATTCTGAGGGCAGCCACAAAGAATTTTGACCAGATCAGCTGTCAAGGGGTTCCCTCACTGTATTTTCCAAACAACCTTGCAAGGGGACTGGGCTGAGAAGAAGCGGTTTTGCCCTGATCGCTTTCCACTTGCACCCAGAGAGTTTCATGCTGGGGCAGAACTTTTAGCCCATGTCTCTCCACTCCATACTTGCTGCTCCATTTACTGCTATAACTCTGTGAGCCCTGTCTTATGTGTGGAAGAAAAGGAGGAGCCTTTGGGGACCCCACTGTCTCTTTTGGTTTTGCCCTTCCTCTTCTTCATACAGGAACTGCAGTAGAATGGCTTTGGATTTGTGGGGTTAGAAATGTTGCATTGTTTTCCAGCTTGCTTTCCACCTCCTGCCCGATTCTTGGTTTTCTTTTTCTCCTCAGAAAAGCATGTGGTGAGGGGATAATCCCGAACCAGAGAATCCCCACTGCTGCCGATTAGCCAAGAATAACCCTTCCCGGATTCCTAGGCAAAAATCTATGCAGTTACATGTGAGCTGGAAAAAACTGTTTCAGGATAAGTTTTGATGGTGAACTTTTTTCCTCCCATACAACTGTGTGTGTGTTTTGTGAAATTATGGGATTTTTCCTGGCACTGATAGGAAGATTTCTGTCCTCAGAAGAAAATCCCAAGTATGTTAATCTGGCTCAGAATATGTGACTATGGAAGAAGCCTCAACCACTGGGAAATCCTCTTCCAGTTCGAGAGCAACTGGTCTCGAGGGAGACGTCATCCAAGGCCGCGCGTCCTTCCAAGGCCAACTGCTCTGGGTCCGCTTTGTGGTTGCCTTGGTGCAGGGCTGAGACACGCGGTGAGCCAGCATGGCTGTGTCCGGGAAGTGGGCTTGCGGTGGACTGCAGCGGTGCGAGACTTCAGGGCCGTGGGCCAGGTGTGTCCGGCCTGGGCTCCCCCAGAAGATCACGCCCCCTTCCCCACCCACAGATTATTTAGGGCTCCCCAGCCTTTGCGCAGCCACTCCCTGAGCCTGGACGCCTCTCCTGTGCCCGAGCTGCTTCACTACACTCCCCAGGCCTCGTTTTGCACTCTGGCTCCACTCTTGCCACCCCTCAGCACCTGTGGTTCAAAGCCCCCCTTTCCCTTTGCTAAGCCCCCACCCCCCGCTGCTGGACTGCTTGGGGCGGCAGATTTGCAAGCAGGTCTTCTGAGAGACTCAGCTCGAGCACCCAGTGGCTCCCATCTAGGGAAGGAATCCTAATTAATTCCTAATGATTTCATTAACTAGCTACCTTGCCAGTAAGCCACACAGGACATGGGAGTGTGCTGACAGAGCTGGCAGGTCTTCTCAGGCGAGATGTCTGGGGGCTCCAGTGGTGGCTGGCTGGGCTCCCCTCATTGCGTGGAGCAGAAAGGAGCCGCCCGTGTGGCCTTGGTCTTGCACCGGTCAGGGGAAGTGGGAGGGCAGCAGCAGGGGCCGTGGCCAGGCAAAGGGGGTGTTGCAAGAGACATCCCCAGGCAGGAGGCAAGCAGGCGAGGCGGCCAGCCTTGCATCCGCCCAAGCACGTCGGGGGCAGAAGAAGGGGAGGAAAAGGGGCACGAGCCTGCGCGAAAGTCGCCTGTGTCGATGTTTCTGTGCATACGGGACCTGGGCAATAATGAGCAAGATTGGAGGAGTGAACAGGCCATCTCGCCACGGTGGTGCAGAGCCCCAGAAAGCCAGAGGAGAGCAATGTCGGGAGGCGAGGGTTATGGCGGCCGTGGCAGGTGGGCTCAGTCGCCAGGTGTGGCGTGAGCTGCCCTGTGCTCCCAAGTGCATCAGCTGCCGGGGAGCATGGGCTGAGGGGAGGTGTGGCACCCCGGTCAGTGGCGGGTTCCCCGTGAGCCCCTGGCTGGCCCGGCCCGGCCCGGCCCGGCCCAGTGGGGCCCTCCTGCCCTCCTGCGATGCCTCTGCATGCTCAGCCTTGCCTGCTCTGCTCTTGAGGCCGCCGGTGCAGGAGCCCGGCCACGTGCAGGGGTGGCCCACCCTGCTTTTAGGCAGAACGGGCGGGTGCGGGAGAGCAGCGCTGAAGGACGGGCGCGGAGGCCTCTCTGTTCCCTGGGCAGTGGCGCTGGCGGTGGTGGCTCCACCTTGCTTTCGAGTCGATTGGCTTCGATTGCCAGCCAGCTTGCACTTTTGCTGTGCGTCTCCCACCCTCGCTTTCCTTTTCCGCTGCAGCACTTCAGGGAGCAGAGCGGCTGTTCACTTGGCTGGACTTGGAGCGCGGTGCCGACAGCCACGTGAACAGGCAGGAAGGTGGTCAGGGGAGTTTCTTCTTTCCTGAAAACCTGAATTTGCTCCTAAACAGTCTCTGCAGTGAAGGCAGAATGACCTGCGTGGATAATTTCATGTCCCAACATCTGGCAGTTTGGCACAGTGATAGTATTTATTCTCCGTGTTGCAAGGGTGCCTTCTCACCAGACTAACAACCATCTGGCTGATTCTTAGGGCTCAGGTTCGGGCCATAGCTGGGGCCATTGCTGGGGGAAGGGGTGGGGGAGGCAAAAGGGAGAAGGGCCAAAATAAAAAATGGGGTTACAGCTCTTATGCCCTCAAGTTAGCCTTCAGAGAGAGCCTCCATCCTTTCAGAGTGGGGAGTGCTGCACACGAGCTGGAAAACCACCCAAAATCTGGTGGCCATGGAAATGATAAGGGGCTTGGCTGTATCAGGAATGCCTAGGCATTGGCATTGGCATTGGGCTGGATTTTTTCCTGGGCCCAGGATTCCACTCAGGCTTCTGGGTTCATTGGACAACACATAGGCAAAGCCCACTGATGCCGCCGGAGAACGGCAGTTCTTGCATTCTAACCATCTTTGCTGAATTGAAGGCATCCATGAGCTCAGCCTTCTGCACCCAAATATTATCTCCTTCCACAGCCAGAAAGGATACAGAACAGCCCCAGCCTTTGACACTGCTGCTGATAGATAAGGTGGCATCTAAAGTTTAATCACTGCCGTCATCGTACCCACCAACACGGAGTATGAAACCCAGTTCCCGATTCACAAGGCCGCTACTGACAAGGCCCCTTCCTTGGACTTGCCAGCTGAACTGCCCAGGGCAGTGGGCAGGTGAGAAGGCCCTCAACACCTGGGCAGTCCTAGACCTGGACCGTCCGCCTGCACTGTCCCGAGCCTGCTCCTTTCCCACCAGAGCAGGTGTGGCTTTAGTGGCTTGTTCTTCTCAGGTGAAAGGCATCATGTGTGCCCCAGAACTGGGGTATTTAGCAGGGCAGAACTGCTGACCTCATACTTACAAAGCTGTGCAATGAAGTCTTTTTGTTACAGCAAACACACGTTGTGTCATTCCCCGCAGGGAAGGTTTTGTTTGGCTTCGAGATTTGGGAGAAACATAGTGAAATCATTCGGATCCCCCCCCATTCTAGCCCTGTAACAGTGAGTGAGTGGTGGGGGGGGTGCTTTAACCATGGAAACAAACATCAATTGTGCTGGTTTTATATGTGGGGGGTGCGCTCCTTCAGCCAACAGCCCCCCCATCTCTTATTGATGCATAATGCATATTGGGGGAATAATTAAAGTTGGATCTGTGAGCACTGCATGGTCTCCATGATCACGAATCTGGGTCAGCCACTGGAGAAGGAAAATGTGGGGAAAGGAAGGGGCAGCAGCTGCAGCAACACAAACGGAAAAGGAGAGAGAGGGGACTTGACGAGTGCTGCAGGCACTGGTGGGGTTTGTGAAAGGGAACTGGGCAATTGGCACTGAATTCCACTTTTTGTTCCTTAAGTTTTTCTGTTTTGGTCTACCCTACATCCTGTCCCTTCTCCGACCAAAGAAGCCTTGCAACAAGCCCCGTTCTGGTCATTTGGGCCGCTGTGCCTTTAAACGTTTCATGAAAGGGAGACGCTTGCTTGGCACAGTTTCTCCCACCAAAGAAGCTGCATCTAAGTAGGGCTCTCTCCTCCATGCAAATGTGTGAGGTTCCGAAGGCCGCCGGCAGTGCTGGCCAGAATTGCTTCCCTTCTGTTTCACAGTTGGAATTCCATCATCTTCCGTTGGAGGGGCTGGAACGAGTCCAAGCAGAAGAAAGACAGCCAAGCCAGCTTCTCTGGTGTGCGGTGCAGTGGGAAGGGCTGCCCTGGTGCACGGCGGGCCCCGTCTCCTGGTGGTTTCGCAGTGGGTTAGTGATTTCCATCTGAAGCACTCATGGCTTCAGGGGGCATTCCACTGTTTGCCAGAGCAGGCAAGATGAGGGTTGAAACATGCAGACTGGAGCTCCCACCAAGAGCACCGCAGCCGGTTCCTTCAGGACGCAAGATGTGTGTCCTACAGGCTTGTCTCTTGCTTGCCTACCCACATCCTTAACAGACCGACTTTTAACAGCCCAACCTTGACAAACTCGGTCAGTTTGACATGTCTTTAGAAATACACGCAGCACAGAATTTTAGATTTGTGGATGTTAATTTTCATCATTCTGGAGGGAGAAGGAAGAATTTTGTTGTGGGGGTGGGTGGGGTGGGATTCACAAGATAATTGGAACTCTCCCTTTCTAAACACTTGGGCTGACTTTTCCTCATAAGATGCATTTCCTTCTTAACTGCGCTGTGTCAGCTCGTGTTCTGCTTAGACCATGAATAAATTGATGTTGCATTTGTCGTGCGTGCCGTGAGGAAGGCCCACTCCTGTGTGCCATGGAGATGATAGAATGAAAGCTTGGTGCAGCGGGGATTTGACTCTGCTGCTGCAGCTGGGATGGCCTTCTGTGGGTCGAGGCAAGTCCTGGCTGCATGCACCCAAGGGGCGTGTGCACTGGAGTGTGGCCTGGGGACCGGTCCTGGGTCATCTGGTCAGTTCCTGAGCTGCCCTGGAAGTATAGCAATGCCTGGGTTTAATTTTGTGTCTGGTCTGATCGAGCACAGCATACTCAGCTGTGCCGCATCTGCATCCAGTGCCAGCAGCCAGGTTTGGAGGGCCCCTGGGCAAGGTCTTCCGTTCAGTGAGTTGGCCTCCTGGCCACCACGGGCCCATCTGCTTGTGTTTCTCCCCTCTTTCCCATCATGCTGGGCAGGTGGAGGGTCTGAGAGCAAGAAGCCCAAGGCGAGAGGGAGAGGTGGGCAAACAAGCGGGGGGGGGGGAAGAGGGGTAGGAATGCCAGGCAGCCCTTGCGCCAGGCCCCTGCGGGAAGGAGGGGCCCTTGACAAATGCCCAACCACGCCGAGCTGTGAAGGTGAAGTCAGAGCAAGCGAGGTCCAAGGGACGAGGAGGAGGGCCTGGAGGGTCAGGGCTTGGTATCTTCTCAGAGGCCCTGTTGGGTTTGCGGGTTGGTGGCATTGGCAACCCCAGTTCTCAGCTGTGTCCCCTTTCAGCTCGCTCTGGCCTCAGGTGGTCAAATCCTGATCCCCAGCAGGTCCCAGAATGGGAGGCAGGCTGGATGTATTCCCAGTTGCCGATGTTCGAGCACTCATTGCAAACCACTTTGAGAAGTAAATAATCAGTGTGGCTGAGACCCAGTTCTGTCGAGAGTAATGAAGAAGACGGGCCTCCCAACCAATTAGGTTTAATGCACTTCCGAGCATCCGCTTGCTCTCATAAATACAAAGAGCGGAGAGAAAGCTGCTGTTGTTTGCAGAGCAGTCAGTGCAGGCTGCTGAACCAGGATGGACCCAGAGTGGGTGTCCTCCTGCCCACGTTAAGATCCTTGGTGGGGGCGTTCAGCAGGTATCCCCCCACCCCCAGTCAGAGATGAGATCTTTGGCTAACAGAGGGGCCCTCTCCAGGGCAGAACCCTGGTCTCCATAGACATCTCCCTGGCATGGTCTGGGTTGCCAGTCCAGTGCACAGCTATAATTTCCCTGTGTTTTAAAATCCACCTTTTAAGATCTTGCTGCCTTTTGTTGCTGGTTTCTGATTGCTCTGATTTGTGGCATTTGTATTTTTGTAGTTATTTACTACTTTGGTTGGGGGGGGGGGAATAATCTTTTTATGTAAACTGCTCTAGGATTTTCTGCTGAAATGCATTTAGTTTAGTCTCTGAACCCTAAACAGGGGTTCATGTTAGCCATGATAAATGAAACAAGCCAGCTTGGGACATCAGAAGCTGCTTTCCAGTGAATGTGGTCCCATCCACAAACCCAGGGTTGTCAACATAAACCACCAGCAGCGACTTTCTGGGGTTTCAGGCAGAGCTCCTCCAAGAAAACATCTGATCCTCTTTCAAAGCCATCCAAACTTGTGGCGGTCACCACCACTTCTGATAGCAAATTCCAGTTGAACTACTCGCTATTTAATTTGCACTACCCTCCAAATGTTTTGACCTAGCTTAGGGTTGATTCAGCATGACTTTTCTTATGTTCCTATGTTCTTACAACTCCCATCAGCCACAGCCGGCACTGCTCATGTTTAGGGGAGTTGCAGGTCAAAACACCTGGAGCCCTGAGGTTCCCCACCCGCTGCACTGAAGGCAATCCTTTGTTGCATCCAGCGCAGCTCTTGCGCCCGCATTGGCTGTTTCTGGCCCTTGACCCTTTGAAGGCCACTTGATGCTCCTGCCAACTATCAATGCGAGGTTCTTGGCTGCCTCCAAACCGGGATGGAGAGGCAGGCCAGAGGGCATTGCCCCCCGCCCGGTTCACACAGTCTGCGTGTGGGTGGGAGCAAGACGCAAATTACTTGTAGCTATTCTAAGGCCGGCTTTTTTTCCTCAGTGTCCTGCACCAATCCAGTGTCTGGACTCACTGGAAGTTCTCTTTATTTAGAGTTCCTTTGTTACTGGCAGCCTGTCCAGAGTTTCTGTGTGGGAGGCTAAACAGCTTGGCAGGGTGAGCTGTTTTGAATGTTCAGACAATTCCTTCCCATCCTCTCTTGCCACCCATTTCCTCCTGGCCCCTTTCGACATTTTATCTTTTCCCTTGCCTCTCTCATTCTCTGGCCGGACTCCCCCTATCCACCCCCCTGCATGAGAACACCTGCCTTGCAAAGAACCAGGGAGGCTCCAGACTTTGGCCAAATGGTTCGGGAATCTGGCCAGTGGGTGAGTTTATCGGAAAGGAGCAGGGAGAAATCCACAGCTCTGCCCCCAGCCCAGCGAGGAGCCAGCCCAGAGTCCGTCTGCTGGCCTGCCGGGGACTTGCAGGTTCTCTTGCTGGACAGTGAGAAAGGGGGATGGTTGGTGAATGGGATGGGCAAGGAAAAAGACTTGTTCCAAGCCCTCAGGCTGGTTTGGAAACTTTGCTAGGAAGGGCACAGGGGAGCGGGGAGGCTCCGTGACTTTGTTCCTCTTGGAAAGGACTTGGGTGTTCAGATTTCCTTTTCTTAGTATCTCAGGGAACACTTAAACATGAAGCTTTTCTCATCTTCCTGCTGCAATGCCATGGGAAGTAGCCTGAACAAAAAGTCCCTCTCCCATGTCCTCACGTAGCCAGATGCCGTCAGGTGGCACCGGTGTGGCCGTTGCTGTCTTGCCCGCGTGACCCCGGACGGGCCGGGATGATGAGGGTGGTGACGACCTCCTGGTGACAACCTCTTTCCCACACTCACCGGGTACAGTGACCCTCTGTGTCTCCGTTCCCAGGGATTGGAGGCTCCCGCTCGGCCACCGTGTGCGCAGAATCCTGGATCGGATGGACCAGCTTTGCTCTGCCCCGCCATCCACGCTTGGGATCGGGCCGAGCAGTTGCTGAACTGTGGCAAAGCACTTTGGGCTCCCACGCAATTTTTCTACTTATTATTTATTAATTAACAATTCTGGTTTGCTAAAAAGTAATTTATTATGTTGGATTACTCACATTACTAATTCACCCAATAACTCAACCTCCTTTGGTGGATTACAGACAGTAAAAAAACCTTGAATGCTGTAGAAAGGTTAAAATACAAAATACAGTGTAGCATGCTAAAAGGAGGAAATACAATCAAATGTAACAAGATGTCATTTTGCAGTGTTAGAGATATTATGTATAAGGTAATCAGGGCACTGTGCCACAGTTATGAACAAGAAATTGTAACCTTAAAAATCCAAGAACATTAAAAAGTAAAGCAGAAGAGGAGATATACTGTAGAAAAGACTAAATTTTAAAATATGCATCTCTAAACACCAGGGCAGGAGGCGCCAGTTGCTCTCAAGCAGCCTCTTGATTTAAATAAAATTGATCTAGATCATTATTTAAATCACTAGTCAGTAAGACTAGGTTTAAATCATGGTTTTCTACATAATTTGCGTGCATAATTTGTGTGCCTTACCTGTACGTAGAGGAACTTCATTAAAATATTCCCAGACGGGCCAGTGTGGTGTAGTGGTTAAGAGCATGGACTGGGACTCAGGCGATCCGGGTTCGAGTCCCCGCTCGGCCATGGAGCCAACTGGGTGACTTTGGGCCAGTCACAGCCTCTCAGCCCAGCCTACCTCACAGGGTGGTTGTTGTGGGGATAAGATGGAGGAGGAGATTGATGTAAGCTGCCTTGAGCCCTTTGTAGGAAGAAGGCAGGATATAAATCCAAAAATAAATAAATAAATAAAGCGTTCACTTTTATTTTAGCGCTTGCCTCTCCCTCCCTCTTCACACTTTGCTTCTTGGGCAGATCTATTCCAGTCCCAACAATCTTGATTTATTCATTGATTTTTTTTAAAGTTAGCACTTTAAAGGTCCAGAGACTTTCGTATAGGATGGCATATAATAACTTTAAAAAAATAAAATAAAATAAAATAAGGTGAGGGGTTGATTCTGTGTACATAGATTTGCAAAGGAACAATGGGATTGAGGTCTTTTTCTCAATTCTGTAAGTTTATTTTATAACACTTTTGCTGTAAACAAGTAGTATGCAGTCTCTGCAGACACAGCTTCGCAGTCTTGAGAACTGTAAAATCAAGCATCTGTGGTAATATCTTCTAGATAGAAAAAATGCCTAATAATCTTACAGAAACCTCTGGTAGAGCATGGCATTCTTAATGGATTCATGGAATTTGTTCACTAAAAATCTAAACATTGCAGGAATATACAGCATCATGCTACATAATTAAAAACTAATCCTTATTTCATGATGGACTATAATCCTTATTTCACCTTTGGACTATAATGTATCTTAAGTAGAAAACTATTGTTAGATATACTTTCCCTCCAAAAGCATTTTATTTAAAAAATCCAATTTAAATAAAAACACAATTTAAATTTTATAAATCCAATTTAAATAAAAATCCCTTTTTGAAAAAAATCCCAGATTTTTCTCTACCCCGCCATTTGGAGTGTTGCTTTTTGCCCACCATTGCCTTAGGCGGCCGGGTCCAGAGCTGCGACGGTGGCCGATCAGCCTGGGAAGCGGACGGCAACCAGGCCAGGACATTCAGGACAGGTGTAGGTGGCCCGAGCCACGTACCCAGTTGCTGCCGGGTAACCATGGCTCACCCACAGCAGCCTCATACATTTGTCCAGGGCTGCAGTCACCCATACATGATGCATCAAGGCATGTGGAAGCCCCCAGGGGCTGCACTTGGCTGCTTCTGGAGATGAGCCGCCCCTGTTTGAGGGCCCATCCCAGGCAGGCCTGGGCTGAAGGCACGGCCCCACTGGCGGCATGGCCCAGTCGCACCCCAGGTGGGAGGGCTGGCAGCCGTGGGCCGTTTTTGCACCGAGGCGCGCCTGGGGCCAGCCCAATTCTGCCAGGAAGCTGCTGCCTGCCGTCCAGAATGGCCCCTGAGTGGGGCTCACCCTGGCAGGCCCCAGCTTCCTCGGACTGGCAGGAGTTTGTGCTGGCCGCCATGTTGCCTGGAGGCTCTCCGCAGAAAGCAGCCTTTCAAAACAAGTAAGAACTGGTGAAGTCACAAGGCCTCACTTGAGATAGGATCACATTACGTGGTATCTCTGCATCTTCCCGTCACTTATTTCCTTGAACAAAGATGTGGGATTTAGTCACCTTGTTGAGCAACCAGAAACTAACACCGACGGGTGATCTGTAGGCAGGATTGCTTGAGCAAAACAAATGCATCAAATGAATCTTGTCAAAAGTTTATGGCAGCCTGCAGGAGGGTTTGAAGTAGCGTTCACAAGCGCATTGCATTCAAAGCCTTGCAAAAATGGCCATATACAGCAAACTGAGGTTCCATGTGGCTTAGCAGTCCAGGTGCTGGGATGGCTCAGGTGACAAACCAGGGTTAACCCAGACCATGGCTTAGCCTAAGTGCCTGTGCGGCCAGTAGGACTGTGCTCCTGTCAGGATCAACTGCAGCAACACACGGACTCTTATGTGGAGCGAGGCACAGAGCCAGGTGCAGGTGGCTTAACGGGAGAGTCTCTGCGAGGTGCCGAGCAGGCTTCTTTGGTGGAAGCCAGAGGGGGCAGGGAGGTCCCTGCAGGACCCCCCATGGCCTTTCTTTTCAGGAGTGCGGCACTTCCTCAGCGCCGTTTCCAGGGGGGAGTGGCGTGTGCAGGGGGGAGTGGCGTGTGCCCCGGGGAGGTCGGAAAGAAGGGAGGCCTGCGTGCCAGTTCCCCAGCCATCGCTTGGTCCCCAGCCAAGTGCCTTCTCCTCCTTGAGGTGGTCCTCGGCAAGGCCAGAGGGTCCTGGAGGTCCCCCCCCCCCCCCCGCCCCCCCCCCCCCCTTTTTTCTCTCGCGGGGGGGAGGGGGGGGGGGTCCGGGGGGGGCGGGGGGGGTTCCCCTTTGGGGAGGGGGCCCCCCCCCCCCCCCCCCAACAGCCATCAATATTGCATGAGCATCTTTAAGCATTCAAACCAGATGAACTCTGTCGTGGGGAGGAGGTGGGGGGGGGACCGGGTTGGTGTCAAGTTCTGTTTAAGTATTTCACCCCCCAACACACACACACATTATGCAGCTGTGTCAATTAGAAAAATGACACAGCTATTTAAAATGCTGTTCTGTAACCCTCTTTAATTAAGGCAGTGGCATAATACCAATCTGCTCTCATTAATGAATTTTTAACAGTCACGATGAGAATTGAATGACACGCGCTGGGACGGGCAGCCGCTTCCAGATGAGTTGCTTGCCTGGGTTGCTTGCCTGGGAATCTGTGGGGCCGGTCAGATCCCCCCGTCTGCCGTTCGAGGGTTCCTGGGTGCCTTTCCCTCCATCCTGCGCCAGGGAGGGAACTGGACTTCTGTCTGTCGGAGCAGGTGGCGCACTAGAGCTCTGCTCCATCTGGGCAGTCATGCCAGTGCAGCCTGGGAAAGGTGCGCCTGAGTGCTCGTGCACATCGTTGTGGGTGCTCGCTTGTTCGAGGGCAGGTTAGCACAAGTGTGGATTTGCAAATCCCTCTCAAAAGTAAAAAAGGGAAAAACTGTCCACAGAATCCACATGACTTGCAAAACCTTGGTTTGCTTAGAATCTGCAGGTTGAGTCAGAGATCCGAACCCACAGCAGTCTGTGGCAGATTTCTCTGACAGCCCTACTGCGGGTTTTTGCTGACCAATTTAGGGGTTTTCTAGGTGTGAGATCTCTGGCTGGCATCTCTTGCACCACCACCATCCGTTGCACTTGATTTAGATCCCACCTTTCTTCCTCTTGGAAGGAGCTCAAGGCAGCTTGCAAGAATTTCCTCCTCTCCATTTCACTTTCACAACAACAACCCTGCAAGGCAAGTTAAGCTGAGAGCCTGTGGCAAGTGTAATTTTTATTACCCTTTTGCATGGTTCAGTTCGAATGCCAGGAAGTCGCTTCTGACAGTCAGGACCCCAAGGGCATGGAAGGGGCTTCCACGGGAGGTGGTTGAGGCCGCATTGGTGGGGGTGTTGAAGGATAGGCTGGACACGCACATGGTGGGCATGTCATGAGTGCGGCTGGCTGGAGCCAGGGGTCTGACTACATGGCCCAGGAGACCCCTTCTGACTCGCTCAGTTTCTATGTTTCTATGTAACAATTCATGAAACAAGAAAAATGCTGTGAAGCAATACAGTTGGAAAGGATATTTTCATTAATTCATTGTTTGGTTGCTATCCTAATTTCATTTCTGTCTTTGGTTCTGGTTTTCTCCCTCTCTCTTCCTAAGTGAATTGATTCCTTTTCCTGTCATTCCGCATCTGCAATGCCCCAGATGTGTGGCACAGTTTTAGTTCAGCGCATCTTGAGGGCCCCAGGCCAGGTGTGCCTGTGCGCCTGCATTCTGCCACAACTGGCCAGGAGAATTTGGTACCGAAGCAGGTCCAGGTGTTGAGGTGTGCACGGGATCCAGAGGCATCGGATTACATTGGAATCGCCCCAACTGGTGCTGATTTTGTCACCTGTGTAGATTCCGGCAGGGTCAGTGGCCCCCCAGCCCAGTCTTGTGTTGCCCTCCCTGTGGCCGGGCCGGGCCTCTGAGCTGGGGAGGGTGTGCGGGTCGCTTCCCCACCTGCGGCTCTGCTCTGAATGCACCCAGTGGCTGCGAATGGCTTGGCCGGAGAAGGGGAGCGCGGGGGGGGGGGGGGCGCAGCCAGTGCTGTCTTGGCTCCTCCTGCTCCCACTTGGTCTCAAAGCCTCCATGTGGTCAGTTGGCCAGCCGGCATTTGCACACGTGAATCAGGCACTCGTGCAAAGGCACTCTTGGGCCCACCCCCTGCGAGGGGAGCAAGCCGCAAACAGTACTCCGTGAGGCCCTTCGGCTGTTTCTTCCTGTCCTTGCCAGCTTCGTTTCTTCTTGCGGTCCAGCCTGCGGAGGAGCTCTGTGGCACTCTGGAGCTCGCAGCTTGTAGGCGTTCGTCACTGAGACCTCCTGTGAATGTCTCGGTGCCTGCATTGTTGGCACCGCTGGGTGGTTGCCAGCATGCACCCCGGGGTCTTCTTCCCCACTGCCATCTCCTTGCTTGTGTTTGTGGTCCAGCGTGGCTGGCTGGAGATGCTGAGTGGCGGCTGCCCCATGACTCAGAGTGGGGGCCTTTCTAATGCCCCCCCCAGCTTGTTTTCAGCATCTTCCAGCAACAACCCTTTGCTCCCACTGAATGCCTAGGCCCTCCCCTCTCTAAGGAGAAACAGCCCGCAGTCACCTGCTGAGAAATGCTGCACTTCTGCTGATGTTCTCTCACTGATTCCTTGGTTTGCACCAGCGCTCTTGGGTGTGCCTGCACACACATCCCTTTGAGGGGGGCAGCTCCTCTATTTTGGGGGTGGGTGAGGGAGGGAGGGCTTATCTGCGAGACTGACATGGCTCTCAAACTGACAGTGGCAACTGAGGGCTCTGAGCAAGGGCTGAGCAGTGGATACCGCTAACTTGGCAACTAAGCTAGAGATAAAATTACTCGAGCTTCAGTAATTATGTCGACGTATCCTGCGGTAACCCTATCTCTGAACTAGGCTTAGCAGCAGCAAGAGCCTGTGGAAACCCGGCTCCTGGAGGAACCCGATGGAGTGGCATGGGGGGAGGCCGCTATGCACCAGCCACTGAAACCCCTCCTAGATCCCCTGGCCCATTTTCAGGGGTTCGGCTGCTGCAGCATTCATGCTTCTTTGCTGATTCTTTTTAAAGGCAGGCAAAAACGCAGGCTTTGCAAAGCTTCTTGGTGCCAGACTGAAAATCTCTGCTGCAGCCTTTCCCACTCCCTGCAGTTCCCACCATTCCTGGCCAGTGGCCAAGTTGCCACTCACTCCCCAGCCTGTGGTCAGTGGGCCAGGAGTCGGAGTCGGGGCAGTTGCTGGCCGGCTCCCATGATCTGAGGACACCAAGTCTGGGACGCCCCCAGGGGCCAGTGCGATGAAGCGGATGGTTCCGTGGCTTCATTCTGGCGTGTGGCCTTCTCTCGGGACCGCCATTGCACGGAGCCTGGCTCTCTTGGGCTTTTCCAGCTTCAGCTGGCAGGCTGCTCGCTTGGGGCCAGAAACACGTGCTCATCGTAAGATGAAAGCGCAGGACCCAGGCTGGTCAATGGCTGAACTGCATACCCGGTGGCAGCCCCACCATCCGGTCCAGTGGTGGCCCTTTGCAGAACAGACAGGGGCGCACCAGGCCGGCCGTGGGGCCGCATGCCATTTTGGACAGCAGTGCTGCCTTCTGTGGGAGGAACATGTGCCAGGCTGGCTAGAAAGCCCTGAGCAGGTGGCAGTGAGCGGATCAGTTTCTCAAGATGCTGCAGCCCAGGCTCGCTCGCTCGCTTTTTCCTTTCCAAAGGAGTCCTTGATTCTTGGAAGTTGCCAAGAAGAACGGGGGCCCATCGGGTGTCTGCTGAGCAACTGTGACAGAGTTTGCCCCTGAAGAGTCATCCGGTCTGAGAGGCACCATCAGTTTGTATTGCCCTTTGAAAAAGCCGCTTCAGTCCCAGAGGATTCCCACATCTAAATACAATGAATTCCAAGAATCAGTCAGTCCAGCAGTGATGGGTGTTGGAATTAGGGCTGTTGTAGAAGTGCGCAATTTGGATTTTTTGTGAATCCCACCTCTGGATTCTTCAGGGGATCAACGTTTCCCAAGTCACATGGATTCTGCTGACTTGTGGACTATTTTTTTCACTCTCTGTGTGTGAGATTTGTACTATTATGCCTTAGCCGAAGTGTGCATTTCCACAAGCATCCATTAGCACTAATGTGCGCTTGTGCTAATTCCCCTCCAAGTTCATACGAAGTAGCACAAGAATAACATTCCAGTTAAACTCATTCCATCGATGCGTGGGTAGTGGATGAAGGACTGCCTGCTATGACTCCATAGTAGTGGCCAGCAGAACTTCTCCTCCAGCTTTTTTTATTTTCATGGATGACTCCAGTCTTTTGCCGAGGGCTGGTGAGCACAAGGCAGCTCTTCTCCTGCTGCCAAGTTCTCACAGCTATTCCTGTCCTTTAAGCTTCTTAGGCACCTCACCGAGCTTGCTGGATTCTCTGCATGAAGGTCCCCGAGATCCCCTTAAGCCTCTCTGGTTCTGTCAGGCCTCCTTTTGGCAGAGGGCAGATAGCACCAGGTACGTGTCCTGAGTGACTGAGAGCAGGCTTTAGAGTGGAGGGGAAGTCAGGCCTGCCCTGCTTCTGCCTTGCTGCTGGATTCTGGCGTCTCGGCTGGTGTGGCCCCTGTGTGCTTGTTCTCACCAAATATGGCAGGAATTAGGGTAGCCATTTGTCTGCTGAAATGGACTGCTCTGCCTGCGAGAGTGCCCTCTTTTGGGAGGGTTGTCCTTTCCCATTTTGGTTAAAGGTAACCCATAATTAAACAGTTGCCCAGACCAGTGGCATGGGGTCAGTTTTGGGGTGCAGGCCCTCCCAGTCGCCTTAGCAACTCGCCCAAAGGGGGTCCATCATAGCAGGCAGCTCTGTGGACCCGCAAAGCCAGAAGTGTGTCTCTCCGCCTGGAGCGGGGTTTCACGAAGCGAAGGGTCTTCATCACCATCCACCCCAAAGTGCTTCTTGTAGCAAGAGGGAGCAGCGCATGTTGCAAGGGAAATTCACCCGCTTCCCAGTCACTCTGCTTGTGGGGACAGGGCGGTCTGCCGTGGCCTCCAGGGGGTCCTGGAGCCTTGCCTGCCCACCAGGCCACGCAGGCTGGAACCTCTCCCCTCTGCCCAGCGCCTTCCACACAGCTCATGATGAGATTTACTCTGTTTTGGTTTTAAACTCTGCATTTGCTTCTGCACCTGCAAGTTAGCATATACAGTTTTGGGCAAATCTTTGTCCTCATGGTGATGCATTATCTCCTGCTCCCTTTTTTCCTTTGGAAAGTTGTGTGGAGTAAGTGTCGGGTGTCTGGGTTTCAGACTCATCCTTCGGAGGGGAGCAGCAGTCCTGGACTCCTGCTTTTGCCTCTGCAGAGTCTTTGCTGCTGGAGCGCGGGAGCCCAGGTGGGCAGGACGGGGCAGCGTGAGCTGTGCAAAGGCCCGGGAGCGTCTGCGCCTCACTGTGCAGGCCGGCCCGGGGCTTTTCAGTGGCCTGCAGGCTGCGGCACACACCTGATGCTTTCTCTCTGGGCAGCTGGTGTGCAGCTTTTTGCTGAAGAGCATACTTGGCTTGGGGAGCTGCCAGAGGCTGCATCCCTGTGGTGGGTGGAGCTAAAGACCGGAGCGGTGGAGCGCAGCTTGCCAGAGCCACCAGTGCATGTCAGCTGAATGATCTTCCTGCCCTGGGAGAGGCGTTTCGGTCTTTGAATGGCGAGAAATGTGCAGAAGCTGGGAGGGTGCCAACAGGTCCGCAGCAGGAGGAAAAGGAGGATCTGGGGGAGGAGGTGTGGCATCCTGGGGTGCCCCGAGGTGCTGAGCTTCAGTGGCTACAGTGTGCCTGCACGCCTGTGAGGCCTACCGGCCTGCATGATGCGGGCCGGGGGGAGAGCACCCACGGCAGCAGCATGCATGACAGCAGCCTCCTGCTTTTCCCGTTTCTTGGCTTCCCTGCTCCTGGCGCCCTCGGATCCATCAGCCGTATTGCAGTGCCTCTGGCAAGCCTTGCCGGAGCGAGGGCCTGTGAGGAAGTGCTGCTTCCTGGCCTCAGCTGCCCTGTGGCCACTCACGCGGCTGCCTGGGAATATTAATGCTACAAATCACAGCCTGCCCGCACAAAGGCAAGGCATTGCCTGCTTGCACCGGCCTTTTCTGAGGCACCAGAACTGTGTGAGGGTCTCTCGGCCTTGTGGGAAGGTGCAAGGCTCTGGCATGGCTTGGGCTGGACTTTGGGGCTGGCAGGTTCTCAGCTGGGGAAAGGAGAGGCTGGGGCGGGGCTGGGGGCAGCATCTGAGCCCACCATGGGAAAACAGTTGCAGGCCCTCTTGTCCTTGGCTGGACGGCGTGGCTTGGCTGGGGCTGCCCACTGAGCATGGGCGGGACTCAGGCCAGGCTGCTGAGCCCAGTGGGCTCGCTCTGGCCCCTTTGGGGCATCTCTAGAGGACCAGCACTCCCCCCCCCCTTCTGAGGGCTTGGAGGCTTCCTAGCTTTGGTCCCCATTTCCCCATTTCTAAAGGGCTGAAGGATCTGAGGGACGGCTGCCTCCTTACCACTGCTGTGGACATGAGGGGAGGCTTCCTTGTGTGCCGTCTGGCAGCCCAGCAGGACAGGCTGTTGGGAAGCTTTCCCTGCTCTCTGCACGAAGGGTACCCGTGGGAATGCGTGATGCGCGGGGCAACGTGCTGTGGTCAGAAATGGCTGCATTCTTTTTCCAATTGTTCCTCTCTTTTCTTTTGCTCACACATGGAGGCATCTTTTCAGAAAGCTGCTTCTTGAATTCTCCTCTGGAAAGAAGGGTGCGTGTAGGTGCTCCTGCGTGGGTGAATGAAGGGTTGCACATTTTCCTCTGCGAGTGCACAGAAAGTGGGTGGGCCAGTGTTGGTTCCCAGCTTTCAGCCAGTCCCCGAGTCTCTCCTCATTTGCTTGGGTGCATTGGCCATGTGGCCCAGCTGCCTCCGCAGGGAGCGGCTGCTGGCCCTTCTGTCTCGCACTGCAGAAAAGCCTCGGGACTTGCGCTGGTGGCTGTGGGTCCGCCACAGTCGTGGTGCTGAGGGAGCAGCCAAGAAGAGCAATCCCTTACCTGGGCAGTGAGGACTTGGCATCTGTCCCCATTGAATTTCCTTCTGTTGCTCTCAGCCCAGTGCTCTAACCTATGAAGGGCACCCTGGATCTTTCTCTGTCTTCTGTGGTTTTGGCTACCCCACCTAGTTTTCTTTGTATAGATCTATATCTTCGACTTACAGTGTGACTCTGCATCCCTTTCAGTTCCTTCTGTTTTTCTTGAACAGATTTTCCATAAATTTTTTAATTTCAGTCATAGGAGTCATCCCACAGAGTTTCAGTTTTTGTATTTCGTATTTGCTCTCATGCATTAAAAGTTCAAGTGTGTGTTGTTTGTTTCGTATTCTCTGGGCATTAGTATATAGACATCGAAGGTCATGTGAAGTATACCCCTGAACTTGCAAAATGTACTACTTTTTGAAAAATATGCCACTTCTTGAAAATGCAGAATTTTTGAAATGTGTAAACTGCAAAGCAAGCCTTGAATGAGAAAGGAAGTGAGTCAAACCAAACTTTGAAGTGAAGGTTGTTTAATTTCAGTGAACTCAGATACCCCACTTCACCCTTCAGATAACTGTGGGTGCCTCAAAATGCTGGTATTTCAACTTCCATTCATTTAATTTTGTAAATTTCTATACTGCCCCATAGCCAATGGAGTCTGGACAGTTTGCAAAGACCAGAAAACCTTAAAAATGCATTATTGTGGATAATGTAACACTGTAGCTGCAAACATGCCAACAAACAACAGGCTCACATCCAAACAGTGCTTCATGCCTGGTCAAAAACCGGTCCCATGCTGGGGGTGGCGGAAAGCCTGAGAGGGTGCTGAAAAGCCAGCCCTGATGGTGCCCAGGGCCCTCCACAGTGGGGCAGTCCCACTGTGGGAAGGCCATTCCCTGGACTGGGTGTTCGACAACAAGCAGAGGGCACTTTCCATCCTGAGGGAACTCTCTGCACGTTGCTCAGGGGACCTTTGCCACCAAAGCCAGAAAATTCCAGGGGCAAGAGGTCAAGTTGGCTGCCTGGCGAGCTGCGGTCCATGGGGAGGCTCTCAGTCCTGTCTGTCCTTCGCTTGTAGCAGCGCTGAATCCTAAACGAGCAGCAGGCTCGCGCTGGCAGGACCTGGTTGCGTTCTGTGCTGGCTGGGAACGCGTTGCTCGTGTGGCACTTGCCCTTCCCTGGCTTTGTGGTTCTGCTTTGACTTGCAGGTCTGGAGATCAAGTGGCGTTAGCGGGGGCCGCTGGCCACCACCTGCAGCATCTCAGGCCAGGCAGGAGAGACCCTCTCTGGGCCTGCACCTCCCCCACCGCAGACGGCAAGAGACTGAGGCAAGATGGCAAAGCTGCCTTTTTCCTGGGACAGGAAAAAGCCCATGTTTCCTCTAGAAAGCAGAAAATCCTGCGCTTGCTTCCTCTGGGCCTCACTGGACCTAATTTTAGGTTTCTTTTCCTTTCATCTCCAAAAAGAAACGTGGCTGCGTTTCTCAGGACTTTAATTAGAAATGCCCGTGCCCGAGTGGTCGTCCTCCTGTCTGGGGTGGCACCGTGGTGCTTCTGTGCATGTGCATCTGTCCATACACTCCTTGGTCTGAGGCACAGACAGTTTGACACCATCTCAGAGCCAAGTTTCTAGTTCCCATGGCTGGTGTGGGGAGGGAAGCACGTGGGAAACACCCTGGTTCTTCTCCAGCCCTTTTGGGTGGGTGGGCCAGTCGCTTCCATTGCCTGTGACCTGGACTCTCTGTAGCCCTTGCCCTTTTCAGCCTTCGGAATGTAAGACTCCCCTGTCTGGATCCAGGTTTTGCAGAGAGGCTGCCTTGCCTGGAGGTGTCTGGCCGGGTCCTGTTACACAGAAGGCCTGTGACAAGTCTTGGAGGTGACTGCCGCCAAGATGCTCGTCCGGAAGCCCAGCGAGATCAGACCTGACATCTTGGTCATGAGAGCTTTGGCGAGTGGCCGGCCCTCCCTCCACAGCCCCCTTGGGCAATCCCATCCCCAGACAGGTTAAGGAGCAATCGCGTGGGCCTGGCCTTTGTGAGACTCGGTGACCCCTTTGTGCCATCCAGCTTCAGCCCAGCTGCTCGGCTGAGACAGCGCAGCATCTGCGAGCCCCGGGCTCCGAGTGGCACCTTCTGAAGTGGGAACGCTCCTCTTTGGTGTGTCTCGCAAGCGGTGGAGAACTTGGTCCAAGTCCACACATTTTACATCTAAACAGAACGCATCAGGTTCCCTGTGGTTTCTTTACTGAGAGGAACTCGAGAGGGTGACTTTTTGTGTTTCTTCCAATATGGATCCTACGATTATTATTCCAGTAATTGCTTTACATTCTACTGCTGTGAGGTTTTCTGAGTACGGTATTTATTTATTTATTTATTTATTTATTTAAAGATTTTCTATACCAGGGGTCCTCTAACTTTTTCTAAAGGGGGCTAGTTGACAGGTGCCAGCAGTGGGTGCGGGCCACCAAGGCAGTGCCGGCAGGGGGGCGTGGGCCAGTGAGGGGGTGGGGCACACGAGGAGATCGAGTCCAAAATGATCTCCCCGCGAGCAAGCTGCCTCCAGGTGCACACAGCGAGGTGCCGGCTTGCTCACGAGGAGGTCATTTTCTCTGAGCTAGTCCAAAATGACCTCCTTGCAAGCAAGCTGCACGTCTGCGCACTTGCCTGGGGAGTGCAAAACCTGTGGGGCGGGCCGGTTCAATGGGCATGGCGGGCTGGATCCGGCCCGCGGGCCTTAGTTTGAAGACCCATGTTCTAGACTGTCCTTCACTAAAAGTCCCAGCAAGCACTGGGAGCAGGGCATGGGCGTGGAGTCCCCTGAAGAGGAAACCCCGTCCATTCTGAGGAGGCCGACCCTGGATGGAACTCAGTGCTGGAGGGTGCCTTTTGCAGCCGTCCTGTGCCACCTCCTGAGGTTCAAGGAGGACACTTTCCCAAGATGCCCGAACCTCTTCACATCCTCCAGTGCCGTCCACCCAAGACCTTCCTCTTTGAGTTGGCCCCTGCTTTCCTCTCTGTGCGGAGATGATTTTCTCCCTTTTCACTGCCCTGTCCTCATGCATTGTCTTGTAAAATTTCTATTCAGCCCATGATTTCCAGTTTTCTGAGAGACCCTCAGCTATCAGGAGGTATTAAAAACGAAGCAAATTAATAATAAATAAATGCTCTTGGTAGATGTCCCTCGGCCCCCTTTTCTGAGCCCACTGGCCTTGTGGGGCATGCTCTGTGATTTATATATTTATTTATTAAAACATTTTTATGCCACCCCATTCGCCGAAGCCTCGGGGTGGCTTACAACAATAAATAAAACCAATACGTTAAAATATACATATAAAATAATCATAATAATTTAAGACACACATTATAAAATAAGCCGCCCTGGCCAGATAAAATTCAGTGCTATTAACATTTAAAATGTTGCTTAAATAAAAAGGTCTTTGCCTGGCGCCGAAAAACAAATAACGACGGCGCCAGGCGGACCTCTCTGGGGAGCGCATTCCATAACTTAGGCGCCACCGCTGAGGAAGCCCTCCCCCGAGTAGCCACCCTCCTAATTTCTCTCCCGGGGGGCTCCCGGAGAAGGGCCTCTCCCCCTGATCTCAGGGGGCGACTGGGCATATATGGATGTAAGCGCTCCTTCAGGATTGATTGGTTAGGTGGACCCCAACACTGGTTTGGCAGGCGGCTGCACGCGCAGGGTGATGAGCCCACCTTGCTTCACGCTCATGGCCAGGACCCCCAGGGCAAACTGCCTCTTGCTCAGCCTTGCAGGGTTGCCTCTGGGAACACTCCTGCTCGTGGGAGAGCCATTAAATACCGGGGACTGGAGTTGGACCAGGCCCACCTATGTTGGAGGGCTGCCCAAAGCAAGACGAGCATGGGATGGCCCTCATCGTGTGCACGCACCCTCCGGGAAGACCTCTGCCCTGCCACTGGCATTCCGGGCATCGGCCTGAGCACGGCTTGCTCCCAGGTGGGCCACCTCTTGGGCGGCTTGTTCCTGGCTGCCTAGCCGGAGCGAGCAGCTGGCTCTCATTCAGGAATTTCGCATTATCTCAAAGCCGTTTCCAGCTTCCGCAGCAGGAACAGCTCTGCCTCTGTCTTCCTTCGCTGACATCTGGAAACCATCACCTCTGGGTGTCAGCCGCGAGTGCAAAGAGGGCACCTTCCCCTTCTCTTGGCGCCCTTGCAGCCCCGCAGGGAGACGAGCGCGGGGAGAGGCCCCCTTCGGCGCTCGGCTGCGAACAGGGCTGGCGTGCCGCATGCCTGTGCATGCCAGCTCCCGGCTCGCCCCTGGACAACACGCTCAGTGGCATTTCTACCCCCGCCCAGCATTGCCGGAGGACTCCAAGGGAGGCCTGGAATGTGCTATTTTTAGCAGCGAGCACATGGATGTGAGAGGCAGCACCGCGGCAGCATCCCCGCTCCATTTCTCTGCTGTTTGGTTGTGGCCATGCAGCCTCTGAAGAGCGGGAGGTGTCCTCTCCATGGCCACCCCCAGAGCCAAGCTGAATGGCACGCCTGAACCCTCTTCCACCCCGCACTCCAAAATGTACCGAGCGGCGGGATCACTCCTCAGCACCGGCACCTCAAGGGTCAGTGTTCCCGCTTTGCCTTCATGTTGCCCTGCTCCCTGCAGCATTGCAGGCCTGTTAAAGAGCTGGGTTCTGAGCAGCAGCTGGTATCAGTCCAGGGATTCATGTGCACCAGAATATTATAGCCTCTGTCACAGGTGTTGCAGTCTGGCCGGTGTGCCATGCACTGGACTCCAGTACGGCCTGGAAAGCCATGCATTCCTTGGCGATCGACGGATGCTGCTCTGTCCAACCACTTCTAGTGGCTCGCCATCTCTCTCTCTGTCTTGCTAAGTAGCAGTGTTGATTAGCTCCTTTGCTTATTTTGCATTGAGCAACGCAACTGCTATCCCTCCTTTATTAGGAGCAACTGCTTTAGCTGGCTTGCATGTTCTCCTTTGCTTTGGAAAGAAATGCTGACCTTCTGTGGGCTTGTTTCAAGCAATCTGTACATTTATCTCTGCTCGTTAGCTTGTGGTGGGAGCAGTAGGTCAAAGCGAAAAGGCTGCATTGCTGTTCCATCACGTATCAAAGTGTCTTGCTCAGAATATCCGGTAAGTCGTTCCTAGGGTGGTCTGGCTGGTTGCAAGCAGGAGGGCCTGGGCTGGAGGGGTGAAGGGCCAGTGATGTGGCACATGGGCTCTTGGGACCGCTGGGCCTTCAGCCACAGCTTCAGCACTGGCTTTCCTGGGTTGCCAGACTGCCGTGGCTGCAGAGTGGGGGATGGGTCTCTCTAGATTACCCCTTTCCCACTCCGACTTCAGGCCACAGACTTGGGGGACGTTGCTTGGAGGATGTGCCTATCCCGATATGTGCCTGTCCCTGCGCCCGCTAAAGGCTTCCACATCCTGGGTGTCCCAACTGTCAGGAAGTGCCTCCTGGCACCCAGCCTGCAGCCTGGTTCTGCATCCTGCCCTCCGCTGTAGGGAAGAACAGACTTCAGTCAGTTAATCAAGCAGAATGGAATCCTGCTTTAACAAACAAACAATTCTAGCAGTGCCTGGACAATGCTATGAAGGACGGCTGAGAATCTATGAAACAGGTGGAGTGGTTTTAACAAAATCCAAACATCTTTATTTCTAGCATGCTTGGAAACACAGAGAAAGAGAAGCTAAAATTAGAAGCCAATCTGATGGATGTCTCAATTTTTAAAAAAATGATGCTGATGGCTGAGTGTCTCCTTGGTTCTGATGAAGTGGCTTTTGACAAGTTGGAAAAAATGTAGGTGTCTTTGTCCTGTTTGTTTTTCTTTTTCATCAGCCCCACAGATCTTGCTGTTCCTCAGACTGAGTGGGCAGTGGATGTGAGCACCTGGTGCTTCCTTACAGGGAGCCTTGGGGCCCACTGTGACTTCAGCTCCCCTGGCCCTGGTACCCGTGGGGAAGCAGGGCGTCCTGCCTGCACTCAGACATGCGCTCGCCCAGGGCGCCAGCCAGCACAGGGCTGGGGCTCATCCTCAGAGCCAGAGACCCCACGGTGGGCTCCCGTGTGCCCTCCGACGGGACGACCTGCCTGCCCCAGGGTGGAGGCTGTGCTGCTGCTGGCCGCTGGGGCTGTGTGAGAGCGGCTCCTACTGGAAGGAGGCGGGGGTGGGTTGGGGCAAGCGGGGTGTGTGTGGACCTGGCTTGGTGTCTGCTGCATGTGAGTGAGCTTGGATTGTGGGGGGGCACCGCCTCCTCCGAGGGACTGCAGCGCTGCACCAGCTGTTCTCAGCCACGGCCTGCCATAGCTCGCCACTTGCATGGCAAGGTGCTGGTTGACTCGCAAGGAGACCGTTTTGGACTCACTCAGAGAAAAGGATCTCTGCGCACGCATGCCCCTGCCTTTCTGCGCGTGCACCCCCCGCCCGCCCGCCCCGACTTGGCAGCCCGCACCCATCTCTGGCCCCCTGTTCAAAAGGTCTGAGGACCCCTGTTCTCGAGTGTAGAGCGTGTGCCTCTGAGAAGCGTTGCCACTGATCACATTCCAAAGGCCTTTCGCCTTTCTTGGAGTCCGAGCTTTCCTGCCTTTCATGCTGCCATTCCAAGCGAATACTTGGGTAGCTTTCACAGCTTCTGCCTGATAAAATCATCCAGCCGGCCTTGTGCTTTTGTTGGCAGGCGGGTTCCTTCCCCAGTAGGTGAGTTCCTCACCAGGTCTGCGCATGGCTGCTGGCCAATGGCCTGGATGTGATGGGTTGTTACTTGGTTCGAGCTGTCAGAAGATTAGCGTGATGAAGATCAGTCCAGGGGCTCCTCTGGTGAGGCTGATCCCGGGCCAGAGGCTCAGCCTTGCGAGGTGCGTTGTGCAAGTCCTCCTGTCCTCGCTTGGCTCTGGCTTGTGAGTCCCTTGGGCAAGAGGCCCCGTGTGGGCCCCCTGCTCTCTTACCAACGTGGCCAGCAGCTGCTCGTGTGCCTCCTCGCACCTCTCCCCACAATCCAGGGCAGTGGGTCAAACCACTCCCCCCTCTGCCCCCTATGCGTGCTGCTGACGTAGCAGGTGCACTACCAGGGAGGAGGGATTCCTTTGAGCAGGACCCTGGATGCAACGCAAAGAACGGTCTCGCTGGAGAGGCGCTGGAGTGGGTCGCCTGTCGCTGGCGTGGCAGCGCGTGCCCAGTGGGCATGGGCGGTTGCCGTCCACAGAGCTCCATGTGCTTGGGAGGGGAGCCAGGAACGCCCCACGTGGCCTCGGTTTTATTTTTTTTTTGCATGGTGCTCTTGTGGTTTCTGAGGTTGTTTAAAGGTTTCAGTATTTCTCGCAACTGATTCTGTTTTAGATTCTGATGCTTTCATAAACCACTCTGGCCTGTTTCAGAGGGGTGGCCTAGAAATAGAATCAATCAGTGGTAAATCTGCAAATGTAAATACATCCTCCCCGCAAATTATGGAGCTTCTGTCAAACCACCTTTCAATGGTGCAGCATGAAAGCACTTTTCACCATCCCCCTCTGGTTAAATTCATTCTTTTGTTCTTCCCTTGCGAAGGCCTTCCCAGGTGCTGGGAAGGGAGATGGGGTGCTCTTTGCCTGCCTCTGCCCGTCTGCCTTCCGAGTCCCGTCTTCTGGCTCAGAGCTGGCTGGCAGCTGCTGTCTGGGAGCGGGAATGACGCTGCTGGCGTTCAACCCAGGAGACGCTGTCTGGGCAGCCGCCAGGGCCTCTGCTTGATCCAAATACAGCTGGAGCTGCTCTGATCTGATCAAGGGAGAGGTTAAGAAGAGAGCAGCTGTTATCTAAGGGGGACGCATAGCAGGAGTGCATAAGCTCTTTAGAGTTTCTTCCCCGCTGCAACCCTGGAACTTTATTTCCTTGAATTGTTAGGGAAGTGGATTCCCAGGATCTGTTCATGACCATCTCTTTCTCCAGGCCAGGAGGAAATTCATCTTGGTGCTGTTAACAGGACTTCTTGGGTTAGGGCTTCCTGCTGCTTTTGGGACTGATCCTCCATTTGTGAAGGCTGCCTTTGTCTCCCTTTTTTTGTGAAAGCCATTCTGCACATCCTCTTCTCCCTCCCCTTCCACCACTGCCCAAAAGCATCAGACCAGCTGAGACAAGGACACGGTCGCACGACTGTCTGGACCGTGGCTGGCAAAAGGAGATCCCCTTTCCCATCACTTCACACAAGGCATGGACGCTCATTTTTACCGAGTTGAGGCACAGAATGAGGTTCTGTGCTGCAGTGCAATCCCACATGTGTCTACTTGGAAGTAAGCCTTGATGCCTTCAGAGGGACTTGCTCCTAGGAAAGTGCATCCTGGACTGCAGCCTTAGAAATCTAACTTGATTTAAACTAGAGCGCAGTTTCATGCACTTTGGTGTCTTGCACCAGCAGTGGGTTGGATCCGATGGCCTTCATGGCCCCTTCCAACTTGACCGTTCTGTGATTCTTTGATTCTGTGCAGCCCAGGGAGCCAGGCTGTGCAGGTGAGGGCGAGAACTATGAGCTCACCTCCAGGTGAGCTGGAGGAATTCCCAACAGACTCAAACCAGTTTGCATTTCTAAGAATATGACTCATGGATCTGCCAGCAGAGTGACATCTGTTTTGTTGCGCATATTTTGCAGATTTGATTAGTAGAGTTTTTTTTAAATCCATAATTTTACACAAAATTAGTCTTGAAAAGAGATGAAAAAATTAATCCAAATTGTGTGCTTCCCTCATCAGCTAAAATGTAAAGATGCATATTTTCGGAGAAGAAATTACACACCAGATTTGAATGATATCTTGAGGGAGGGACACGATAATTATGGTAATTTCAGTCTCCCGGACATTAGTTGGGTGACTCACTCCGTGGCGAAGGCCAGGTTACGGCACTTCCTAGACACTATAGAGGGAGGGTTTTTCATGCAGAGAGTCTGGGAGACAATGAGGCTGGAAAACATCCTTGACTTGGTCTTGACCAACAGGGAGGAGCAGATACATGGGGTGCAGATTAGGGTGCAGATTAGGGGAGTGATCACTCCATCCTTTGCTTTGAGATCAGGGGACTGGGGACGTGCAGCAGGTCAAACACTAGAAACTGGGACTTCAGGAGGGCCAACTTTGGTCAATTGAAGGCCAGACTGGGGAAGGTCTCCTGAGATAGGTTACTGGAAGGTAAGTGAGTTGAGGAGGGGTGGGTGGCACTCAAAAGTTGGAGGCGCAAGCCTTGATGATGCTGGCTTCTAGATTGAGAGAGGTATTACTGCCAACTATACAACTCTGGCGCATCCACAACTGGAGTATTGTGTTCAGTTCTGGGCTCCATATTATAGGGAGGATATAGCCAGGTTGGAATTGGTGTATTGTAGGGTCACAAGGATGGTGGCTGGATTGCAGGAGAAGCTGTATGGTTACTTAGAAAGGAAATGGTTGAAATTTGTGGATATCATTCTTGGCAAATCACATCACAAGCTAAGCTTCAGGTTCAGATAAGAGAGAAAATGGTTCAGTTCACATTTCTGTGTGAACTTACTGGACTGTGTGTTTTCATATTATGACACAATCTAAGTTCATTAACTTTCCAAATTTCGAATTGAATATCAAGTTAAATAATGATCAGAAAATTATTTAGGGTAGGGCATGTCCACAAACATACTCAAAAATAACATTCACACAAATACTTTATTTGCAAACTTGCTTGTAAAACCCCTGCACTTATTTGGCAAAATGGCTTGCAAAAAAAGTGCATAAGGAGAGAACTGTCAAAATAAGCGATCCATATGAAGTTCATGTTAACTATTATATCTGTATATTTTCTCAGAAAGGTTGAGGTAAACTGAACTTAACAGTAGAAGAATTGTAAAAGTTTGGGACGAGAGAAAATTAAGCATGGGGAAAATGAGAAATGGAGAGAAGGTGCCTTTGTCCCTAGTTTCCAACATGTTTCTTTGTAACATGCAATTGGAGGGCAAGCAAGTCTGTTGGGAGCATTTTAAAAGCAAGCAGAGTTTCCTGAGAATCCTCACACAACAAAAAACAAGTCTTTCCTCCTAGTAGGAAATCATAAAATAGTAATAAAGTGGATTGCCTAAACCCCTGAGGGACGTAAGAAAGAGGGCAGGATAAGGTGACCAAGAGAGGCTGACGCACAAGCCTGACCTCGCAGAGAGCCCTTCCTGCCCCTGAGAACAGTGCTGAGCCCTCCGCTCAAGGAAGGGCCCTGGCTGCTCCCTGGGGAGGAGGGCGGCCCCTTCCCTCGGGTCAGCGGGTTCGCCGCCTCTCCAGCGGCCTGCTGCGCTTCTCCCCCCAAGCAGGGGCAGGCTCCCTCTGAGGAAGGGGGACCCAGCAGCCCGTGTCCTGCTGGGGCCCCTGTGCAGATTGTGCGCACAGCTGCTGAGAGGGCCCTCCAGAAAGGGGGTCCGGCAAGCTGAGCCATGGCCAGGGTGAAGCTGCTGCAGGTTGGCCAGGCCTGGAGACCAAAAGTCAGGTGTGACCTGGCATCTCCTCCATGGTCCCCGTAGCCCTCAGTGAACCTACAGATGCTCTTGGAGTGGTTCATCTTATTTTTTTTCTCTTAAACCATTTGAAGACGCAGCAAAACAGAGGGTTGTATTGTTTTTTTTTTTTAAAGCAAAGGTTTCCCCCCCCCCCCCCCCCACATGCTGCCTGACTGGGACCCAAGAAATGGCAGGTGTGCTGCAGAGGCCTGGGTCTGCGGTTCTGGGTGAGCTGCTTTCTTTTCCTGGGCAGTGTTGCCTTCTGGAAACACACGCTTTGTGACCAGCCTTGCCAACTGGGACCACCATTTTACGAATAGGCAAGCCCTGCCCTGCCCCTGGCAGCCATTTTGTGATAGTGCCAATGACACTTGGTCAAAATAGGTGCCACCAACCCAAAATGTTGGCGATGCTTGGCCTGGTTGGATTGTATCTCTTCAGGGGATTCTTATGTTCTTGCTGCCCAGTTCCACTTTTGTGCCTGTTGTTTCTTCTCGCACTCCCCGTCTTTTTCCAGCAGTGCCTCCCACCATGAGCCAACGGCCAGGCACGTGTCCCCACAAGCTCCCTGGCATCTTCAGTTGCTTTGGTTTTTCCATTGTGGATTGATTGCTGGTTTCTCGTCTGTGGAGTGGCCTTCGTGAGCCTTGCAGAATGATGTCTTTGTTAGTGAGGAAAATTGGCGCACTGAAGCAAGCAGCCTGAAAAAAGAACTTGGAAAACTGCGTGTCCTCTGACATTCCCTGTGTCCCCCGCTCCGCCCTGGGCCCAAAATAGCTGCTAGTTTTGCTTCCAATACTGAGCTTCTTGGTTTGGTTTCCCCGGATAGCCTGAGGTCCTTGACAGTGCGGTGACAGGATAGCCACTGTGATTGCTTCCATGGAAAAGACAAAGATAAAACATTCGATTGTCTGCTGGGAGTTTCTGTGTCTTGTCACTGAGCATCAGCCCCTCTTTGCTGCCCTGAGCAAGCCTGGGCCAGCGTCCAGCCATGCCCCGGGGCAGGAGGGTGCGCTGACTTCTGCAGAGCAGGGCTGAGTGGAGTCTGCTGTGAGTGTGCAGAGGGTTAAGGAGGAGGTGCCCATGCTGGAGCAAAAGTAGTCCTTGGAGCGGGGAAGAACTTGGTGGGACACCAGAAGGAGGACGATTTTAAGTTTGCTTGTACGTGCTGAAGCTTCGGTGATGGCATCTGTCTGCTGTCCTGCAGGACGTCCCTTTCGGGTGCCTTGACCGAGGGAGCTCTGGCATGCCTGCAGAGGGGAGGGCCGTGGTGGATGCTCAGGACGGCTGTGGAAGAGGATCGGCCCCAGGCACGGGCCGAACGCAGCAAGGGGCTGCCTGCCCTCGGGCTGCTCGTCCATTGCCCACTCGGCCTCTGAGTCCTTTGCCCTTCTGTGGCCGTCAGGATGCTGCCGGGGGAAAGGCACCGCAGAGGAGCACATAACGGGCCACTTACGAGGAGTAAAGCGAGCAGGTTCCCTGCTGAGTGCACTTGTCCCAGGGCAGAGGTGGGAGGTGGATACTTGCCGGTCCCAAAGGCTTTGTGTTTGGGCCCGGGAAAGAATGTCTCTTAGGTCAGATGGCTTGGTGGGCTCCTCGTGGAGCCAGCTGTGGGGCTTCAGTTCTATTACTCTCCTCTTGTGACTCCACTGGAGTTGTTTTAAGTCCTTCTGCAACCTGGGGAAGATTTTTGGCATCATAATCCCTCAGCATCGCTTGGCCAGGTTGCCTGTTGCCCACGGAGGGACATGCGCTCTGGCGTTCGGGCCCAACAGTAATTTGCCCGGCTTCTTCAGCCACGCTTGTGGCTGACCCCGTTGGCTGCAAACACAGAGCACAGGAAGCGTGCTGCCTTCTCCCACCCAGCCCCTGGATTTCAGTTTGCAACTGTGGGGTTGCGTATTCCATTCCCCACTGCTTCTCTCACTCCGCCCCTCTGAAGGAAGCAGCACTGGGGTAAAAATGTGCCGAGAGTGAACTCTTGAACCTCCCTTTGGGAGGGCCAAGAGGGCTGGACTTTGTGATGGGTGTGGGGATGGATCTTGTGGCTTATTTTTGGCTCTGGGGTGCAGGAAGGAGGGTGAGTGGGTGGGCAGGAGCTGGAATGGTCTGCAGGGCAGCGAGACACTCTCAGCCCTTTATTAATGGTTTGTGGCTTGGTGGGGCTCAGGGATTCCAGTAAGCACATATTTAAAGCCATTGTTTTTATTTAAGTTTGCCTCCTGGTCTGCCTCCTTTTGCAGTTTTGGTGACTTTGGCAAGCAGAATGACCCTGGCGGAGCAGTGAATGGTCGCTTTTTGTTTTCCTGAAATGGAGAATAAGCAAAAGCGAGTACAAAGGGCTCAGTTGTGCAGGATGGAAGGCAAAGGATGATGCTCTGCTTGCAGAGCTGAAGAAAATTGCCCACAGCGGCTATCAAATCATAGAAAAACAGAGTCGGCAGGGGCCAAAGAGCCACTGGGTCCAGCCCCCTGCCCAGTTTAAGATTCCTAATTCCCCATTCCTCTCAGAGGGCTGTGGTGCAGCCCTGGAAAACTGATGCACCCCCGGCACCTGCCCTCTCTCACTGGCCTCAGTGCCTCTGAAATCCCCTTCTCCTTTCACTGCCTCAACTTCAGCAAAGCTTTTGGCACAGAGCGACACAACATTCTGATAAGCAAATTAGCAAAAAGTTAACGAGATAGAAAAAATATTAGGTGGATCCAAAATTGCTGCTAAGTCAGGCACAAAGAGTGTTCATGAACGGCACCTACTCAAACTGGAGGGAGGTAACTAGTGGGTGCCTCAGGGTTCAGTCCTGGGCCCAGCTCTGTTCAACATCTTCATTAATGATTTGGATGAGGAAGTACAAGGAAAGATAATCAGATTTGCAGATGATACAAAACTGGGTGGAATAGCAAACACCCTAGAAGACAGAATGAAGATCCAGGGTGATCTTGATAAACTTGAACACTGGGCTGAAAGCAACAGAATGAGATTCAGTAGGCACAAGGGCCAAGTCCTCACCTAGGAAAAAGAAACCAGCTGCATCAATACAAGATGAGGACTGTGTGGCTCAACAGAACTGAACAAGAAAAAGATGTCGGAGTAGTTGCTGTCAGTCTGGGTCAGCCCCACTGCCTGCATTTTGGGACTCTCTGCAGGGCTGCAGTGATGGGGCTGTCATGATGAGCACATGCATGAACTGCCCTGGAGTGAAGCTGAGTTAGTGGGACCCAAGACAGGCACAGAATAGAAACGGGCAGGGAGAACCAAATGTTGGCATCCAAGGAGAGCGTGAATTCTGGAACCCATGATAAGGTTTGCAAAGGAGGCATACTTTGTTGTCATCCTGGCAGGGGCAATCGCCTTGAATTCCCTCTTGTGACCGACTGCAAGACCTCCTAGGCAGCAATTTCTCTGGTGCCTGAGACTTGCCAGTCTGCAAATGCACCCAGGCAGCCTTCAGCAGTGATTAAGATTCTCTGGAAATGAGTCTGCTCCCATCTGACATCTTGTGTGTTTTCTGCAGTTGTGTGTGTTTAGCAATATGCCCTGTTTTGGAGGCACACTTGCAGGTCCCAAAGGGTTCATATTTGGGCCCTGGAGAGAATGTCTCTTAGGTCAAGTGGTTTGGTGGGCTCATCCTGGGGCTAGTAGTGGGGCTCTTGCTCTGTTACTCTCCTCTTTGTCTTTGCTTGATGGCGTCTTGCAGATGCTGCTGTTTACCTGAAGGGATGCGGAAGTTCCAGGGGGTGAAGTCAAAGGCTGCACCTGGCCTGAGAAGGTGCCGTGCTGGTGGCAGGGAGCAGCTGGCCAAGTGGGAGGGGGGCGGCTGCCTTGCAGGCTGGTGCGCGGGATGGTCCCAGTGGGTCCAGCCCATGCTTGTGGCAAAAGCAGGTGCCCCATGGATTCCGCGCCCGTAGTGTTGATGCCTCTGTTCCAGGCATCACGGAGTGGTGGGCAGAGTTCCCAGCATTTTAATTTTGGAGCATTTGGCTTGCTTCATGGTTATTCTTCTTCTTCTTCTTCTTCTTCTTCTTCTTATTATTATTATTATTATTATTATTATTACTATTATTATTATTTATTATAACATTTCTATGCCGCCCCTTGCCAAAACCTCGGGGCGGCTTACAACACAATAAAATACATTGAAATACAATAGAACATAATAAATTACCATTAAATACAAAAATACAAAAAATACACTGAGTTACAAATATAAAATTAAAATTATCAGTATAAAATAAGTCAATAAAAATATAGGAGGAGAAAGAGAAGGAAGAAGAAGTTGCCCCAGCTAGATCATATGTTTTAACAATTAAAATGATGTTTAAATAAAAAGGTCTTTACCTGGCGCCGAAAAACCAGTAACGACGGTGCCAGGCGGACCTCTTTGTTATCTTGTCTGTATGCTGAATTTCTCTGTTGCTGTGAAACGCTGCTTTTTCTTGTGTTTAGTGCTGTTTCCACGACCAGCTTTTCTCTTTGGTTGGGTTTGGTTCGGTTGCGTATGTTGAGAGCTTATGCTGTAGAGTGGCTCCTGAACAGATGGGGAAAGGAGATCCAACGCCACCCAACATGGGGTCAGAGCCTACCATCGCCTTGGGACAGCAGCCGCAAAATAACTTCATACTTCTCACAGCGCATACATCTCCTTCTGTGGCCCCTATCCATGCCTCTCCTCTACATCTAATGTGGGCTTTGAGCTGTTTCTGGACAGCTCCTGCTTAGGGTGGCCATGTCCTCTTGAACTGAGGGCCACCTTCTCTTGGAAGTGCCCTTGCTAAAGGGCTGCCCAGTCCATTTCCAGCTGAGAGAGCCAGACCGTCAGAAGTGAGGCTCATCCCCAGCGAGCAGCTGGCAGTGGGCAGAGCAGGTGGGGCACAGCATACCTGGCCACCCCCTTCCACCCGATGGTGCAGCTGGCTGTGTTCAAGGCAACACCTGTGTGTGTGCGCGCTTTGGGCCCCCTGGGCCAGGTGCTGCCCCATTTCTCATGCCCTTTCTTGTGGAAAACTGCAGTGAAACGAAAGGCATGCAGAAAGGTGGTCCTGTTTGGTAGCTCAGGACGCAGTGTAGCCGGCCTTTCTGCAGTGAGGCAGCAACTGAGTGGAGATGACCATCACTGACTGGGTGTGGAGGGACAGCCGGGCCAAGGTGGTCTGTGCATGCGTGCCTGGAGGTCCCCCTTCAGAAGTGCCCAGGCTCCTCCCTGCCTTGTCACCCAGGTGCCGAGTCCCCCGCTGTGGAATGCCGCCTCTCCCAGCATGTTGCCTTGCGACCACCAAATGCATCTCGTTGATGGAAGAGCCTCGCTCCTTCCCAGTTGAGCATTTGGCCAGTTTAGCAAAACGAGCCCAGCAATGGCTGCTCAGACAAAACATACTTCTTGTTTTCAAGGTTGCTGTCAACCAGGGCTCAGACTGTTTCTGAACCTCCTTCCTTTCTGTACAAAATCTGTGCAAGATGCAGGGAGGGAAGCCTGGGGGGCAAAGTTGTCTGCTCCAGGTAGTTGAAAGCTGCCCCACGGCTCACAACATATAAGGGGTGAGGATCTGCATGGCCCCAAGGAGAGAAATCCAGCCCTGCCTCTTTAAGAGAATCTCCTGTCCTGCTCATCGAGGGAGCCGACTCAACTCCCAGCGATTTGGCCGCCACGCTTCTTTCCCTTATCAGGCCTGGCCTCTTCCTGTGGCACGTAGGCCATGCTGTTCTCAGGCCAGCTTCTCCATCTCCTGCTCGCTGGGTCTCCAGCTGGGGTGCACTGATATCAGGCAGATGAAGCAGGCGGGGGGATGCGGCGACTGGCCTTGCAGGGGCTTGTGAAAGCTGGTTGGTGCAGCGCATTCTGCCAGACCTGGGAGGAGAAATGGCTGGCCTGTCTCTCAGACTTAAGGGCCATCATGTGAGCTCCAAGTCCACCCAGGGAAAGGCAGAATGCACCTGATGGCCGCCTGGCATCCCCCCACCGCCTCCCTTACTGCCAGGATTGCAGCTTGCAAGCTCTTTGGAGAAAAAGGCTGCCATGCCATGGAGGAGCAGATGTTTCTCATGGAGAAGGTCTCCTACCCAGTTGTGGAAGTCTCCAGGGAGGGTTGGGCCTGACCTTGACATCCTGGCGTGCAGCTGCTGGCCTGTGTGAGCAGCACTGCAGCTGATGGAGCTGAGGGCAGAGGAAGCTGCTTTCGGCTCCAGGAGGCTGCCTGGACTTGCCACACAGGGTTGCCTATGGAGGGCCATCCTGTTGAAGGGCTGCAGTGCCAGAGGTTGAGAAAGGAAGGCACACCAGCCTGCCAGCAGCAGTGAAACCTCACAAAGGGTTCGGTGGCCTCCTTGCAGCAAGCAAACATCACATGGGACATCCCATTTCCAAGGTGTATTTACAAGGGGAGCTGCTGATCCTTTTTGCCTTTTGCAAGGGCAAGCTTGCTGCTGTCCTGTAGGGGAATCTTGCCCAGTCAGGTTCCTTGTTCTGGTCAAGTTTCAGCTGCCTAAGGGCAAAGTGGAGCAGGCTGCCCACCAGGCAACGGATGTGGGGCGGGGGTGGGGGGTGGGGACTGCACCGGTGCTGATGATGCAGGGATATACACACCTGGAATGACAGGGAAGTAAGTCCAGGGGAAATTTGCACACCTGGTATAATGGAGCAGTTACTACAGGAGCAGTTGCCTCCCCCTGCCCCAGCACGCTTGTTTCTCAGCCATGCAATTTGTGCATGTTTGGTTGCAGGAATGTGTTTCTATTGAGGATCAATGTAGTGGATGAAGCTGCCTTGGGGAACTGTACCCTAGAAAGTAGGCTGAAAATATTTGAAATGGATAAGTAGGAAAGAATGCAGTAGCAAAACTCAGACTCGTGCCCCGCACTGCTGGTTTCTCAAATTAATTGGGTAGCATTGATCCCTACAGCCTTACGGGCTAGAAACATATTCTCAAATTTTGTTTAATGTGTTTGCATTTTAACAAGAATGTTTATCTGCTCAAAGATGAAGCAGAAATGTGAAATGGCCAGTGTCAGGAATGATTCCCAACTGCTGCCTGAACCAACAGAAACCTTGTACTTTATCCCAGTTTGGGGGAAAAGAAGCAAAACAAAACAATCCACCTCTCTGCTGTTCTGTTTTTCTCCTCAGTCAAAACTCAGCAGCCCCACATGGGCAATTACATCACTTCCAGTTTGCCTGGAGCCCATCAAACAGCAGCTGAATGCAATTAAAAAGCCCTAACGATCCCTGATGCCTTATCTGGGATTGCCCGTGCTCCCTGGGTCCTTCTGGCTTTGCTGGGGATGGCTTCTGTGTCACAATCCAGGGTGATGGAGCCCTCCTGGAGAAAGGTGGTACAGGCCAGCGGGAGAGCATTTCCGGTGCATTTTCGCTGTGGGTGTCTTCCCCCAGTGCATCTGTCAGAGGGGCGTCATGGCCGCACCGCACAGATATCCTGCTTTCTCCCCTGGCCTGGATGGCCGGGCCGCTTGTGTGGGCCTCCTCTCTTCCCTTTTGCCCTCATAACAACCCTGTGGAGAAGGTTGGACTGAGAGTCTGCAATGTGCCTGGAGCTCCTAGTACAACCTCTCAGCCCCCACGCACACCACTTGCGGTCCTGGGGGAGCCTGCCCTTTCTCGGGCAATACAGGCAGTGCCTAAGACAGGGGGGACAACTTCGGAGAGTCCCGGGGCCACCAGCGGGGCTACGCTGGCAGCTGCGGAACTGCCACCCAATTTGGAAGGTGGCAAAAAGGCCACATACTCACTTTCAAAGCTTCGGTTTCATGCCAGCCTCTCCACCCCTGATGCCCCAGGGGCAGTCTTCACACAGGGTGCTAGAGCCGCTGAGGGAGCCTCTCTTATGTGGCCATCCACCCGTGGCAAGCCCTCTCCTCTCTTGCCAGTTTCCTTTCCAGTCTCCCCCACTGCTGCTTTTTTAACGATTGTAGTCACCCTGTTAATTGCCACCAAAACTAGCTGCTGTCTTGTTTCTCAATAAGACACTCATTTGACTTCGAGTGGTATCTCCTTGCTCTTTAATTTGCTTTTATGGCAATTTTATAGATTTGGAAAATGAAAAAGCCCATCAGAGTCTCAGAAACTGTCACAGGTCCGGGCTTTAGCAGAACCTCGCCCCAGGGCTTCTGGGTTCAAGCTGGATTTCCTGCTTGGTCGCCACACAGATAGGTTGATTTTGCGGCTTGGGCCCTGCCAGAGAATCACAATGAATCTATCTTTCCATTTCAAAAAGACTTAAGTTTCTAGCCCCCACTTCCTTGTTTGGGAGTGGGCAAAGTGCCACCTAATCCCCTGCTGCCCATGAAACAAACCTTTGGCTGTTGCATTCGCAGCTGGAGGTATGCTTTTATTAGTAATTAGTTTTGATTTCAAATCCTTCTCTCACTTGTTTTTGATTTCCAATTGCAGCACTTACAAGTGGCCCTGGCCAAAATGCCTCTAGGGTGTGGATGTGAAGTTTGTACCTAATCTTGTTATTTATGTGTCGTGTGCCCTTGCTTTGCAGACACCAGTAATGCCTGAGTGACTTGTGCGCATGCTGATTTTTTAAGTTCTCCAACTTTAAATATCCACAGACTTAGGTGCCTGTGATTATAAGACTGTGCACACTTAAGACATGGACTTATGAAAAGGGCAGGGAGTCACTCTGAGAGTGAACATTTGGGCAGGCGATGCCACTAGCTCTCATGGTTCATTCCGTCGACTTAGCATGCGACACGCAGGGAGCTTGCCCTGCGATTCATGTGCCACAGCTCAGGCGCTAGAATTGGTGGACGAAACTGAGGTGAAACCCCAAATGTCCTCGTGCTTTCGTTGTCTTTCCCATTTGGCATCTCTTTCTGAGTCCTTGGGGCAGAAAGCAGTTGAAAGCAGGTGCCCTGTTTGTGCGTTTGCATGGGTTCGAAAATGGGGGTCTTGCAACACGAGCTCCATTTTAGCAGTGTCGACAGGAGTTGTGTTTGCTGGTGCTGCACTTGATTCTGCGTGGCTCCTACTTGTTGGAGGAAGTCTGTGCAGAAGTGGCCTGTCTTACTTAGGGCTCCGGTGGAATTTTCTGCCTTGGGCTTCACAGTGTCTTCGCCAGCCATTCTTTGGATGCTTTGCACTTGGCAGGGATTTGGAGATGCTGGGCCTTGGTGGAAACGTGCTGTCTGCATTTGCTTCTCAGAGATCCTGCTTCAGGAAAGTTGGATTTCATGCCCTACATCCGGTCCCTGAGACAGAAACGGTCTCCAGCCTGCTTCCCACTCCCTCCAATCCCGCTGAGCAGAAGGAACAGCGTGGCCCTGCCCTTCCGCCCGGGGCACTGGGCGACCACACGCCCCAGCTGGGCGCACGCTGTGGGACGGTTCCCTCGGGCTGCTTGGCTGGGGTGGGGAGCAGCAAGGTCAGGAAACCGTATTCACGCCTCCCTCAGGCTCTGCCGCAGGACTTCCGTGCCCTCAGCAACCGGGCAGAGCTGGCCGCGGCATGCCACTCCGCCCCGCTCCGCTCCGCATCCCGCCCTGCCAACCATGGCAGGCCGCACGCCGAACAGCCTTCCCCCAAACAGAACTTCTCAGCTGCTTTCGCTTTTGCCCATAGGGAAGTCACCAAACTCCTGACAGCCTCGGTGGACAGGATGCACTTTTCCATCCCACAGTGTCCTTTTGGCGATGGAGCAACCGCAGCTGTGTGCAGTATTCCAGATGTGGCCCAGTAACTTCCAAGGGCCTCTGGGCTGGCTCCTTCTCTCCACCAGGGCAGCCTGCTTGTTTGCCCCCTTGCTCAGGCTCGGATGATGGAGATGGGGGGCAGAGGAGCAGGAGGTGCCTGGCCAGATTGCTCCTGACTCTCCGCCGGCCAGCCAAGCACATGGGGGGCATGAAGAGGAGGAAGAGGAGGGAGGAGCACAAGGAGCTAGCAGCTTGGTGGGGAGAAGGTGGGCTTTCTGAGGGAGCAGGCCCATTGAGTTGGTCTTGGAGAAGGACCCCCTGAAACTGAGAGTCAGCCCCAATTTCACAGGATCTGTGAATTAATTTCATTCTGAGAACCGTTGAAGTGTCACGACCACTAATGATTAAAGAATTGTTGTTCTAATGAAGATGAGCCTTCTGTCAATATTTGATGGGTCAGGTCGAGCAGCTGCTTTGCCAGGCCCTTGTCTACCCCTGCCAGCCTTCTGCCTTGTTCCCGCCACCCTGTGGAAATGTGGTCCTGCAGTCGTGGGGAGGGTGTTCAAGTGCCTGGCAGTGCCAAAGAGCTGGGCTCTCTCATTCCGTGCTGCATTGTCCTGTCCCTTCCTCCTGTCCAGCTTGCTGCTCCAGCAGCCATGTCCCAGCACTTTGGAACGTGTCTGCCTGGAGAGAGCGACATGTAAACAGAAGGAGCAAGTGAAGGCGGCTGGTGGGGCTGGGAGGGAGAAGGAGCACTTGCGAGACTTGCCCCGGCACGGCCGGAGCGCGTTCTCAGGTGGCGCTCGGTTAGCAGCCTGCAGGCTAGTTGGGGATTGATTTCACCCATTTCGGGTATTGCAGGTGTTGCTACTGCAGTTCCCAGAGATGCTGTGAAGAACACTTAGAATAAGAAAAAATGCCCCCTACAAGTAACAAACACAACTGCAAAGAACAAAACGGAACCCAAGAATCAAATCATGTCTCACTGGCTTGTTCTCCATCCTGGGACCGGGCCTCCATGCTTAGAGGGAGGCCTGAGACAGAAGAGGAGGACGGAGAGCTCGTGATTGCCCTGGCAAGTATCCCTTGCTGTGACTGCCATTGGTCTGATGGAGGCAGGGGGGTGAGCGAAGTGTCCTCCTGCACAGCAGTCGTGAGCCCGCTCCAGCCGTCCCCGCGGATTCTTTGGGGATGTGCGACCCCTGCTTTGCTTGCTTTGCTGAGGTGCTGAGAGCAGCACGTGCCGGCCGAGGATGCCTCCGGTTGCCAAACGGGCCCGTGACAGTCTGATTTCAGAGTCCATTAGTTTGGGCAGATTTCTCACTGGGCTGAATCAGCCAGCCCCACCTTGGTCCCTGGAGGAAGCTGGCGACGGTTGCGGGGAGCGGCACTCATCTCCTGCTGACCATGTCTCGGCTGGCACAGGGTCTGCCAGGCCAAGCCTGTGGGGTGTGCACGAGCAGGGCAGGCCGCGAGGCCATCCTCGAGGGGCTTGCCCGCCTCAAGCTCGGCTTGTCCCTGTCCCCCGCCTGTTTGTTCGAGAGGTGAGAAAGACGGTGCGCTTGTGGCTCGGGGCCCCCTCCCCATTCCAACTCATTGTGTTTCTTTTCCCTTTTGCTCCACAGACTTTTCTGCCCAGGTCAGCTCCACTTCCTTGAGTTCTCCGACGAGCCGCGGGCCCATGAACGCACCCACCCTCCATCCGCCCATGGGACCCGGCATCGGCAGCTCCCTGGGGTCCCCCAGCCAGCTGCACTCGCCCATCAGCACGCTGAGCTCGCCCATCAACGGCATGGGGCCGCCGTTCTCCGTCATCAGCTCCCCAATGGGGGCTCACTCGATGTCCGGCCCGTCCACCCCCGGCCTTGGATTTGGAACCGGCAGCCCACAGGTGAGTGGCCCCAGATGGTGCGGAGAGGGGCTGGCTGAGTGACAGCGCTCCCCACCAGCAAGGGCCTCTGCTTCAGGCACACTGAGGAAGACTGCTGCGGGGCTGCGATGGGGCAGCGGAGATGCTCCCAGGACTGGCGCCGTCGCACCGCCGAGGGCTTGGGGAAGGGGTGGATGAGGAGGAGGTGGGCTGGAGCTGTGCAGAACAATTCACAGGTGGGAAAAGTGGCCAGGGAGACACGTTTCTCCCCCTTGAAATATTGGACCCCAGTGGGATCATCCCGTGAAGCTGAATGGGGGTGGGTTTAGGACAATTTAAAGCTGTCCTTCCTCACTTGGTGCTGTGCTAAAATGTGCAGTTCTCTAGCAGGAGATACAGTGATGGCCACCCAGCTGGGGGCGGAGCATGTCCCTGGAGGAGAAGGCTGCCAGTGGCCACTCGTCCCAGTGGCTCCAGGGTGAGGGATGGGAGGCCTGCTTGCACCTTTGCTGGGGAGGCTGCCTGGGAAGCAGCCCCATCCCTCCTGTGGGCCCTGCGTGGGTCAACTGCCGGGACCCTTGGCCTCATCTAGCAGAGCCCGGCAGCAGTTCTGCCCGGAGTGGGGGGTGGGGTGCAGCTGAGGGCCCGGGCCTTCTGAGCGGCTTCCTCCCTTGCATCCGGGCTTGGTGGCGCCCAGTGGCTGCCGGAGGGAGCACCCTGCCGGTCGTTCCCTTGCGCTGAGAGAAGAGAGCAAGGGGGGAGGGCGCGGCGCCTTCTTGCGAGTAGAAAGTGCCACAGCAGGGAGCATGGTGGGTGAGCGTGTGGCCGTGGGAGGGCTGGCTGTCCACGGGGAAGGAGGCGCCTTCCCTGCTGCGGCCGTGGGCCGAGGGATGCGGGCTGAATGCAGCGGGGATAGGAGGCCCGGTGCTCGGTGGACGCGCACGTGCGGGGTGGGGAGCACGGCGGAGGCATGGGCCTGCGGTGGGCTCTTGCGCTGTCTCCCCCGCCTGCGCTGCAGATTTGCTTTCCTTCTTGGGAGACTGCTGTGTGGACAGAAGATCATGTGCGGGAAAGCAAAGCAAAGCAAAGAAAGATGCCCTCCCACTACGAGGAGATAAGCTCCTGGGATAAAAATAGGGGGAGCTGCCTGCGCCCGCCACCTGTTGCTGGCGGGTGGGAGGGCGGGCAGGGGTGGCCAAGAGCTTGGCTCGGAGTGTCACATTCCTCGGGGGAAAGCGAGTTGCTTGATGGGGGGGGGGTAGCAGAAAGGCAGATCAAGGAACTGGCAACCACTGGGCAGTTGCCCCCACCGCTCCGCTCCGCTCCGCTCCATTGCAGAAGCTGCACACCTGCCAAGCCACCGGCATCGTTTGTGAGCTGGATTTGGGGCCCTTGGCAGGCTGTGTGTGGTCAGAAGGGCCAGGGCAGCAGAGAAGGCAGCCCCGCCTGGCCTGGACCCAAGGCACAGCTGAGGCATGGGGCCGTTGGGGTCTGGGGCGAGGAACCCAAATCCCGAGGAGGTCCGTGAGGAGGGAATGGCCGCCGTGCCTCACTGGGCCAGGCACTGCGGGTCCAGAGCTCCTGCGTGGACTGGGATGTTGGAAAACTCAGCCGCAGGCTCAAATGAGTTTGGAAGTTAACGAATCCAGGCCATGGGTTCTGCAGTGGACTGGTTTTTCCTGAGCTGTGTGGATTTGCCGGACTTGGGACTTCCTCTAATTTGTCAGGATTTTAGGCAGGTTTACTTATATATAAAGAACATAGAGATATTGATCCAGAGTGCCTTTGTTCAGTGAGCATCGAGGGGGATTTGAGCCCCATGTGCCTCTGCCCAGTGCGTCTCACAGACCTTCTGCACATTTTGGGCACACGCTTGCACGCATGGTGAAGCCCATTGAGTCAAGAGAGAGCAACTTGTGCAAAGGTGGCCAGTGAGAAGAGAAGCACACTGGAGGTGTGTAAGCATTTAGTTTGTGCCCTTTTCAACACCCTGGTCACACAGGCAGGCAAGCGTGTGTCTGTTGAAAATGTCTGCAAATTGCCAGACAAGCATTCAATTTGCGCAACTTTCCTAGTTCAATTTTGCGCAAGTTTTCCACGTGACATGAATCAGCCCTGCTGTAGTCTCTGGAGGAAAGTTGAGCAAGCCAGAATGTTTGCATAAATTCCACGTGCGCTCATTTAGTTGGCATATGCTTCCTGTTCACGCGGAGCCAGCAGCGACTGGGGTGAGTGGTGAGGTGCCGCTGGTGAATGCGGGTTATTTCGGCCATCGGCCATTTGCCCGTTGCTCACTCAAACCCTCCTCTGGTGTTCTCCCTGCTGTATGGATCACGCCAGCATGTAAAACACTGGAAGGGAGGAAAGCCTTCTTGGCGTTCGCTCCACAGCTCCCTGGGGAGAACCGCCTTGCCTTCCATCTATTTTTAGGATGGTTCACGCAATGCAAAGGACCGGAAATAAACAGAAGAGTGGTGGAGGGAGGGAGGGAGGGAGGGGAGGAGGAAAGGGGGAGATGAGCCGTGCACGGTTGCTTGAAGCACCGGGAATGCCGTGCACACGAGGAAGGGCTCTCATTTACTCATGGTCAGGCTTAAGTGCTTTCCCCGTAGGAGACTCTGAAGCCACTCATGCCCGGATTAGTTTCTCCCCTGCAAGCACTTCCCTCCCTCCTTCCCTCCCTCCCTCCCTCTTCTTTGGAGGGGAATCTTTTGTGGCCCCAGCCAGGCATCACGCAGCTGAGCGTGCCTAAAGCATAATACAGGAATGGGAAAAGCCCCGCCAACGCTTCTGTGACTCTGTGCAGGAAAGGAGCAGGCGTCTCTCCGAGGATGATGGTGCCCCCGCTTCCCACCTGCGGGTGGCCAGGTCCCCCTTGCCTCTACTCACTTCCACAATGCTCCCAGGCAAGTGGAGCGTCCCCCTACCCCCAGCAGAGGCGGTGCGGATGGAAGGTGTTGTGCATCAGACGGCAGGTGTCGCTTGCGATCAGGCTATGGCTTGTCGGGTCTGCGGACTAGTGGAGCGGAAGGACACAGTGAAGGGCATGGCAAAGCCGGGGGTCGCAGGCCTCGGGGGGCTGGTCTCTCACGCCAGGTCTCTCCTTGAGAGCCATGGGGTGCGGGGAGCTTGCAGGTTTTGTGGCATACATGCTGGTTTGGTTTGAACTTGTGGATTCGGCTAGGACTATATCCAAAAGGAAAAAGAAATCTTTATCCAGGAACTGTCCACATTCCATGCCAAGGAAAAACCAAATTGTTTGAGCTGCAGATATTATGCAATTGTGACTTTCTTTTGCAATGCGTGCTAGTTGGCACATGTTTTCGGGCTTTGCTCACTGGGGAGGGAGGCCCGTGGAGCTCTGTATAAACACTCCCCACCCCCACTACTGACAATCTGAGCCAGAGACCTCACTGGCTTCCAGGACCTCAGCATTTCTTGGGCATGTGCAGTGTTTGCAGTCATAAAGACTAGAAGCTTGCCTTTCCAGCCCAAGGCAGAAATTATCTGGCAACAGCATTCTGTAACCAGTACCAGTTTCTTGGTGGGCCGTGCCTCTGGAAGTTCACATGAACGTGTGCACTTGCGCATGCCTGCTGACATCCTGTCGTCCCTCGGTCACATCTGAGGGTGACCAAGAGGCAGAATTGCTGGCCAGGATGTGTGTGCGGAGCGATTTCAACACCAGGCAGGCTTGATTTCCCACAGCTGGAGGCACCGAGCAGAAGGTTTTGGGGCCGGTGCTTGACTTGCACGGTGACGGCTGTTCACTTGCACGGGAAAGGGGCCTGTCCCTGGCCTGGCCGCCTCCGGGCCATTTTGGGTCCCCCGTGAGTAAAGCCACCCCAGGCTTTTGCCACTGGAGGCAGCTGCCCCACCCGGCCTTGTGTGAAGCCCAGCCCTGGCTGGAGACGGGGCGCAGCGCATGCGCAAGTGCCAGGCGTGCTCCTCTTGCCCCCCGCAAGCCTGTCTGGCGTGAGCGGCCCCCTTCCTGCTGGGCGCAGCGTTGGTCCGTCTGGCTAGCGAGCGAGGCCCCGGCTGGCCTTTGCTGGCAAGTGGGCTGCCTCGCACGCTGGGGGGGAGGTGGAGGCGCCGGTCCTTCTGGACTGCAGAGGAAGCCTGACATGCAGAAACAGGGTGAGCCAGAGGGAGCCTCCCAGGCCGTCTCGTCTGACTGCCGGCTGCAGCCGGCTCCACTCGTGGCATGCCTGTCCTTGAACGCCCCCACCGAGGGAGCGTTGGCGGCCTCCCATGGGAGCCCGTGCCATGCCCACAGGATCCTGACCGCCAGGAAGTCTTCCCCGGAGGCCTTGGTCCTGCGTGGCGTCGTGGCCGCCGTGCATGTGCCGCTCCGCGTTGGTGCCTGGCTTGGGCAGGCGGGGGGTGGTAGAGCCAAGCACCTGGCCAGTGGGGGACGGGACGGGACGGGACGGGACGCGTGGCTCTTGCACTCCAGTATGGCTGCACAGCACTCGCTTGCGGAAAGCAGCCAGGCACCATCCAAAGGCCTTGTGCCCGCAGAGCGCCGGGGCACCTGTGGCGTCCCCGCTGCAGGCAGATGCCGGGAATCAGCTCCCTTGCCCGTGGGGAAGAGCCCAGCTGCCTGCAGCCCAGCGACTGCCCCCAGTTCTGTGCCGGGTGGTTTGCGCCACCCCTCCAGCACTCCTCTCCCACACCTGCTCGAGTGCCATTTGTGGTGCCGAGAAATGGAAGAGGAAGGATCGGCAGGCGGCCGGGGATGGGATGGGACGGCGCCTGAGAGGCGCCATGGCTCCTAGGCCTGTCGCCTAAAGAGGAACTTCAGGAGTTCTTGTCTGCGGGAGGTGAGTCAGCGGTTTCCTGAGCCTTCTGCCGACTCATAGGGATCCCCAGGGTTGCAGCCTGCGGGTGGGCAGGGAGGAAGAGCGGAGGCAGGCCACGCTAGTGCCGAAGCGATCCTGTGCAAGTTGGAGAACCCCAGGGTCCCACCCCAAACAGCCAGGCGTGCTGTACGGATGAGGGTAGGTCTTTGCCCACCTTGGTGTGCTGTCCTTGCGAGAAGAGCCCATGCAGATGAAAGGTTAATGGGGCTACTCAGGCCAAGCTGTCCCTCCGGGTGCCCACTGAGTGGCCTGCGCTTAAGGGCTCTGTGTTGCCCGGCACCCTTTCCCAGTTGTCAGCCCCCGCATCAGCCGGAAGGGAGGAGAGGAGAGGGCAGAGCTTCATCCGCGCTTGGCTCCAGGTCAAGGGATGGTTGGAAGCATGAACCTTGCAAGCAGGGATGTTGGCTGCAGGCACCCTTTGAGCAGAGAAGAGCATTGCCCCCATTGATTTCAGGGGATCACAGAAGGGCAGAGTCAGAAGGGGCCAGAAGGCCATCAGGGCCAACCGGCTCTGTGATGCAGGACTCCCACTTTTGCCAATTTGGGATTTTGTGTCATCCTCCCACCCATCAAATGTCACACCGTGCCAGGGCAGGGCCTCCCCAGTCCCCCTCACAGAGGAAGGCCAGGGGCTCCCTGCCTCAGAGCCTGTTTCAAACGTCTTCCCGGAAAGGGCATCCAGTGGCGCTGAAGCATCGGGCTATGGTGAGGCTGGAGAGGTCTCCCCCCGTGTTCTCAGGGCATGGAGGGCTGCAGGATGGTCCTGCAGTGGAGCACCAGAAAACGGGAGTGTGCTCTTCCCCTTCCAAGAGAGGACCTCTGCCCATGCAAATAGATGCAAATCTAGAAATAACTATTTGACTCTAAGGAGGCGTCCCACAAACCTCTCCTCAGTGCAGAAGACTGGCCGGGTGAGCTGTGGATCCGCACTTCTGGCCTGCACCCAGAGCTCTGGTGTGCTGTTTTCAGGATGGAGCAGGGCTCTGGGTGCTGCCCTGTGCCGAGTTCTGCCCCACCCCAGCACTGTCCGCAGGGGATCTTGGCTCCCCAGAAGGGGCTCTCTGGGGTTCCCGGCAGGGGTCCTTCCCAGCTTCCCTGCCGAGGCAGGAAGCAGCCCCCGGCTCCCTCCACATGAAGCAGGCGCTCGGCTTCGCTGTGGAGCTGCAGCCCCTCCACCCAGAGCAAGGGAGGAGCCCGGCGGTCTCCTGGTTCTGAATAAAGGGCTGGCTTAAATGGGAACCCAGCCTTGGTGCATCTACAGGACCCTTGGGCAGGCTCTGCAGGGTGTGCATACAGGGCCCTTGGGCAGCAGTCCCTCCCTCCCTCCCCTGCGCAGGACAGCCCTCCCAGCCAAGGACACCCTCACACGCAGACTGTCCTCTGCGGGAGAGGATCCCCTGCTAAGGATCCTGGTGGGCGTTTCCCAGGTGAGGGATCGAAGTTAGCTCATTCAGCAGCTCCCCTCGCCCCGCCTCCCCTGCCCCATGTGTGATGCCCACACACGCCTCAGTGTGCAGAACGCGAGCAAGTGCTTGCTCCTTTTCCAAGAAAGGCGCAAAGGAAGATTCCCAAAGGCCCCAGGGAAGGGGCGACAGACCTGCCTGGGCCTCCCCCCGCCCTCCTCCGGCTGCCCTCTCAAGCTGGCGTTGGGCATGTGAGAGCAGCTGGGCTTTCCCTCGCCCAGAGAACCACCCACCCCTTCCTTTCCAAAATAAAGGGAGGAAACCAGCCAGCCAGTTTGAAGGGGAAACTTTCGTACCGGGCAACGCTGGTTCTTGAAACAGGAGGTGGGAGGAGTGATGGCACCAGCGGCGGCAGCAGCGGAAAGAGCTGAGATGGGGCGTCTGAAAAGGGAAAGCCCGGTCCTGCTGGTGGGCTTGTCGAGGGCAGGGCCAGCCAGCACACAGCTCCCGCGGGCGCCTGGGCAGCCCGAGGCGTGTGGCGGTGCCGGGGCTGGTGGGGAGCCCAGGTTTTCTCTGCAGGCTGCTGCCAAAGGGGCAGAGTGGCAGGTGGGGAATCTGGCCAAGCTGTGAGCGCAATAGGAAGAGGGCGCTCTCCTTGCCCCCACTGCCCACCCACCTGGTCCAGATACAGGGCAAGCTCTACTGCGGGGTTGTGGAATCCCCTTCCCCAGCCCGCAGTGGCTCCCTTGGGCTCCCCTCCCCGGCCGCGGGCCCTTTGCCCAGGCGCCCGTCCTCGTGGCTTTCTTGGCTTCTGCGAGGCCCTTCTCCAGGGCTTTGTGAAGCCCCTCCCCGGCTGGGGTGAGGGACTCACTCCCGGGCCGGGCTCTTGTGTTGCGCACAGCCACCGCTGGGCTTCCGGGACCCTCGAGTGAGAGACAGACTGAGCTCTCATCCCTGGCCTCATGTCGAGGCCCAAATTAGGAGAACAGGGTCCAAGACAGGCAGAGTCGCTCACTGCAGGGCAACCTTCCGGCCTCCTGGGATGGCCCGGGGTGGGGGTGAGGGGAGCACAGGGTGCTTTGCGCCCCCAGCGCCAGGCTTCTGTGAGCTTGGAGGTGGGAGCCCAGACTCTGATCCTCTGCCCTAGAGCTGCCCCCCAGCCGGCTCAGAAGGGACCACCCTGGCTGCCTCTCTGGGTTTGGCCATTCCCTGTGGGGAGGGGGCACCTGCTGGTGGGTGGGTAGGAAGAGCCTGGAGCCACCAGCTTCTGCTGTTCCCAAGCAGCAGCCCTGACCCCGACCCTGACCCTAGTCATGCGCCTCATCCATACGAGCAGCCTCATATAGAAAAGCTCTTTGGGATTTTAAGCCTTTGTTGATTTATTATGATCCTTATTGCTATTGTTGCTATATAATAGCTGGCCAGGATAAAACTTGTCCCTGCTGGTTTGGTGGAGCAGCCTGGAGAGCTATGCAGCCCCCGGCTCGCGAGCCTGACTGTGGGACTTCGACCTGCACCTCACTGGGAGACCTTTGGCCAGGCACAAGCCCTTATCTTGGCCTGCTCGGGGGTCATGGTGGGTTGGGTGGATACGCAAACAGTCATCGGTGTGTCATCAGCAAGGCCTCTATCCTCGGATATTTCTGTCAATGGCAGTAGCAGGTCGCCCGCTTGGGCAAGTGGGCCATGAAGCCGCAATGCAAATGAAAGGCCGGCTCAGGCGCTCCTCTGGTCTTCGGTTCTTCTCAGCTTTAGCCAGCTGAGAGTCCAACACACTGGGAGGGCCCCAGGTTGTGGGGAGACTGGGATCGCCTGCATCTTTCCAACCAGCCCATGGCCATTGTTCCCACCACAGAGGAGAAGCACGTGCGTTTGGCGGCTGGGGGGCCGCAGCCGTCGGCGCGGCCTCCTTTCTCTCTCCAGACGGCGTCGTGACACTCCGTTCCTCTGTGTTCGCTTGCAGCTCAATTCGCCCATGAACCCAGTGAGCAGCACGGAAGACATTAAGCCCCCCTTGGGCATCAACGGGGTCCTCAAAGTGCCAGTGCACCCCTCGGCAGCCATGGCCTCCTTCACCAAGCACATATGTGCCATCTGCGGCGATCGCTCTTCAGGTAACAGCCCTGCTGCCAGGCACCTGCTGCGGGTGCCCCGACAACGTAACCTCTCCAAGCTCTCACGTTGTGAGCGTTGGTTCCGGGTGGCTAAGCTGGGGCAGAATCCAGCAGTGCCACCCTGTCAGTGCAAATGCCTCGTGCCGCCTGCACCAGCCTTGCGTCACTAAATCAAGTGTGTCACTTTAGAATCCAGCTGAAGCTGTGTTTGTGCAACCAGCTGTGCACCTCGGGTGTGCAAGCCGTGGCTGCATGGTCTGCTGGCATGTCCCAGCTGCTTGCACAAGCAGTTGTGCAGTCACAGTGAACAACCAAGTGTGCCACAGAAACGTTCAGCAGAGGGCCACTGGTGCCGTTTGAGTTGCGACGGCACAGCCAGATCCTGTCCCTCGTCTTGTGCTTAATCCGGGATTGAGTCAGTCCTCCTTCAGGCGGGGGCCAAACCCCCTCTTAGGAGGACTCTTGGGGGCTGCCTTCTGGGGCTGGTGGGCTGAGGCAGAAGGGTGGGGTGGGAACACCAGCCTGTTCCCAAATGCACTTCCGGTTGGCCATTAAGCCTCCGGAGAGGATTTCAGTGTTTGAAGATGAGGAAAAGAACTGCACAAAAGCTAGGAAGCCCTCCAGGAAGCCGTGGTTAAAGAAACAGGCGGAGGCTCCTCCTGACCTTGGCCTGCGGGTGCAAGACGCCCCCTGCCCGATGCTCAGTGCCAAGACGTGCTCCATCAGCACCTCTGGGCTCTCTCCTCCGCTCGCTCCCTTGCAGGTAAACATTACGGGGTGTACAGCTGCGAGGGCTGCAAAGGCTTCTTCAAGCGGACGGTGCGGAAGGACTTGACCTACACCTGCCGTGACAACAAAGATTGCTTGATCGACAAGCGCCAGCGGAACCGATGCCAGTATTGCCGGTACCAGAAGTGTCTTGCCATGGGCATGAAGAGAGAAGGTAAGGCGAGAAAGAGGCTGTCAGACCGGGCACTGGCCAAACCCGCAGCGGCCACGTGCCCATCCCAGTTCTCACGGGCTGCAGGCGCGAGCAGGCCACGCCGTGTGTGCCGCTTCCGAGCGTGCTTCTACAATTAGAACCCAAAGTCCCCCTTTCTGCAATGAAACCACAGAGAAGGGAGTACTCCAGTTTTGCTCTAGATCCTACCCTCTGTTTGCTGGCTTGTAGCTAAGGGTGAACGCTGCCCGCTCTCTGATGTGTTTACAACACGGAGGATTTTTTTTAATGAGCGGAAGCACTCAGAAATGGCACTGCCAGTTTTCCATTGCTGCACCTTTCAAGCCAGGCTTGGCTGCTCCTCTCCTTATTTCCCGATGAGCACACCCCTGCCCTTTGACGTGGCACAGTCCAGAATGCCACCGTTTCATTTGCGTGATGTGTAGACTAGATGTGAAAGCCCTCGTGGCTGAATGAGGGACAGTTGCAGGGTGGGGGTTCTACATACTGAGCTCACAGAATACCAGAATTACTCATCAAAGGAGATCAGAGTCTGTTCTCCAAGAAGTAAGCTTCTGAAACTGGCATAAACCATGCAAATGTGAGCATTTTTTCTGCATTCCACCTCCCAACACACTTTGCACAATCTGTTTTCCACTGAACCCCTTCTGCTAACTGGTGGAAAACTCATTCTTCCCAGTGTGGAATTTCCCTGGGCCATGACCACACCCTTCCATGCATTGAACTGTGGTCGTCATGAGTAGAAACCTGTGCTTTTTGCTTTTTTAAGGGGTGAAAAAGCAGAGAAAGCTGGGATTCTTAGGAGCTGGAATTTTGCAACTGTGTGCTGTTTGTGTGTCTGCCCCACCTCGCCACACCCTGCGGAACAACATGCTGTGTGCAGACCTTGCCGGAGGGCGGGGGGCTCCTCCTCGGAAGCTGCTTTGATGCTTACATTTAGTCCTTCTGAAGTTTCCTGGCCAAAAGGGCTCCCACAGCAGCACTGCCACCCCTGGGAAAACAAGGCAGCCCCTGTCCACAGGGTTCCATTCGGAAAAGACTCAGCAAGTTAGGGAAAGGGGGCAGGAGGGGTGAAGGGAGAAGCGCCCTGCTTTCCAGTGGAGCTTTTGGGACAGCCCCGTGGCCCCCTCTTGTCTTGCAGTTCAGGGGGACTTGCTCAAAGAAGAGGCCTGCTGGGGTGTGTCTCCTACATGCCCTCCAAAACGTGGAGGTGGCACAAAGGCCAGCGACAAAAGCAGCACCCTGTGAGGCAGGGAAGGCCTCGGGGTGTGAACCGCATGTGGCAGCCAGCCGTGGACGGCGCGCCAGCCGTGCCCAGGGAAGGCCGGACTCCTGCTCACTGCTGCGCTTTGCCAGCTTGGCTTTCTCGGCCTGGTCCACGTCACGAGGCTGCTCGGGGGAGAGGTAGAGCCTGCAGACGGGAGGGCGGAGGAACTGACCCCATGCCCAAAGTTAGTGCTGTTCGCTGCCCCCCCGCTGGACCGAGATCCTCCGTGCCTTGGCATCGCCCTCATCTTTCTTCTCTGCCTCACCCAGCCGATTTGTGACGGGGCCGGGAGAAGCCCAGCAAGGGCAGGCCGAGCCCAGCAGGCGTGATTTACCAGGTCACGCGAGGGCCTGCGCTTGCCACCTTTTGAGACGTTGAGCCCGGCTCTTCCTCTGGGACATGTGGAGGCGGCTTCAGATATGATGGATGTTTGAGGCTGGGGAAGGGAGAGTGTCTGGGAGGGATCCACACTGGCTTGGGAGGCGAATCCAAGGAGGAGCTTTCCTGCCTCCAGGCAACGGCCTCCCCAGCCTGGCATGTTGCTCCTTCCAGAAGTGCTGGAAGGACTCCCATGCAGTCAGTGCTTGAAAGGAGGCGTCTTCCCCCTAGAGTCCAGTTCTTCTTGAACTTGGAACATTTCTCTCATCTCTGGTTCAGGGCATCCCAAAACTTCTCCAGGTGCTTCCATTCATTCCTTAAATTTCTATACCAGCACAACAGCCAAAGCCTTTCAGGAGGTTTACAAAGCTCTAAAGCCTAGCAATGTAGCAACTTTGTGTAATATACAAACACTTGCAAACAAAAATATGCAAACATGTGGCTCAGTCAACAGGAGAAGTTCCAGGACCCACTGAAAGTCTTGTCACCTGTGCATTCTTGTATGGTTTTTTTGCCGAAAGCACAGTCATCTTGCAGGTGATTTTCCTGACAGAATATAGTTTTGAGCATGCATTTCCTTGATAACAGGCCTTTTTTAGAACTCCACTGCAAAATTTGGAGATGAGTAGATTTTGAGGGGTAACGCAGTGTGTGCAGTGGTCTAAGTGTGCAAAATTAGATAAGTCTGCACACTCATATACAGGGAACCGCCTTTTCACTGCCCTGCAGGTTTGAACCTGGGGCTTCTGCGTGCAAAGCAACTGTTTTAGCTGACCTCCCCCTTCCCTCCTGCTGTCTGTGCTGAATCTTCCACCACTCAGATTCAAGGAGTGACCCCTTTGGTCCTAGGATAATGAGAGAGGGAGAAAAAGGACCCCTTTTCCAATCTCTTCACAAGGTGCATCATTCTCTACACCCCGTGATACCTTCCTTCAGCTGCCTTTTTCTAAGCTAAACAGCCCCAGCTGTTCTAACCCTTTCTCATACAGGAGTTGCTCCAGCCCCTGATCATTTTGGTTGCTGCTTTCTGCCCCTTTTCCAACTCTACAATATCCTTTTTTTAGGCGTGGCCACCAGAACAGTACATCAAGGCAGGAGATCTGTGTCCTTTGTGCATAGATTGAGCTCATGTGTGAGTCATTGTTGGATCCTTTACAAATTCTACCTAGTCCAGGTACCAGTTTCCAACACTGAACGGCCATTTTTGTTTCGGAGGCTGAGTGGAGCACGGAGGTGGTCCGAGCTTTGTAGTCCGTCTGCCCTTGATGGAACCCTGTGACTTCCCAAGGTTGGAGAATTATGGGCAGCTCCCTAGGCGGCCACTCTTACAGGAGCATCATTTGGCCGTCCAGCCCCCTGCTCATCTCTCATGCTCCGGCAGATGCTGGGGACAACTTTGCTCCATCGCACTCAGAGAAGATGTGATTGAGACCCCTCTGGGCGCCAGTTAGCGATGTACAGGTTCTACTCCCTCTAACTTGTTTGTTTCCCAGATTGTCAGGTGCTTCCCATTCTCTCATTCATTTGTTGATGGAAGTTGATGTTTTTGCCCACATTTTGCATGTACTGATTTGCATCAGTACCAATGCACACATAGGCACATGTGCGTGATTTACTAGACATGTGCACAGAATATGCATTAGTGCCCTTGCACTAATGCACACTAGCGTTAATTTCCCACCACCCCCACCACCCCCAGAAGGGGAAAAGCACTCTGAGCATCTGCAGAATCTGTGTGGGGGAGAAAAAGTCAGCTGTGGAACCTGTGGAGTTGTAGAGATCTGAATTCATTTGGAACTTTTGCAGGGGGTTTCTGTCACTCAACCTCTCACCCTGGCTTTGACTGAGTGGCCAAGGCGTGATGCATCCAGGGGGCTTCTGAGTTCCTGGCAACCCTGTGGACTGGAGGACCCAGATTCTCTCTGCCCGAGATGCCAGAGGGGGCACTGGGCAGGAGGCAAGAAGATGATGTCATGGGAAAGATGTCCCAGGACCTAGTTCCCCTGGCCAGGGGTTCTCTACCCCAGCCTCTCTGCTGGCCCTTCTCACTGACAAGTGGCCTATGTTTGAAAGGCGGCCTGTGCCTCGTCCAGTTCAAGTGTTGTTCAGCTGCCCCTCAGCAGGAATTGGCCTCTGGAATAGAAGCTGTGGAGCTCATTTGGCCTCAGTGTTGCCCACTAGGGTGAGATGCATAACATTTTCATTTAAAGTATGTAGTAAATCTCTCTAAATGTTCATCTGTAGTAAAAAGGGGTGTCTTGGATCAGAAGGACAAGAGTGCAGTCTTGCAAACTGCTACTCACCCATGGTGAGTTGAGAGTTGACTCCAGGTGACCAAGGCAGGGAAAGAACACTTTATAAACTAGGGAAGAGTCCAAGCCCTGGCCCTTTTTCTTGGAACAGATCACTTTTTGGCCACACATGCGCCATGGTATGCTTATGGTGCTGTCAAAATTCATCATAATTTTAATAATCCTAGTACTAAAGCAGCAACAAAATTTATTACAACAATGTTTCATTTCAAAATTTTTACTCTATTACAGGGATGGAGCACCATCCATCCCGGCCCACAAGACTCCCTGGAAGGCAGGAAGAACAAGGTATTCCCATTTCGATATTACTAGACCAGCCATTAAGCAGCAAAACATGTTGATCTCTCCAGAAATGTGGTGGCAGGCCAGAGTTGAAGTGCGGGCGGGCAGTGGCCCTTCCCACCTAGGCCACGCCCCAAGTCCGGCAAATAGTCCTCCCGGGCTCCATCAAGGCCCCCTTTTCTCCTCTTGGGAGCCCTGCCATTTGCTTGGAAGCCACACAGCTCCCTTCAGAGACAGGGAAAGAACCCATTCTGGAATAGGAAGGTATGCAGAATTCTTTTGCACATACAAAAAGGACACACAAGCTCTGCATTTCAGCCTCCTGTGTGAACACAAATGAGAGAACATGTTCTTCACAAATGTGCCCAAAATCCTCCAGTGTGTGCTTGTTTTTGCAAACTGGGCAAATTTCAGAGGAAAACTATTTGAAAGTGCACAGTTGAAAACAATGCTGTTTCACACTTTAGCCAATTTTGGTGCATGTTTCCCATCTGATTGTGTTGCCGTGTTCCCCTGGGTGCAAACAGAGTAATGCTTGCAAAAAGCAAGGGAGAGAGAAGCACCGTGGGGTGCCCCGAGCCCCCGCAAACACACTTTGCCCTGCTCAGAGTGAACTCCCCAAAGCTGGGACTCCATCATGTCTGATGCCGCTTTCCAGATTGCTCCAAACCGCAGGTGTCTGAGGAGGGCTGGGATGAAAATAAGAGCGGGGGGGAGCTGGGAACCCCCCTGTGGAGGGGGCAGAACCTTCATCCCCATCCAGAGGAAGGCACAGCCACACCCCTCCTCCCTCCTGGGCAGCCAGTGCTGTACGCGTGATGCGGCTGCTTGTGAGCAGAGCGTGTGCCCGGCACCCCCGCCACCCCTCACCTTCCCATCTACCGAGGGGGTCGCCACACGACCTCCCGCCCCGGGCCTGCAGCCCTCGGTGTACGTGCTTGCATATCCAGGGGTGTGCTGGACAGCTCCTTAGGGTGCTGGGTGGGAGAGCTTTCATGCACCCCTTCTTGTGCTGAGCAAGCCGAGCAGGGAAGGCCTAGGGAAAGACATGCAGACATTTGCATGACTTATTCAGGCTGGAGGTTTGGGCTCAGAATTCGCATCTGGGTGCTCAGTGCCGCTTTGCTTTAAATTACAGGTGTTAACTGTTCCGGCCACAACAGCCCTTCCACTCTTCCAGCCCAAGGGCCAAAAGCAATTTCATGGGAGCCCTGGAGGGAGGGGCCACGGGCAGAGGGGTGGGGCTACAGAGGCCCAGAAATGCCAGCCGTTGTCTTCTCATGTTATGAATCCATGCATCCAATTGCTTGTGAGCATGTTGGCTTTTCAGATCGCCTGGCTTGGTTTGCGGAAGGTACTCAGGCGCCATATTCCATGTGCTTTTTTGTGGTGCGTGCCGCCTGTGCCTTCAGTCTTGCCACCCCCGCCAGCGCCTGCCTCACAGCCATCGCTCTTCCCCCGTGCTTTTCAAGCCCAAGGCGCAGGATGATGGGATGCCCACAGCCTCCTGCTATGCGGCTGCCCCGCTGGGCCGGGCCAGTGCAAGCCAGTGCTTTCGGCAGCACCGGAGGGTGGAAGGCAAGGGCATTGCGGGGGGAGCGAAGTGGTCCCACGCTGATCTGGAAGGAATGATGGTGATCCTTGGAGGGGAGGCCCACGGGAGGGCGAGGGCACAGGAGGGGGCCATTCGCTCACCCCACACGGGAACTGTTCCGCGCAGGAGCTCGTTCTCGGCGTTTCTGTTCTGCTGTCGCTGCTAAAAGGGCGCTCATGGCGGTGGGCACGACCATTCCGAGTGAGGGGGCCACGAAGCAATAAAAGTGGGCACATTAGAGATGCTAAAACTATGACTGGCAAATGTTACAGCAAAACACTGTTTCAGGAGGGCGCAGTTTCACTTTTGAAAACGTCGTTCTGAAATCCTGCCAGCCAAAGCAGCACCGGGTGTTTTGTTTTTGTTTTGCAGGTGCAACATGTCCTCCTCTGTGCTTTCCCCTCTTTCTGATTTTGCTGCTATCTGCAAATTCTGCCCCTGCTCTCCAGCCTGATTTCTGCACATTTCTTTCTTTCTTTCTTTCTTTCTTTCTTTCTTTCTTTCTTTCTTTTTGAATAAATTTTATTATTATTTTCTACAAACTAAGAAACATCAATCATCGGAAACATCAGACCTGCTGGGTCAGCCCCTCATATTTTTTTTATAACAGTTTGTAAATATATTCAAATCTACGCATAGTCCTGTTTCTCTAGCCAGTGATAAAAAGAGTTCCATGTTTGATCGATGTATCCTCTTTCTCCTTCAGAGACAAAGTCAGTCTGTCCATTTCAGCGCAATCCAGAATCTTTTTTAAAATCAGTTCATCAGTGGGTGGTTCTTCACTCCTCCAATGTTGGGCAAATGCAATCCTTGCCACAGTAATTACATGTAAAATCAAATACATAGCTTGTTTATCAACATCATCAGGTACACTGCCTAGTAAAAAAACTTCATTAAAGATTTTTGGAACATTTCCTCAAGCCATCTATAAAAATTTTATAGAGATTTTCTTTATATGAGGTTGCTAAAGTTACCTTGATATTTCTTTCCCACAACTTTTGCCATTTCTGTAACTCAACATTATATCCAAAATTTTGTGCCCATGCTATCATAGTTTCCTTAACTTGTTCATCTTCCATTCTTGTATCCAAAAGAAAATTATACAGTTTTTTAATCAATTTCTCATCTGATTTTAAGATCACTTGGTCAAATGTTGTTAACTCCTTATGAAAACCCCACATTTTATTATCTTTAACATATCTCGATTGTATTTGAACCTTATGCCACCAAGAGATCTTAATACCCTGCTCTTGTAATTCTTGGCTCAATTTCAATCCTCCATCATTATCCAAAATATCATCATATTTCACAATCATATCAAAATTCAATGCGTTTGGATATGCAAGAGCTTCCATAGGCGAAATTCATCTTGGCAACTTAGTGTACAGTTTTGTCTATAATTTTTCCCACACCGACATAATGACTTTCTAATATAATGATTTAAAAAACAAGCATGTGTCTTACACTTCTCATACCACATATAAGCGTGCCAACCCATTTGTAGAACATGCCCTTCAAGATAAAGGATTCTCTTATTTTTTAACATTATCCATTCTTTTAGCCACGTTAAGACAGAAGCTTGATAGTACAGCATCCAGTCAGGCAGACCAAAACCCCCCATTCCCTTTGACCTCCTGAAGCATTTTTAATCTAATCCTTGGTTTCTTCTTTTGCCATACAAATCTCAAAACATGGTGTTTAGATCATCAAAATAATTTTTATCAATTTTTATGGGAATTGTTTGAAATAAAAATAAGAACTTTGGTAATATATTCATTTTGACTATTGCTGTTCTTCCCAACAACGATAGTTGCAAATTAGCCCATTTTTCCAGATCACTCTTAATTTCCTTAAGTAGTTTATCATTGTTATTGTTGTTGTTAGTCACAAAGTCATGTCCGACCCATCACGACCCCATGGACAGCATTCCTCCAGGCCTTCCCGCCCTCCACCATCCCCCGGAGTCCACTCAAGCTCACACCAACTGCCTCAGTGACTCCATCTAGTCACCTCCTCCTCTGCCGCCCCCTCCTCCTCTTGCCATCTATTGTTCCCAGCATTAGGCTCTTCTCCAGGGAGCCCTTCCTTCTCATCAGGTGGCCAAAGTATTTGAGTTTCATCTTCAGGATCTGGCCTTCTAAAGAGCAGTCAGGGTTGATCTCCTCTAGGACTGACCGGTTCGATCGCCTTGCAGTCCAAGGGACTCGCAGGAGTCTCCTCCAGCACCACAATTCAAAGGCCTCAATCCTTTTGCGCTCAGCCTTCCTTATGGTCCAGCTTTCACAGCCATACATTGCAACTGGGAAAACCATAGCCTTGACTGTACGCACTTTTGTTGGCAAGGTGATGTCTCTGCTTTTTAGTATGCTGTCTAGATTTGCCATAGCTTTCCTCCCCAGGAGCAAGCGTCTTTTAATTTCTGGGCTGCAGTCCCCATCTGCGGTGATCTTGGAGCCCATGAAAATAAAATCTGTCACTACCTCCATTTCTTCCCCATCTATTTGCCAGGAAGTGAGAGGACCAGATGCCATGACCTTAGTTTTCTTAATGTTGAGTTTCAGGCCAACTTTTGCACTCTCCTCCTTCACCCCCATCAAGAGGCTCTTTAGTTCCTTTTCACTTTCTGCCATGAGAGTGGTATCATCTGCATATCTGAGGTTGTTGATATTTCTCCCAGCAATCTTAATTCCAGCTGGTGATTCATCTAGCCCAGCCTTTCTCATGATGTGCTCTGCATATAAGTTAAATAGGCAGGGCGACAGTATACAGCCTTGCCGAATTCCTTTCTCAATTTTGAACCAATCAGTGGTTCCATGTCCAGTTCTCACTGTTGCTTCTTGACCCGCATGTAGGTTTCTCAAGAGACAAATAAGATGGTCTGGGACTCCCATTTCTTTAAGAACTTGCCACAATTTGTTGTGGTCCACACAATCAAATGCTTTAGCACAGTCAATGAAGCAGAAGTAGATGTTTTTCTGGAACAACCTAGCTTTCTCCATGATCCAGTGCATGTTGGCAATTTGATCTCTAGTTCCTCTGCCTCTTCGAAATCCTGCCTGTACTTCTGGTAGTTCTCGGTCCACATACTGCTGGAGCCAAGCTTGTAGGATTTTGAGCATAACTTTGCTAGCATGTGAAATGGGTGCAATGGTGTGGTAGTTCGAACATTCTTTGGCATTGCCCTCCTTTGGGATTGGAATGTAAACTGACCTGTTCCAATCCTGTGGCCACTGTTGTGTTCTCCAAATTTGCTGGCATATTGAGTGTAGCACTTTTACTGCATCGTCTTTTAAGATTTTGAATAGCTCAGCTGTAATACTGTGTCCTGCACTAGGTTTGTTGTTGCTCAGACTTCTTAAGGCCCATTTGACTTCACATTCCAGGATGTCTGGCTCAAGGTCAGTGAACACCCCATCATAGTTATCAGGGACATTAGGCTCTTTCTTGTATAGTTCCTCTGTGTAATCATGCCACCTCTTCTTAATCTCTTCTGCCTCTGTTAGGTCCCTGCCATTTTGGTCTTTTATCATGCCCATCTTTGCATGAAACGTTCCCTTCATATCTCCAATTTTCTTGACTAGATCTCTGGTCCTCCCTATTCTATTGTTTTCTTCTGTTTCTTTGCACTGTTCATTTAAGAAGGCATTCTTATCTCTTCTAGCTATTCTCTGGAATTCTGCATTCAATTGGGTGTATCTTTCCTTTTCTTCCTTGCCTTTCGTTTCCCTTCTTTCCTCAGCTATTTGTAAAGCTTTCTCAGTCAGCCATTTTGCTTTCTTGCATTTCTTTTTCTTTGGGATGGCTTTAGTTGCTACCTCTTGTACAATGAGGTGAACCTCTGTCCATAGTTCTTCAGGCACTCTGTTGATCAGATCTAATTCCTTAAATCTATTTGTCACTTCTACTGTATATTCATCAGGAATATGATTTAGGTCATACCTGAGTGGCCTAGTGCTTTTCCCTACTTTCTTCAATTTAAGCCTAAATTTTGCAACAAGAAGCTCATGATCTGAGCCACAGTCAGCTCCTGGTCTAGGTTTTACTGACTATATAGAGCTTCTCCATCTTTGGCTGCAGAGCACATAGTCAGTCTGATTTCTGTGTTGACCGTCTTGTGATGCCCATGTGTAGAGTCGTCTCTTGGGTTGTTGGAAGAGACTGTTTGCTATGTCCATCGAATTCTCTTGACAAAATTCTACCAGCCTGTGCCCTGCTTCATTTTGTTCTCCAAGACCAAACTTGCCTGTTATTCTTGTTATCCTTTGGCTTCCTACTTTATCATTCCAGTCCCCCATGATAATAAGGACATCATTTTTGGGTGTTAATTCTAGAAGGTGTTGTAGGTCTTCATAGAACTGGTCAACTTCAGCCTCTTCTGCACCAGTGGTTGGGGCATAGACTTGGACTATTGTGATGTTGAATGGTTTGCCTTGGATTCGAACTGAGATCATTCTGTCATTTTGGAGATTGTATCCCAGGACTGCTTTTCCTACTCTTTTTTTTGACTATGAAGGCTACTCCATTTCTTCTGAGGGATTCTTGCCCGCAGTGGTATACCTGATGGTCATCTGAATTAAATTCACCCATTCCTGTCCATTTTAGTTCACTGATTCCCAAGATGTTGATGTTCAGTCTTGTCATCTCTTGTTTGACCACGTCCAGCTTGCCTTGATTCATGGATCTTACATTCCAGGTTCCTATGGAGTATAGATCTTTGCAGCATCGGACTCTCCTTTCACCACCAGATACATCTGCAACTGAGTGTCCTTTCGGCTTTGACCCAGTCGCTTCATTCTTTCTGGCGCTACTAGTACTAGCCCTCTGCTCTTCCCCAGTAGCATATTGGACACCTTCCGACCTGAGGGGCTCATCTTCCGGTGTCATATCGTTTTGCCTTTTGGGACTGTCCATGGGGTTTTCATGGCAAAGATACCGGAGTGGGTTGCCATTTCCTTCTCCAGTGGAGCACGTTTTGTCAGAGCTCTCTGCTGTGACCTGTCCGTCTTGGGTGGCCCTGCATGGCACAGCTCATAGCTTCATTGAGCTACGCAAGCCCCTTCGCCACGACAAGGCAAACAAGGCAGTGATCCATGAAGGAGAGTTTATCATAGTTATCTTCTTTCATGTAGTACGGTAGCTGTAAGAAAAATTCCCAGATATTTAACCTTTTTAACAATTTGAAGATCTACTTGTCCCGTCAAAGTTTTTCTCTGCTCCAGTGTGAGATTTTTCACTAGTGTTTCTGTATGCTTCGAAATCCATGCAGCGGCTCTAGCTGCCGCCCCATCTCGGTGTCCCTCCCACCCGAGGCTGCGACTTTCCTGAGCTAAAGCAGATAGTGCGGAGTTGTTAGCAGCTGCTGTGCTGAACTTGACAGGAAATGCCTTTTCGGTCAATAGCCTGGCCTGGGTTCTGAGCTAATTACCCAGCAAGTTGGCTGCCTTTGTGATTAATGAGGGCCCCTTCTGATGAGCAGAGAGCCCTCTGGGGCACATGCACAGAATGCTCCACTTCTGTGCGCACGTGCGCAGCAGGCCGACGGCCCTCCTCACGAGAAGGGCGTCTTCCGGGTGCTTAGAGGAGCTGGAGCATTTGCCAGAGGGCAGCATGCAGGCACAAGCCCAGGGGCCGGAATGAGTCCCCTCTGCTGCCAACCCAGGTGGAGACAAGCGCATAAGGGGAGGGGGCGGACACTCCAGTGCCCGTGTGACGCTCGCACTGCTGGCCACCCAGCCTTCGAAGGGCCCTTCGCTCGCTGGGGAGGGCCGGTGCATGTGTTCGTGGGGAACTTGCAGGGGCTGGGGCGTGGGCTGGGCCAGATCAAGGGGATGAGGCCACCGGGGCACCTGGCGAGCTGAAAGGGCCTTGAGAGTTAGGATGTTAGTCTGCTTGTGCCACTGCGCAAGTGCCCTTGGCCTGAACACACACTTGTGCAAAGGGCAGCAATGTGCATTTGTGCAAATCGGCGCATGTCGGCCTGCCGAAGATGGAGAAGTGGTTAGCAGGACGGCAGACTCTGCATGGCTGAGAGAAGGCTGGGCACTCACCTCTGCAGGCTGGCTCTGTAGCAGTCCACACTGTTTGCCTCTGTTGCTGGTCCCGACCACAGCCAGGCCCTGGTGTAGCCACGGAGAGCACCTGGGAGGCCTCGTCTCTCCGGCATTCTCCTCCCCGCTTTGGCACCAGCAGCATTCAGTAGATGGCTGCAGTGCAGGGCCAGTAACGCTCTGCCACAGCCCCCGCTCCTCGCCTGGCCTGCTGCCTGCACCAAGTCCCTGCAACAGCCGAGAGGAAGCCTTTCATCCATGACCTGGACAGGATTCCACATTAGCTGGAGAGCTCTCCCTGTGGTGCCCTTGTCCAGATGGTGGACTCCAGCTTACGCAACACCCAGTGTCCCAGCGTGGTGCCTGTGGACAGCAGTGGTGTCTGATGGACTCCCCGTCCTCTCCTGATATTACTGAAGATTGAGATCATTACTTCACACTCACACACCACACACACACACACACACACACACACGGCCACAACCAGAAAGCTGGCCTGCTGCGAGGGAGGAGTTGCCTGCTAGAACCTTGTTCACTCGCGTTCCAGGGCTTTGCACTCTGCGTCTCACCTTCTTGGCAAGTTGCTCATGAGTTTGCTACCGGTGGGTTCCCAAGAGGAGTCCTGTGATTCAGAACTTGGACCCTTGACTCTGGTTCTTGGGCACATTGCTTTTGTCTAGCCTTTCCTGGGTTTCCTTCTGGCAAATGGGTGTTGAGTGAATAGCTTATGGATTGCTTGATCTGATTTGTTTCTGACCTGTCTCTCAAGAAGAATGGCACTCAGTTCCATTGGAAAGGGCAGGGACCCTCCTTGGCAGCCATTTTGCGAGAGTGCCTGTAACACCAGCAACAGATATGCCCCTTGACCCAAATAGTGGGTGAGCCCCGTTTTCTAAATCAATGGAAATTGACTCAATAAACACTCGAGCTCCAATGCTGATCTTCTCATATAGCCACTCACATTAATTCTGTTTGCTAGAACAAAGATCTGGAGGCCCACCAACTTGGAGAACCCCAAATCCTTCTTCAAGAGCCACAGAGAGCCTTGGATTAATCTTTCTTTCCTTTCCCCCTCCATGGGTGTTTCCAGCTGTGCAAGAGGAACGGCAGCGAGGGAAAGATCGCAACGAAAATGAGGTGGAGTCGACGAGCAATGCAAACGAGGAGATGCCTGTGGAGAAGATTCTGGAAGCGGAACTCGCCGTGGAGCCAAAGACCGAGACGTACATTGAAGCAAACATGGGCCTTACTCCAAATTCGGTGAGGAAACTGCCTCAGCACCTTTTTCTGGTGGTCCCCAGCCAACCACAGACATAATTGGACAAGTTGCTAGCGCAAGATTGGGGAGTCACAGGCATGTACCCTGTCAGGAATCCTGGTTTGACCTTCCAGATTCCTCAGCTGGCCACACCATCTTTCGAGTGGCCTTGTGCCGCTTATTCTCCCTCCTGAAGGGCTGCGGCTCAGAGTGGCTGGAAGGGCTCTAAGGAAAATGGGCTGACATTTGGGTCTGGCTGGCTCCACCCCTTTTGGCCCCAGCCCAACCCCCTGACTTTGGCCCCCCCCAGCACTGGGATGCGCCCCCCTGTGGCTGCTCTGAAATGGAATGTCATTTCCTAGTGGTCCTGCCAAAGTGTTGTCAAAGGAAGATGCTGTCCCGGCTGTGAGAGGCAGGAAGAATGGGGGGAACCCCAAGGGCATGGAAGGGGTTTCCACGGGGGCTGGTTGAAGCCCCATCGGTGAGGGTGTTCAAGGACGGGCGGGGGTCAGATTAGATGGCCTGGGAGGCCCCTTCTGCCTCGCTCTGTTTCTATATTTCTATGGATCTGAGCATTGAAGGAGGCACCTCCTAAAGATTTTGGCCCGATGGACAGCACCATCCAAAAGTATGTCTGAGGAATCCAAAATGGATTCAAATCAGTTTGGATATCTAAAATTTCGCCCACAGATTTTGCTGCTGACTAGCATCATGCCAGTCACATGAACGGCCTTGTAGATTTTTTAAAACTTTCTGGTATTTTACACAAAGATGTTCTTACAAAATATGAACTTACTAGAAAACACATTCCTATGTGCACATGTGTCTGAGCCCGGAGCCCCCTCAGCAGTCAGATGGGGGGCCGAGCCCCCCATCTTGGCACACACAGACATGCTCCCGTGCGTGCATGCATGCGGTCAGGCACACGTGCACATTCACCATCATGCTTGCTGAGTGTGAGTCGTCACACATCCTTTTGCATTCCCTGTGCACAACTGCGGGCCCCTACTCTGCCCGCCCCAGGTGGGGCTTCCCTGGGGGCAGCCAGGAACCCGTTCCCATGTTTCCCCCTTCTCAGGGGAGGGTGGAAATGAGGGAAGGATTTTGCCTCCTGGCACTGGCTGGGAGTGGGGGGTGCTGGGGGGTGGGGGGGTGGGGGGTGCTGGGAGGCCACCTGTGGCTCGCGGCATGCACCTGTGCACCTCGGCTGAGGCAGACCCCGCGGGATCCAGAGCCCAGCCAGACACTACCCAGCCGCGGACAGCCCTTTGCATTCGTGGCTTTGCAAGCAGGTGGAGAGCTGAGCACGTGCTACCTCAGGCGCTGGGATGTGGCCCTTATGGAGGTCCAGAGCCTTTTATGAATTTGTACCCTCAAGGCAGGGGTCCTCAGACTTTTTAAACAGAGGGCCAGTTCACTGTCCCTCAGACTGTTGGTGGCGGACGGGGGGTGCAGACTAAAGTTTAAAAAAAAAAAAAAAAAAAAAGAATGAATTCCTATGCACACTGCACATTAAAAATAAAGTAAAATTAAAATAAATATAAAAATTGATTAAAATTAAAAAATAAATATAAATAAATATAAATATAACAGTTGATTAAAATTTTAAAAAAATAAAATAAAAATAAATTAAAAACTAAGTAAAATTTGAATAATATAAAATAAATAAAAATAAATTAAAAATTAAGTACAATTTAAATAAATATAAAATTAAGTGAAATAAAAATAAATTAAAAATTAAGTACAATTTAAACATAATTCAAAATTAAAAAATGTTCGCTCCACTCCCTCGGGGTGCAGCAGAAGCCCAAGATGAGGTGTGGTAGAGCATGTCCATATTCAAGGGACAGAGCTACAGTGTCCACAATCATACTGGGGGCGGGGGGGGGGGAGACGGGCATGATCTCACTCGTGCAGGGAAGGCGGGTGCGATCGCGGCCATTCCGAGGGGAGGGGGAGATGGCCGCGCTCGCACCCGCCTTCCCTGCACGGGTGCACCTGTGCTTGTGGCCATCTCCCCCTCCTCCCCAGCATGACTGTGCAGGGAAGGCGGGTGCAAGTGCGGCCATCTCCCTCCCAGCCCGATCTCGGCCATCTCCCCCCCCGCACGACGGGGACCGCACCTGTCTTCTCTGGGCGAGCGTGCCCCCAGTCACCCCCATCTCCCCACCGAGTACGCCTGCACCGGCTCAGCGCTTTTGGACTCGCTCGGAGATCCAGCCCGTGGGCCGTAGTTGGAGGACCCGTGCTTAAGGGGGCTTCATCACGTCCTCCTAAGAGCCCCCCATCTGTGGCCAGCAGTCCTCACCCGGGTGCCCTTCTCTGGGCCACGAGCAGCATCTCTGGGCACATGCCTTCAGCCCCTTTCGACCAAGTGTCCCGCAAAGTCCTCGTTTTGCCTCCCTCTTCTCAAGTTGGCCGTGCTCCAACAGGGATGCCCCCTCTGCCTGCCCCCCATTGTTCTGGGCTCAGTGAAGGGCAGGAACGCGGGGGAACAGCCCTGGTAAGAGTGACCCCTGCAGGAGCAGCATGGGAGGGAGCCTTCCTCGCCTCCTGCCTCCTGCCTGCAGATCTCCCTTCTTCTTCCGTCTTGGTGGGCTCGCCTGGGGGCGCTGGACCACTTCCCTGGCCCCTCAGGGTTTTCTCTGCATCCCGCCTGAGCGTGCTAGAAAAAATGGAACTGCACCCCCTTTGGGCTGGTGGGCCTTTCTGGGATTTTTGCCTGCTTCCTGTGGGTGCTTGCAGAATGGCTGCTATGGGGAAGGGGCTTGCCCAGCTGGCCACAAAGCACCTGTGTCCCGGGGGGGCAAAGAGGGGCCCAAGGCGCAGCCCTTTGGAACCTGAATGAAGCAGGTGCTGGGGCCACCCTCCATTTTGCAGCCCCCTGGCCTCTGAGTCCACGAAGGGAGGCAGAGTGGCTCATGAGAGATACGGGGAGGCCGGGGCTGCAGGTGGCCTGGCAGGCCCCGAGAGAGGTGCCTCCACATGGGAGATCCCGGCCCCAGAGGAAGGGCCCCCATTCTGGGCTGCCCCTTTGGCCTTTTCTGCCCCCTCTTATCCTCATCTTGGGAAAGTGGGGCAGGCGTGGTGGCTAGAGTGGGGTGCCCACTCTTTGGGGGCAGTGCCTGCTTAACGCTACCTGGTCTCCTTCTTTTGCAGCCCAATGACCCAGTCACCAACATCTGCCAAGCTGCGGACAAGCAGCTCTTCACACTGGTGGAGTGGGCAAAAAGGATCCCCCATTTCTCGGAGCTGCCCTTGGATGACCAGGTCATCTTGCTCAGGGCCGGTGAGTACCGCCTGCCTCTGCCCGGCCGGGCCTGCCCTGCACCCGAAGCCCTCTGGGGGGCCCTGCAGGGGCATCCGCCGCTGCCGCCCTCCCGCCGCAGTGCGCGCCTTCCTCAGGAGGGTGCTCTCCCTGCCCCCCAGGAGCCCTTGAGCCAGTGGCTTCATGTATGCACTCTCTCGAGTCATCTGTTCATCTATTAAATTTGTATACTGCCCACTAGCAGAAAAGCTCTTTGGCTGGTTCACAGCATGAGATGCAACACCTCAGAAGCCAGCGAGGAGGGGCAGCGGGGCCTGGCGACCCTGAATGCAAACCTGCCTCCTCAGGGGGCACGTGGGGAGTACCTGGACTGGGGCACTTGGCAAGGGTGGTGGGCAACAGCATTGCTTCGTCCCTGAGAAGCTGCAGGAGTGCGGTGGAGAGGCGGAACTTGAGGATTCTGACTGGCCTTGTTTTGTTTCCTAAGAGAAATGAATGCACCAGACATCTGGACTCATTCCCCGATTTAGTCATAGAAACATGAACACATAGAAACAGAGCAAGCCAGAAGGGGTCTCCCGGGCCATCTAGTCTGACCTCCAGCTCCAGCCGTCTCCATTTACAACAAGCGTACCTGACCGGTGTCCAGCCGGTCCTTGAGCACCCTCATCATTGGGGCCTCAACCACCTCCTATAGAAGCCTTTTCCATACCCTGGAGGTCCTAACCATCAGGAAGTGATTCCTGGCATCCAACTTGAGTCTTGGTTCTTGCTAGCCACCTCAGAACCTTGTCATGGAATCGCACAAGGTTCGTCTGGCAGGACCTGTTTTTGCGGAAGCCGTGTTGTGTGGCTGCCAGCCTCCTTTCCCTATCTAGCATCGCTAGATCTCTCTCTGTTATGAGCCTAGAAAGGACGTAAGGCTAACCGATCTGCAATTTCTCCTGTCCCCTCTTCTACCCTTTTTGAAAATTGGCGCTGCTGATGCCACCCCCCAGTCCTCACCCATTCTCCACGAGGCCTCCCCGCACCGACTCTCGAAGTACCCTCGGGCGCAACCCGTCAGGGCCCAGTGCCTGCGCAGCATCCAGGGCCCCGTGCCGCCCCCACGTGCTCTGGGTCCTTTGTGCCTCTCCTCTCCCACACCGCACCTGCGTGCCGTGGCGAGACATTGCTGGCTCATGCAGCAAGCTTGATGCATGACTTCGCCACGTTTCTTCCCGTGCAGCGTTTGCTGCCACATGTGCAGAAGTGTAGCGAGGGTCGCATGTGCAGAAGGGCCACCCTAAGACCTGAGCCGGGTCAGAGCCAGGGGTGCCTCCCGCCTGCCCCACCCTCCCTCCCACAGTGGCCAACCCCCGTGCGCAGCAGGCAGGAGAGCCACGGCACCACCACTCGTGCCGTTGTGCTCGGCACCCGGCACCATGCAGGCTGAGTGCAGCCCTCCGGGGGCCCCCGGTTATTTAGTTGCCAGTCCTTGGGTTCTGTCCCGTGACCTCATGCACTCAGTGCCATCCCAGACGGCTCGCTGGGGCCCTGGAGCAGCTGGAAAGCGATGGTGGGGCCTGATCTGCAAAACAGCTGGGTACGGCCTGAGCAGTTATTCTGGGCTGGTCCTGGTGGGAGCAGGGAGGTGTGTTTTGCATGTCTGCAACAGCTGTGAGCCTTTCAAGCCCTTCCGTGCACATGATTCCGGTGCCAAGTCAATGCAAGCAAGATTTCTCTGGCTGCCAAAGCCAAGAGAGATTTCTAAATACTTTATTGAGCCTTATACTCCAAGGAGATGTTGGCAGGAGCACGTTAGAACAGCAGGAACGGGTTCTTTTGGCAGCAGAGCCCGGAGCCAGGGGCCGACCAGGCTGGAAACTCGGCTGTGAGCTGCTGGAGATCCCTCCCTCCTTGGCACTTCTGGAAGAGCTGTGGCCCGAGGCTGAGTTCACCTGGAAGACCTCATCTGAGCCTTCCTCAGGCCGCCTGCCCCAGCCTCCGGCAGGAGGTTGGCAGCCTTTCAAAGGCTGGCTTGGTCTGTTGGCTTCCCCCACAGCCATCCTCACATTCCCAAACGCTTGGTGGCACTCCTGCCGGTCCTGCTGGACAGATCCGTGCGTTGTTCGTGGAGCTGGGAATGCACCAGCAGCGGCACACGCCCTGCTGGCCTCACTGATGCATGACTGCAACCAGCTTATAAATAGCGAGGTTGCAAAAGCCCGCCTGGGAGGGACGTCGGACACCGGCCTGAAAGGCGTGGATCCTACAGCAGAGCCTGTGCGCGGTCTGGCTGCTCCGTGCATTTACCATTTGCTATTAGGCTTGTCAGCAACCAGCATCACCCCTGGGCAGATGTGGCACTGAATCCAAATATTAATGGGAACTGTAGGGCAGCCTAACAGAGACCAATGACTCCATGGAGAGCACCGTGAAGGCGCCCCCCTGTGCAATTTATGCCCCCACCCTGAATCTTCCTTACAAATGTCCACCTTGTTTTCTTTTATAACATGCCCTTGATTCCCAGTAAAATACCCTAGGTAAAGGCAAATGTGGAAAGTCGCACATATAATCTAATCGTAACAGTCCATTCATTCACTGACATAAAAAGGCATAAGTAGTCCTGTTAACTGCTGGGAACAACAGATGGCGAAAGGAGAAGGGGGCGGCAGAGGAGGAGCTGGCTGGGTGGAGTCCCTGAAGCAGCCGGCGTGAGCTTGGGTGGGCTCCGGGGGGTGGTGGAGGACGGGAGGCCTGGAGGAGTGCTGTCCATGGGGTCGCGACGGGTCGGACGCGACTTTGCAACTTACAACAGGTCCTGTTCACTGTGGTCGAGAATGATAACTGGGAGCCTGGGGGCTTTCCTGGCTAGAAGCAGGTTCCAGTCCCAGCTCAGCCCTGGAGCCAGCTGGGTGACTGGGCCCATCCCTGACTCAGCCCAGCCTACCTCACAGGGCTGTTGTTGTGAGGATAAGATTGGGAGGAGGAGGATAATTATATAAGCCGCCTTGAGTTTCTTGGAAGGAGGGATTTAACTATAACAAGTCACCCTAACAAGATTAAGTAAATGGTGTAAGTATTCAACAAGGCAATGTCCAAAAGTGCATTTAGCAATCTTAAATGGTGATCAGGAAGTCCAGCACATTTCATATAAATACAGGGAGAAGCATCTCCAGCATGGACTTCGAGCGCAGCTGTGGCAAGGGCTCCCGTGTGCTGTCAGGTCGGTTTCAAACCACCCCTGCCCCCTGGGTTTATTTTCTCCAGGCTGGAATGAATTGCTGATTGCCTCCTTCTCTCACCGGTCCATTGCCGTGAAGGACGGCATCCTCCTCGCCACTGGCCTCCACGTCCACCGGAACAGCGCCCACAGCGCGGGGGTTGGCGCCATCTTTGACAGGTGCGGAGAAAGTGGCCCTCAGGCCGACCCTTCCCTGGAGGTGCTGCATGCGTTGGAAAGCCCACCAGCTTCCTTGTGGGGGCGGGGGGTCGAGGGCAGAAGGGAAGCAGACCTTCCTTTCATTTCTCCCCCATCTTCTCTGGTCTCCCCAGACCTATTGAACCTATCTGAACACCCCCACCCCCAAGGCTCACAAATGCTGTGCTGCAGTCTAGGCTGGCGAAGAATAGGAGCACTTTGGTAAAAAGGAAGTGCTGTGTCTAGTCCTCATGGTGTCAGGGATGCCACTGCAACTGGGAAGAACAACCCTGCAGAGGAACTAGAATGGAAGAGGCTGTTGCAAGCCCAGTGGACCTGGGCTCCCCCGCTGCCCTTCCGCCATGCCCGTGCAGCCAGCCCCGGGGATACGCAAGGCCTCTGGATCACTGCTCAGGCACTTTTCTCCGCTCCTTCTGCACACACAGGGTATTGACAGAACTCGTGTCAAAAATGCGGGACATGCAGATGGACAAGACGGAGCTGGGGTGCTTGCGAGCCATAGTCCTCTTCAACCCTGGTAGGCCGCGCTGCTCCTTGTGGGGAGTGTCCTTGTGGAAGGAGGTTTCCGCCCCGAGGGAGGGGAGTGGTCCCAGTCCCCTGAGCTGCAGACCTCTCCAGCTGCCTGCCCTGCAGAAGGACCCTGCCATGGGGGCTTGGGGCATGGATGCAGCACTGCCATTGGCCCACCTCTGGAGACGGTCTCGGGGCCACAGCCTGGAGCTCAGGATGCTTTCCTTGGCAGCATAAAAATGGGTGACGCCTGCCCCTCCGAGCCTGTTCCCACACAGGCCTTTCCTTCAACTGCTTGTGACTCCAGTCCTTGAGAAGCCTCAGAACTGGGGATCCAGGTTCTTTCTTTCTGGGGATCAGAGTCCATTTTGGGGAAGATGCTGGGGGCTGTATTTTGGTTGTGGCTGGACCAGAAATGGGCATAGCCAAAAGCAAAGTTTTCCAGTCAAACCTCTCTGCTTAACTTAGCTGCACATTCCCAATGCTAGTTCTTAAGCTTAGGAGAGGTGTTCCAACCTCATGGGATGGGGGGAAAATCTGTGCAAAGCTTGGGAAATCTCCACATTGTCATGGGAAGGGGGGTGCGGCCATCAAAGGAGGAGTTAGGTGTTCACAGGGGCCAGATTTGGGTCTGCTTCCAAGGCCTGCACTCTCAGGGGTGCTTCTTTCCTCCCAGACTCGAAAGGGCTTTCCAATCCTGCTGAGGTGGAGGCTCTGCGTGAGAAGGTGTATGCGTCACTCGAGGCCTACTGCAAGCACAAGTATCCTGACCAGCCTGGGAGGTGAGTTTCTGAGCATGGGTCAGGCAGCAACTGCAAGGTTCGACAGAGGCTCGGAAACCCACTTGCTCACTCTTTGCATCTGTGTGCCAGACGCCCGGCCTTTCTGGGTCAACCCCATGACCCACTGAAGCTGCACCCTAGCAGAACTGTGGAGCAGCCGCAGGATTCCAGAGGTCATCTGGCTTGTCCTCCTCAAGGAGGAGGCGGGCCTGCAGTGATGGAGAACCCTCCATGGGCCAAGGCAGTCTCAGGAAGCCTCTCCTGACGCTTATCAGAAATCTGCGCCCATGAAGTATCTGCCTTTCATTCCCCACCCTGCTATCCAGAGCATGAGAAACCCCATCTGCTCCAGCTTGTGCATGGCAACCTCTCCAATATATGAAGGTGGCTCTCCTCCTCTCCTGAACCTTCTATTCTCCAGACTAAACACTCTCTTCTCTTTCAACCATTTGACTTTTGATCACTTCTTTGGAGACCAAAACATTTCCGGCCAAGCAGACAATACTAAAACTTCAGCAGTGGCCACAACTGAGGAGCAGGTACTCCAGATCCAAACGGATCTGGACAGACTATGGAAGTGGGCAGGGGACAACAGGATGGCGTTCAATGTGGATAAGTGCAAGGTCTTGCACTTGGGGCATAGGAATGGGTGTCATAAGTACAGGTTAGCGGACAAGTGGCTGGAGAGCAGCACTTGTGAAAGGGACCTCGGGGTGCTGGCTAAACATGAGTCAGCAGTGTGATGCGGTGGTCAAGAGGGCGAACGCCACCCTTGGTTGCGTAGCCAGAAGTGTGGCTTCTAGATCGAGAGAGGGATTACTGCCACTCTATATGACTCTGGTGCTCCCACAACTGGAGTATTGTGTTCAGTTTTGGGCCCCTCATTACAGAAAGGATATAGCCAGGTTAGAGTCAGTGCAGCGTAGGGCCACAAGGTTGGTGGCCGGTTTGCAGGGGAAGCCATATGAGGCGAGACTGGGGGAACTGGGTCTTTTCAGCCTGGAGAAGAGGAGACTCAGAGGGGATCTGTTGGCGACATACAGGTATGTGAGGGGGTGTCGCACGCAGGAAGGTAGATACCTGTTCTCTCCTGCAGAGGAAAGCAGGACGTGCTCCAACTGAGCAAAGCTCAGGGAACCCAGGTTCCATTTAGATGCCAGGAAGCACTTCCTGACAGTTAGGACCCCGAGGGTATGGAATGGGCTTCCCCAGGAGGTGGTTGAGGTCCCACCAGTGAGGGTGTTCAAGGAGAGGCTGGACATGCACATGGTGGGCATGTCATGAGCGGAGCCTGCTGGAGCCAGGGGTCAGACTAGATGGCCTGGGAGACCCTTCTAACTTGCTCTGTTTCTATGTTCTATGCAATCCTGACCTTAAATTTTAAGCTGTCTCCTTCTAAACAGGTAGAGAGCTGCAAAACTGGAGCTCTCTTGGTTTCCCACCAAATCCATCAGAAGTTTTGACTAAGGGAGTAATCCCATCCCCCATCCCTCCCCAAAATCCCTCTGAACCAAACTCCAGTGTCAACCTAGCAATGCACTGCAAACTTTCAGTGACCTTTATGGATTTTGCTTTCTGATTCTGAGGTGTTTTAGCTTGGTGAGAAGCCCTCCCTTCCTCCCAGTTCACTCTGAATGTTGAACCTTCAGTGGCAGCTTTGTAAAAGGACCTTTAACGGGAGGAGACGAGGAGCCCGCTGCCTGTGAACGCACATGGGCCCCTTCAGCGCACTGCTTCCAGCATTCACACGTGCTGTCAATGGCACATGTCATGTTCCACTCTGGGCAGCATGCTTCCATGTCAGTAGCAGCACTAACGGAAGGAACGGAGTTCACCTGAGGATTGGGACTCCAGTGTCTTTCTGAATGTTACTTTAGAGGAGCCCAGGACTCGCTGGCCAGAGCCTGCTGCACATGGTTCTTTCAAAGGAGCCCAAGAATTTGCTTTGCATCCCCGAGCTGAGCAGAGCAGGCAGATTCCCTAGTGGTCACCCCAAGCTGTTTTCGCTTCAGCAGCGGGAGCCATTTGGGCAGGGGCATTTGGTTTTGTCACCCTTCATGCTGAACAACAAAATCCTTGCATCCTTCCGCTGGATCCAGAGCACCTTCTGCGGTCCTCGGTGCCACAGAAGAAAAACGAGACAGAGGGCTTGGTTTTCTCTGGCAGATCAGCTCTGTGCTTTGGACATGGCTCCATCCTTTGGCATGTCCTGTTCCCTTGGAACAGGATGAGTTGGACCTTCCAGCAGGGCAGAGCCAAAACATGGGGGAGAGCACTGCTTCCCAGCTGCTGGTTGATTCTAACCAGGAGCAAATCCAGCGTTTGCATCTCACGGCTGAGCGGCTGGCCAAGGGCATGTCTGTGCACTCAAGAACTCCCTCCCTCCAGGAAGGGAGGCCAAAGGGAAACAGTTCCAAGGGAAAACTGTCCCAGCTTGGCCACCCCACCCAGCTCCTCTGGCCCGGCTGTGGCTACGTGACCGTTAGCATCCACCCATCCTGCACTTAGCTGCTCCTCCGCAGCTCTCCCTCCTTTGACCTTTCTGCTGAATTATCCCCCATGCTGGATCTTTCATGGTTCCAGTGTTCCTCTGCACCCATCATCTGCCTTTGTTTAAAAGTGGAACTTTCTGATTGGTGAGGGTGGGAGGGAGGGGCGGGGGAAGAGAATGGCAGGGTCTGGTTTATATTTTCCTGGCCGTCCTCCCACAAGTCTTGCCAGCTCAGCATACGGGAAACGAAAGGCGAGCAAGAACAGCCCTTCGCCAGCGCTCACCCATTGGGTTGCTTCCAGGTTTCTCCTGTCCCTCACACATCACACAGACTTTGCATGCAATGACAAAATACATAAAAAGCGATGCTGCTCTTGAGTTTGCTCCTTTTTTTTTTTTTTTGGAATGGGCATATGATAAGTTACACAGAGGAGGTGCAGTATAGGAATGAGGCGTGAAAAAGAGAAAGTGCCTTTATCCTCTCCCTGCCCTGCCCCCCGCCCCCCGGCACCCGCCCCAAAGTAGAAATGCCTCCCTGGCTTGCCATGACTTCCTGCCCCAAGAGGGCTTCTTTGCAGCATCCCTCCAAGTGAGGGGATGCTTGGCAGCCCCCACCAAGCCTGGCTTTCCCAGGACTCACAGCGGCCGAGCCGTGCTGCCCCACGAGCCCCTGGCGAGCTTTGGTCAGATTCTGTGCCGTTCCCCAGAATCCCTTCTGCCTGGCTTCCAGGTGTGTGTGTGGGGGGGGGGGGCGGGGTCACTGAGTGGGCATGGCAGGCCTTGGCAGGCACCGGGTGGATGAGCAACTGCGAGCCACCTGGAGATCGGCACTCTGCCCCCGCCTTCCTGCTCAGCCCTCTCGGTGCAGCCGCCTGCCTGGGCCCGTTTTGTGTCCTCAACACCACGCTCGTTTTCCAGGTTTGCCAAGCTGCTGCTCCGCCTCCCAGCCCTTCGGTCCATCGGCCTGAAATGCCTGGAACACCTCTTCTTCTTCAAGCTAATAGGGGACACACCGATCGACACCTTCTTGATGGAGATGCTGGAAGCTCCCCACCAAATGACTTAAACGATGGCCTCTGGCAAGAGTTGCCCCCTGTCCTGCCACCGCCGCCACCACGACGCCTCCCGCTCCACTGCTGCCACCTCTTGTCCTTGGTGCAAAAGCCTCCTCCTTTGGCCCACCCTGGGCCGCTCACCCGGTGAACTTGTGACGCAGCCCCGTTGCCACGCCGTCTGTCTCCGTGTGTCTGAGCATCGGTGTTCATGGTTCCTTCCACAGGTGTCGAGACGGTGGGTTTCAAATGTGCGGTGGTCACCCCCCACCACGCACCTCGGCACCCCTTTTCCAGCACAGGCAGATTTTGGGTCCTGCCCAGCTCTCCCATGTTTGTGGCCTTGTTTGTCCTTTCCACATGTGCATGCGCACACACAAGCATACACACAGACCCCCACACACACACCGCCAGGACACGCAGAAAAGCCAATGTGTTCACGTCATTCACAGCACACAGCTGAAACTCTGGATATCATCTCATGCATTTGGATTCAACTCAGCAGGATCCTGCTAGAGCCATATTTAAATTATGAACAAGGCTTTCTGGGAAACAGGGTGCAGTGGGGTCAGAATTCCATGTGGGCATGAAGGGCAGGTTTTACGCTCTTCTTTTCATTTCCAGCATCCAAAGATGTCATTTTCTCAGTATTTGAATGAACTTGTCAGTGTTTTAAATCTGTAACGGCCAAGGCTGGAGGTCCACCTTTGCTCGTATCATAACCCACAATGCATGGCAGTTCTGTGCCCAGGGGCGGTGGGAGGTCTCGGTGGCTTGGCTGCAGCGGATGGTCGTTCTCCCGCTGTTTAGCGGAACGGAGGGGAAAAGCAAATGCTGGCGAGGTGGAATGTTCGGTCAGAGAAGCCCAGGAGAGCGGAGTGGGAAGGGGCGGGCGGCAAGCAGACCCGCGCCCTGCTCGGTGCAGGACCCCCATGGACTGGCTGCCTCTTGAGTGCCTCTCATGTGCAAGAGCCCAAAGCCTCCCTGGGCCACGAGTGCCATCCTCGTGCTGCTCTAACAGCCAGGAATTTTTTCCTGGTATCTGTCTGAGTCCTGCTCTCTGGGATGACTGAGAAGCAATCCCAGCCTTCCTTGAAACATGCAACCGTATCTCCCTTCTCCCTTATGGGGCTTTGTTTCCAGCCCCCAGATCATCCTTGTTGCCCTCCTCTGAACCTTTCCGGCTTGTATGTATCTTTCTTGAACTGTGGCTCCCGGAACGACACAGCGCTGCAGAGGAGGCCGCACCAGTGCCGAGCAGAGGAGGCTGAGGACTGGGTGTGATTTGGAAGCGATGCTTCTGGGAATGCAGCCCAAAATAGCATTTGCCCTTTTTGCAGTCACATCAGATTGCTGACCCATATTCAGCTCGTGATCTTCAACAACTGCAAGGCCCTTCTCACTTTTAGTAGGTTGAGCAGCTGTAACGATGCATGTTATTTCTTTTTCCTAGGTGCAGAACTTGGTATTTGCCCCTGTTACATTCAGTTCTGCAGTTTCCAGTCCAATGTTCCAATCAATCAAATCACTTTGAATTTTGTTTCTGTCTTCCAAGGAATTAACTATCTCATTACATTTTGCATTATATGCAGATTTGATCAGCATTCCCATCACCTGCTTATCCAAATCATTAATGAAAATGTTGACGAGGCCCAGGCCCGGGACTGAGCCCTGTGCCCCCCACTTGATCCCTCTCCCCACTCTGGGAAGGTGCCACTGAGGAGCACTCTGAGCGTGATTCCGTAGCCAGTGCAGACCCACCTGAAAATTGTAGCCCATTTTGAGCAACTCATGGGGCACTTTGTCAAAAGCTTTGCTGAAATCAAGATATATTATGTCCACAGCATTTCCAAGATCCACTATGGAGGTTACCTGATTTAAAAAAAAAAAAAAAATAGATCAGTTTAGTCTGGCAGGATTTATTTTTGACAAATCCATGTTGGCTTCTAGTCGTCACAACTTTGTTTTGAAGGTCTTTGCAGACTGACTGCTTTCCAATCTGCTCCAGAATTTTCCCAGGCACTTATGTCAGACTCCATAGCATGTAGTTCCCAGGTTCTTCCCTTTTCCCGTTTTTGAAGACAGGGACATCATTGGACCAACTCCAGTCATCTGGCACTTCCCCTGTTCTCCAGGATTTTCCAAAATAAGAGGCAGTGGCTCTGAGATTCTTGCGCAGTGGATTGGGCCATGGAGAGTTTGTCTAGCTTCAAGTACTGAGGAGTACTTGAAACCATTGCCAGAACTCGAAATGCGACCCTGACCCTTCTCTGGCATGTCACCTTTGCCAGGGTGGTCACACCCCACTTACGGAGCCGATTGAGCCAAAGGAGGCACTGAGCACGCCTGTCTTTGTCCCCTCTTACCGCTTCGTCATCTCCACCGAGTCGCTGAGCCACCATCGCTCTCCTCTGTCCTCTCTGCAGGTGGCTCTGAAGAGGGCTTTTGGCATCCCTCACCAACCTCAGCGCATTCTTAGCCATAGCCTTCCCAGCACCTTCCCAGCAGCTCCACGTGCTTCATCTGCACCCTTCCTGTGCAGCCTGGTTTCCTTCCACTTCCCTTTTTGTCTCCAGGTCACCTCTGAGCTTTCCGTAGAGTTGCAGTGGCTTCCTCTGGTGTCGCCTCCCTTTTCTTCTTGTGGAAATCGCTTGTACTTGTGCCTTCATAATTTCCCTTTTTTCAAAATGTCCTCCCATCTTGGACCACTTTTCCATTAGAGTTGTTGGCCATGGGACCCTGCTTATTATTGTTCTGAGTTTATTACAATCAGCTTTCCTAAAATCTAGGGTACATGTCTGGGTATTCTCAGCTTTTGCTTCTTTAGACTCAAGAATTCAATTAAGGCGTGCTCACTTTCTCCTGGAGTTACCATGACTGCTGCTTCGTCCACAGGCTCTTCCCTGTTGGTTAGAATCACGCCAAGGGCAGTCATGCCCCTAGTTCCTACCCTCACTCACTGTAGGAGGAAGCTGCCAGCAACGCATGTTCGGAGTCTCTTGGGGCCATGGTGGCCGGAATGCAGATATCAGGGGCATGGAATTCGCCCATCGTGACTTCTTGAAACACTGGCAGTTTGCTTCTCAGACGTTTCTGCATCTTCTCCTTGACTGGGTGACTTGTAGATGCTGCCCCCGTGTCCTCTTCATGCTCTGCTCTGTTTAATTTGATCGAGATGCTCTCATTGGGTCTGCTAAGCTCATCCTCTTGTACTTCCTTGCAGGGATATCTGTCTTTAACATACAGCAGGACTCCAACCCCTGCTCTGGTCTTCCTGAGCAAGCTATAGCCTTCATTTGATGATTCCCACCCAGTTTCAGTTACCCCTCTCAGGCTGCGTCGGCCCTGGGCTGTGTGTTTCTTATGCTCAGAGCTCGAGTGTGTAGAAATCAGAGACCAAGTGCTAGAGAGCTTTCCTCCTACATTTTTGTAAGACTATTATTGGGAGCACTCAGAGCTGCCCTTCCCATTGTGCTGCGTAGGCCTCTGTCTGTTGTCCCCCCCCGCCCCCATTTTTCTTCTCCCTCCTCATGGAATTCCATTTAAAGCCCTTCTGATAGAATCTCTCCTGCTGAGGCCACGCACCGTCTCCCCAGCCCTGGTGGGGTACATGCCATCCCTTGCCGGTGGTCCCAGAATCCAGGTCTCTCATGTCAACACCACCTGGGCAGACAGACATTCAGCTGGAGTATTTTTCCTCCTCCTCTTCTTCCTCTGCCCAGTACTGAAAGGATGAATGAGAAAATTATCTGGCCCTGGAAGCTTACTACTCTGACAGGCTCCAGAAAACTCTTCTGAAGATGGCGCTCTTTTCCGTTTCGAATGCAAGAGGCACCTTTTGCGTGTGTGGGTCTACTTCAAACAAAAAGCAAAAAGTATGGGCAGAGCTCACAGCTTTTCAGCCCCCCAGACGTGTTCGCCTGCAGAGTGAGGTCTCGGGCCTGCAGAGCTTCACAGGCGGTTGCTCAGGAAGACAAAATCAAGCTCCTAGTCCCTCAGAGTTCTGACCACTCACTCACAAGCCTGTGCTCCCTTGGTAGCAGCACCCTGGAAGCCCATGCGTGCTTTTCTTTCTTTTCCTCAAAAGGAAACCAGAAAAACAGCATGGGGCCGGGTGACCTGCTGAAAGAAAGAGGATGTTCTTGGTCGTGTGGGTCAAGGCCAGGAGGGCCATGGCTGAGGCTGGAGGCTCCCGGGGGTGCCCACCCAGGGCGAGCCACGCAGGGCGCTCCCATGCTCGCTGCGGCGGTCAGCCGGAGGCACCCACAGTTGCCCATGAGCTTGCACATCACAGGTCCAGGGCTGGCGGACTCGAAGACTCCAGCGTTCCAGACCCTTTGAGGACCCCCCTTGCACAGGGGGAGGGATCATGTTTAGAATTACGATGGGAAGTTCTCAGCACCTTCCCCAAATAATGCAAATGTGACAGCCAAAGACTTGTGGACTTTGCACCCACCACCATGGCCTTACAGCACCCGGCCACCTCCTTCCCTCCCATTTTAGAGACAGAGAAGCAGAGCAAGGTGGAAGGGGTCTCCCGGGCCATCTAGTCTGACCCTGGCTCCAGCCAGCTCCACTCGTGGCATCTTCTTCCACACAGCAGGGCTGCTCTTCTCCCTTCCCGAGACCTTTGCATCATCTTGCCAAACAACTGAGCCGTCGTTTATTATCATCATTCTAACCACACACTGGCTGCATAAGCATGGCGACCTGGGCTCAGAAATACTTGCAACGAGGCAAAGCCTCGTGTTTTCCAAGGGAAAGACCAGAGGGTGACAGAGAGCACGGAAGAGCTGGCTGTGGCAGGGCAGGGGCAGGCGCTCGTGGCCGGCGCAGCCCCGCTTGCTCACGGCTGTCATGCGCGGGACCAGGGGCCCAAAGCGCACGTGCCGTTGGCAGGGTGGCTCTGCCTTTCCTTGCTGGGGCCTGCGGGCGTGTGGAGTGCAATTCCTGGCAACCTCATCAGCACACCTGAAAGGTGCCGTCCGGTACCCTGGAGGGCACCTGGCAGGCAGGACCAAGATGCTCTGGGGTGCGCATTTATACCCCTGATTCTTGACTGGGTCTCCACACTCAGCGCCAGGCAAGGAGGGCGATTCCAAGAGGCAAAGCCGTTCCATCCAGATCTGTCTGGAGGGACGTCTTTTCAGGGACTGGTGAAACGCTCCTTTCTGGAGCACACGGATGGTCGGGGCAGGAGCATTCATCTCCGGAAAATCTTTGGATCACCGCACGTGCTTGGGCTCAGTCTTGCTCCTGTTTCCCAGCCTGGTTTGCTGAAATATCCTAATTTGCACGGGTTTTCTTAACAGACTGAATGGGCCGAACTGCCGTCTGTGGAGGCACTTGGTGCATTTTGGGGGAGCTCTGCAGAATCTCGCGCTGCTAGGTTTGTGCAAGCTTCCCACTCACGCAGAGCGAGCAGAGATTGCAAAAGGGCACTGGACCCAGGGCACGGGCTGGCCCAGCGCTTGGAGACTCTCGGGGGCCTCCAGCGTGGCTCTCGCATCCGCCTGCCGTGGGAAAGAGCCAAAGGGTTCCGAAAGCCTTTCCCATGCTGAGCGAGCTGGACCCCTCTTTGCCTCCAGGGCCCCTTCGCTGGTGGGCCGAGCTTCCCACCCCAGGGTGGACCAGTGGGTGGGCAAGGGCACGGCCTGGCATGAGACCGCATGGGACATGCTCAGTGGAGACACGTATGTGTACACATGTATGTAGTGTAGATAGAGACACTGTATAAAGTATCATTCACATATACATATGTTATACCCACTTTAGTGTTCCCTTGTGCTCTTGGTTTTTTTAAACTTTAACTCTTCTCTCCATATTTTCGTTTGCTTTATGAAAGCGAGTGTGTCACATTGGAACCTGCCTGTCTGCCCGGTCCCCATCCCTGTGAGTTGGTGGTCTCCAAGGCCAAACCCTGCAGCCCAAGAAGAGGGACTTTCTGCATCTATTTTAAGGTGCTTTTCTGGGGTGGGGGTGGCGTAACAGGAGGGGAGAACAGCAGGTAGACCGAACAATAGCTTTAGCAAATTCCCAACACTTAGGAATACCGATGCCTTCGCTATGGAGCTCATAGCTTTAAAAAAAAAAAAATTAGAAAGCATTAAAAAAAAGAAAAAAATAAATTTTTAAAAAAAGAGAAGGTAAGCAAAATATCTAAAGCATCAATAAAGTTAAATATCTATTTTTGTACAAATGTAATTTTATCCCTTACATATTCTTAGATAATTTGAGGTTGGTTTTCTGGGGGTGGGGGGAGGAGGGGAATTCTCTGCTTTTATAGCCTCTTCTCTGAGTCCCCCGTTCACATGCCCAGCCTTTGTACCGTGTTGACATGTCTTTCCAGTGAGTGGATTTTTATCTCCTCCCAACCCACCTACTTTTGGATTCCCAAAACAGGGCCCTTTGTCGCGTCCCTTGCTGCCCCCCCCCCCCACCACTGCATCGCCATGCAGGTCAACTTTACTGTGAAATCACTACCGCGTACTATTGTTCACTAAAAAATTAAGTAAATGAAAAAAATTGCTGGAAATGCCAGTATTTTGAAGAAATGTATTAGAATTGTTTAAAAAAGTAAAAAGAAAATATATGAGCATTTTAAAATATAATACAGTTCTATTTCTCTTTTATTTGTCAGTGAGTATTCTTTTTTCTTTGCTCCTTTTTCAGTTCAGTGTCTTGTTGCTGGGCTCACATTTCACTTTTTACATTTACACATTTTGCTCACATTTACAATTTGCTTTGCAAGCACAAGGCCTCCAAAGTAGCCCTGGCTTATTCGTATACAAGAAGTTCGTCTCAATTTTGTTTTGACTGGGAGCCACCAAGTTTGCATCTTGGGGACTGAATATGATTTTGAGCGCAAGTTGGTTGGCGTTTTTGCATTTCTAAGGTTGCAGTGTGATTTCTGGCCCCCACCCAAATGTATCCAACTCCACACATACTTTTGAAAAATGGGCATGAAACCAGGGCATACTTTTGCAAAATGAGCGCACAAATGCTTTAAGCATTGGGGGAGAATGCATACATTTCAAAGGTGCACACAACTGCTGTTGCATGTGGAAAAAGAAGCAAGGAGATAGTTATGGGGGTGGCCTTGCTGTGAAGTCAGGGAGTTTGGAGAAGAAAAAGATGCCATGGTAGCCTCCTCATGGAAGTCGCGGGGGTGGGAGGGGAGGACCAGCTCATGGACCACTGTTGGGCCTCTGCTGGTTGTGATGGAGAGGATGGGTGCGCCGAAGGCTGGCCCCACAGATGCATGTCGGTTTCGCTTCTCCAGGGTGCAGCTTCCTGGGAATCTCTTGGTGTCTGGAGCTCCTCCTTGCTCAGGGTTGCACCAGGATTGCGGGGGCGGGTGTCAAATGGCAAGGTGTGCTTGGCTTTCTGGCTGGGACCAGCAGGACCTCAAGGGATGCCCATCCCTGTTATAAGAAACATAGAAACAGCGCGAGTCACAAGGGGTCTCTCGGGCCATCTAGTCTGACCTCCAGCGCCAGCCGGCTCCGCTCACGACATGCCCACCATGTGGACATCCAGCCTATCCTTGAACACTCGCACCGATGGGGCCTTAACGACCTCCCGTGGAAGCCCATTCCACACCCTCGGGGTCCCAACTGTCAGGAAGTGCTTCCTGGCATCCAAGTTGAACCTTGGTTCCCTGAGCTTTGCTCTGTTGGAGCGCATCCTGCCTTCCTCTGCAGGGGAGAACAGGTCTCTACCCATCTCCATGTAACACCCCCTCACATACCTGTATGTCGCCAACAGATCCCCTCTGAGTCTCCTCTTTAGGAAACCTGGTAATTCACCTTTTCCAAACCAGAGCCCTCCAGAGACCCTGGACTGCAACTAGCTGGGGATGCTGGAAGCTGCAATCTAGTGCAGTTGGAGCAGACCAGGCTGGGAGTCCTGAGGCAGGAGGGGCTCAGAAGCGGCTCTTCCCTTCAGACGTGGCCTCAGCAGCCAAGGATCTTGGTGCTGTTGGAGCTCCCTGTGCCTTCTGGAACCCGCTTCTGGAGACCCTGCCTGCCGCCTTGCTCCTGCCTCTGCCTCTGACCATGCCCGGCTTCACCTGCTCCAGCTCCAGGTACCCGCTTCTCCTCGGCTTGTCTCTGCGGTTGGTGACTCCTGACCGGCTTGGCTGCTCTTCGCCCTTCGGACTGGCCTACCTCGCACTTCTGTTGCCTGCCTTGACCTCTGGTCTATTGTACTACGATTTTGAATGGGCCTGTATATCGTACCGCTTGTCTGGGTCCTGGTGCCCTGATCTGATACCCAGCTGCCCACGCCCTGGACGTTGACACAGGTGAGACTGGCTTGGACTGGTGGGGAGCAGTGGCCTCACCTTGCAGGGAGGGGCATGCCCTGCAAGGGCCTCTCGCCATGGCTGGCAGGGCTCCCGCGCCGGTGCCCAGATTTCCTGGCAAAGCTGGACGTAGGCCCAGCAAAGCCCAGCAGGGCCAGTGGGGAAGGCTCCACTGGGTGAAATGCAAGCGCACCTCCCAAGAAACACCCAGCCTTGCAGACTTCTCTTCCATGGCAGCGACTCACTCTGGAATGGAGCGTCTTGACCATTTGGCAGGCTGCTGCTGGAACAGCATGTTGCTTCAAGTCCAGGCCATCTTTGTCTGGCGTCAGCAGTTTGTGCTGCGCAAGCGAGAGCACCAGCCAGCTGGGGCAGGAATGATGCCCGGTAGGGAGGCTGGAGTGGCAACAGTGCTGGCTTTTGGCCTGTGCCCAAAGAACCATTTCTGGGCAAAGCAACACGCAGGCCCCTTCCGTGTGCAAGAGAGAAATGGAGTCTCAGGAAAGCTTAGAGGTGCATTGCAGCACAGCTGGCTCCAAGCAAGCGTTGTCCTGTGCTTCCACCTGGTGGCAAGCTTTAAGAAGAGCCGTGCGTGGTGCAGGCTGCCAGTTCTCACAGAAACAGAGCAAGTCAGAAGGGGCGTCCCGGACCATCTCGTCTGACCCCTGGCTCCACTCAAGACATGCCCACCATGTGGACGTCCAGCCTCTCCTTGAACACTTTCACTGATGGGGCCTCAGCCACCTCCCGTGGGAGCCCATTCCATACCCTCGGGGTCCTAACTGTCAGGAAGGACTTCCTGGCATCTGAATTGAACCTTGGTTCCCTGAGCTTTGCTCCGTTGGAGCGCGTCCTGCCCTCCTCTGCAGGGAAGAAGAGGTCTCTGCCCATCTGTGTGTGACACCCCCTCACATACCTGTATGTCGCCAACATATCCCCTCTGAGTCTCCTCTTCTCCAGGCTGAAGAGACCCAGTTCCCTCAGTCTCGCCTCATACAGCTTCCCCTGCAAACCGGCCACCAACCTTGTGGCCCTGCGCTGCACTGACTCGAACCTGGCTATATCCTTCCTGTAATGAGGGGCCCAAAACTGAGCACAATACTCCAGTTGCGGGCGCACCAGAGTTGTATAGAGTGGTAGTAATCCCTCTCTTGATCTAGAAGCCACACTTCTGGCTATGCAACCAAGGGTGGTGTTCGCCCTCTTGACCACCGCATCACACGGCTGACTCATGTTCAGCCTGCAGGCAACCAGCGCCCCGAGGTCCCTTTCACAGGTGCTGCTCTCCAGCCACTTGTCCCCCAACCTGTACTTACGAGACCCATTTCTACACCCCAAGTGCAAGACCTTGCACCTCTCCTGGGGATGGAGCTAGTGCCTGCTCACTGTGACTGCTGAGGAGCAGGAGGGCCCAGTGGTTCTGCACACCTTGGGGGCAACATGTGGGGCAAACTCAAGAATCCCGTTCTTGTCCCCACTCAGGACATGGCCCCTTTTCCCTCGGGATCCTTGGCCAGCCCTGTTTCCAGAGAAAAGAGTGGGCGAGGCATGGGGGCCGGGGGCACGTGGAAAGGGCCGGGCTCGCACAAAGGTGAACCACCCGACCAGCAGGTGGCGCCACTGCATCGTGAAGCGAGTCTCAGTGCGGCTGCCAGGCAGCAGTCCCCCCCCCCCCGCCCTGCCTCCTCCCCGCCTTCCTTCGCCTCCAGGACTTTTTGCATGTTTTAACCCACTGGAATGCTTGCAATGTGACTTCCATTCCTGTGATAGTCTAGCAGTTTTTCACCCTTCTTTCCTCCAGCTGTGCTTTCCACTCACCAGACTGAACCGCTTGATCCTGGTGGCGGAGGGATCTTAAGAACCACTGCTCGGAGGAGCACCTGGGAGCCAACTAGAATTTCCGGGTCCTCTGAAATGCAAGTGCGCTCCCCTCCTGCCCCCGTGAGCCAAAATCCAGGAAACGGGAGGAGCAACCCCCCAGAGCCTGCCCGTCTGCATGCACACGCTTCCATGCGTGGGTGGAATCTGAAGCTCCCCCTGCGTTGCATCAGGAGATCTGGCTCTAGTTCCCCCACGGCCATGGGGCTCCCTGGGTGGCCTTCGGCCAATTGCTGCCTCTTAGCCGAACCTAACCCACAGGGTTCTTGCAGTGAGAGGAGAAAAGCTTGGACCCACCCCGGGTTCACTGCAGGATAAGGAAAGGGGCAGTGCTCATGCCAGGCCAGCACCTATTTGTAAGCTGGAGCAACCTCAGCCAGCACTGGGGAAGATCCTGTACAAGTGGATCCCAGAAATACGAAGCAAGCAAGCAAAGCCCCCAACACCTCAAGCTTAGATTTCGTGCACATGCGTGTGCGTTTGATGCTGCCATTGTGTGAGCTGCAAAATTTAACAACATTCTCCTCTGCCCCAGTAGATCCATTTCTTTAAAAAATGAAAAACACGTGTACATATCCCCCTTCTTCACAGCAGTTCTGAATGAGGAACGGAAGGTACAATTTGCCAGGCAAGGGGCCAAAAATGGGGCTGAGGCGAGGCGCTGTCTGGGGCTGGACTTCGCTGGTCCAGCCTGCAAGCTTCCATGGTGCCTGGACATCATAAATTCTCCTGCATTTTAATCTGACTATTTGGAGCGCTTCTCTGGCGCTGGGTCATTCTCATTTTGCACACTTGGAAACATAGCTTAAGTCAAGTGGAATGAAATGTACGAGGTTTGGATGCTCAGCCCCTGCATGGAGAGAATTTGTCTGGTCAAGCCACAGAGAGCTCTGGGAATGGTGTGGGATGCTGGCAAAGGACAGGAACATCTGGCAGGCTCTTTGAGGAGGGGGTTGGGGTGAGGAAGAAGAGAGCTCCTGGACCCCCTGCCCTCCCTCCCATCTCTCGCTGCAGTGTGCTCCAACCTGTTTGGCAGGGACCCCAAGGAAGGCTCCAGCAAGTGTGGGCTTCTGTGAGCTCATGGTAAACAGGAGAAACGCAGGAGCTTCCACAAGACTGTTTTCTGAGGGATGGATCCACTGGAATGTGGCATCTTTCAAGTGGATCTCAGCTCATTTTGCTTTTCTTTCAGTTCACATGGGACATTTGGAAAGGCGGAAGCAGGCACTTCCCTGTGCATTTTTCAAGGGAGTGCACTTTTCCCTGTCGTCCTTCCAGTTCAGAGGCATGGGGACACCCCACCAGACTGCGCCTTCTTTCCATTGCAGCGTTGCATTTGGGGTTGCTCCTGCTTTGTGGAAGAAGGGGGATCTGTCATGGAATGGTGCTGAGGTTTGAGTGCAGACATGCAATGGCATTACTTAGGTGATTTCTTTGTCAGTTCTCACACAGCAGCATCTGACATCTGTCAGGCTATGCCAGCCGGCTCCAACCTGATCCGCTCCTGGCGTGCTGCAATGCAACACCAGGGGTCCGGGGACATTTAGCCTGCAGCAGTTCTAAGTGTGGATCAACCCAGATGTTGATTTGTTAAAATATATATATATATAAACAGATTTGCATGGAAATTCATAAGGATTTTTGGGCACATTTCTTTTAGATTGAGAGAGAGATTACTGCCACTCTATATGACTCTGATGTACCTGCAACTGGGGTATTGTGCTCAGTTCTGGGCCCCTCGTTGCAGGAAGGATGTAGCCAGGTTAGAGTCAGTGCAGCGAAGGGCCACAAGGTTGGTGGCCGGTTTGCAGGGAAAGCCGTATGAGGAGTGACTGAGGCAACTGGGTCTCTTCAGCCTGGAGAAGAGGAGACTCAGAGCACAAGCCAAGGAGGATGTTGGCGACATACAGGTACGTGAGAGGGCGCCACACAGAGGTGTGCCATGACCTTTTTTCCCCTGCAGAGGAAGGCAGGACGCGCTCCAATGGAGCAAAGATCAGGGAGCCACGTTTCCATTTGGATGCCAGGAAGCACTCCCTGACGGTTAGGACCCCCAGGGTGTGGAATAGACTTCCACGAAAGGTCGTTGAGGTCCCATCGGTGGAAGGTGGTTGGACAGGCTGGACATGCACATGGTGGGCATGTCATCAGAGGAGCCGGTTGGAGCCAGGGGTCAGACTAGATGGCCCGGGAGACCCCTTCCGGCTCGCCCTGTTTCTATGTTTCTATTGTAGGCATAGGCAACATAGAAAACTGCTTTGTTTAAGGACTACAAATCCCATAAACCCTAACCACTGTCCAACCTGGCTGATACTGATTGGCATAGTAATGCACAATATTTGAGCTTGGACTGATTTCCCCACTTTCCAAGGGCAGAATCACCAAAATAGAAACATAGAAACAGAGCGAGTCAGAAGGGGTCTCCCAGGCCATCTAGTCTGACCTCCGGCTCCAGCCGGCTCCGCTCAAGACATGCCCACCATGTGGACATCCAGCCTATCCTTGAACACCCGCACCGATGGGGCCTCAATGACCTCTCATGGAAGCCCATTCCACTCCCTCGGGGTCCTAACTGTCAGGAAGAGCTTCTTGGCATCCAAATGGAACCTGGGTTCCCTGAGCTTTGCTCAGTTGGAGCATGTCCTGCCTTCCTCTGCAGGGGAGAACAGGTCTCTACCCACCTCCTTGTGACACCCCCTCACATACCTGTATGTCGCCAACAGATCCCCTCGGAGTCTCCTCTTCCCCAGGCTGAAGAGACCCAGTTCCTTCCGTCTCGCCTCATACGGCATCCCCTGCAAACCGGCCACCAACCTTGTGGCCCTGCGCTGCACTGACTCCAACCTGGCTATATCCTTCCTGTAATGAGGGGCCCAAAACTGAGCACAGTACTCCAGTTGCGGGCACACTAGAGTCGTGTAGAGTGGTAGTAATCTCTCTCTTGATCTAGAAGCCACACTTCTGAATCTGCAACCAAGGGTGGTGTTCGCCCTCTTGTGCACCACATCACACTGTTGGCTCATGTTTAGCCTGCAGTCGACCAGCACCCCGAAGTCCCTTTCACAAGGGCTGCTCTCCAGCCACTTGTCCCCTAACTGGTACTTATGACACCCATTCCTACGCCCCAAGTGCAAGACCTTGCACTTATCCACATTGAACGCCATCCTGTTGTCTCCTGCCCACTTCCATAGTCTGTCCAGATCCTTTTGGATCTGGAGTACCTGCTCCTCAGTTGTGGCCACTGCTCCAGTTTTAGTGTCATCTGTGAATTTGATCAGCAGATTGTTCACCCCTTCTTCCATGTCGTTAATGAAAAGATTAAACAGGATCGGCCCCAGGGCAGAGCTTGTCCCTGGCCGCCATCCCGATGATTCCCCGCTAATGGTTACCTTCTGCTTTCGGTCAGTCAACCATGCCCTAATCCACCGGACAGTGCTTTGGTGTATCCCAAAACTCCTCAGATTCTCCACCAGGATGTCATGGGGCACTTTGTCAAAGGCCTTGCTGAAATCCAGGTAAAATACATCCACTGCATCCCCTCCATCCAGCCATCTAAAAAAATGGGATGCAGTGCAATTTTATGCACAATTACTCTGGAGTAAGCTCTGTGTAAGCAAGAAGGGATGTGTCTGTGCAAGGAAGCATGCCACCTATCTGCAGAGAAATTCACATATGCGTGCACACCTGTGCATGCAGCATTTTGAAACTGGAGAGCCATGTCCAACCATCAGGAGAGAAAGCACACATCTGGATTGAGTTTTCCTCTTGATTCATATGTGCCAGAAAGCAACTTTTTAATATCTTTTCCCCTCTTCAAAGAGCCAATCTGCTGTTCATAGTTTCCCACTTACATCATCCAACATTATTGGAATCTACCACTGCTGGGTAAACCCTCAAAGCCATGATTGCAGTTGTTTTAAGAAAGCACAAACCCTGCAGTGCGCCTGCCCCCTTTAAGCAAAACGCAGTAACTCCCCCCCCCCCATGAGTTCTGTTTGGCTTCCAGATGTTTCCTGCAGCAACCATCATGCAGGCAGGGCAGGGGAAAGAGGCCCCGCAGAGACGGTCGAGCAAAAGCGAGGGGCAGTGCTCAGGTGCTTGCGCCATGTTGCTGCATCTGCGTCAGGAAGGGTCCGGTACGAACCCGGGTGTGACCTTCCTTTTGGACGGAGGCAAAGTGTGCTTGAAAGCGCACGACGGGGCGAGTGGCTGCCCGCGCACCACTCGTGTGCTTCCCAGGCTGGGCTCCCGAGCACCTGGGTGCGCCGCGAGAGAACTGGCAAAGCGAACTAGCGCGCCGTGCACCATTTGTGGACCTGGGTCAGAGGAGTGGAACTGCTTCTTGACCGAGGGCCGGATTCAGCTCCAGAGAAGCTCTTGGGGGTCACATTCCAGTGGCGGGTGGGGCCGAAAGCCAAGGGAATACAGCCCAAATCCCAGTGTTTCCTTAAAGCTCTTCCTGCTATTATCCCAGCCTTGAGATTGGCGTGTTGACCTCCAGTCCCCGTCTGCCACACCGCAGATGATGGGGACATCTGGAGAAGGGCTGCAGAGAAAACACAGCTGCTGCCCGTGGAAAGGGCGAGGGGGGTGGGTACTGGGGGAGGGCCTGCGGAAATGCTTGCTGAGCCTGTGCTGGAGTCTCCCGCCTGTTGGAGAGACGGGAGCAGTTCCAGAGCACAGACGGAGCACATACTCTGGATTTCCCCCATAACCTTAACAGAGGGGCCAAATCCCGATGCCACATGCCGATTTCCAAACGGCTCACTTTCTGGAGATTTTTCTGGCCAGCTCATTGTATTTTTAATTACACTTACAGCCTGTACATGTACCATTTGCAAAGAACCCAGGGTGGCTTGTGCGGTCCTCCTCTCCATTTTTTCTTCACAACAGCCCTGTGGGGTAGGTCAGGCTGCATTTCCATGCCTGTCCAAAGGCACCCGGTGAGCTTCCTGAGCTGGTGCTCTGAAGTGTGGTGCTATTTCAAGGTGTCTGCAGCTGCGTGTATCTGCCTGCCTGCCATGTGCTCAGCCTGGAATGGACAAAGTTTGGCTCCACAAATATGGGGAGTTGCTGGTGGGGTTGGAGGCTAAAACACAGGGAGAGAGATACTGCACAGGGTGGAAAGGCGAAGCTACTTAGTGGTCGCTGAGGTTGAAGGGCCCGGAATGGCACTGTTTTCTGACCCAGGGCCCTGCCTTTCTGTGCCAGGGAACCTGGGCTACCAAAAACCTCACAAGTCTTGGCAACTTTTGCCCAAGGTGGCGTGTTGACCCCTGGGATTCTCCAAGGGACTGCGACTTTGACTTTTGCCTGCATTTCTCCTGGCAGAAAGGCTGAAATGCCCATCCCGCTGAGGCTGATTATCACCATAAACAACATGAAACTAAAGGAGGATGAGAGTCACGGCACGTGAGCTCCCTCTTGTCCCTCGGCCCATGTCCCCCTTCCCTGGGGCTCCCCCAAAGCAGAGTTTGGCCCTCATGCCGGAGCGAGTCCGGCTGCCTTGCTCTAGAGTGCGGCTCGCCCATCCGGGCCTCAGTTGCCCCAGGAGGAAACTGGCTCGTCAGCATCATTTCCTCACATGCCTGGCTTCAGCCTCGCTAGAGGGAAGTGAATGATGTGCTGCGATAACAGAAACGCTGCTTGAGTGACACAGCGCAACACCGCACAGGGAGATGGCATGATCTTACCTCTTCGGTGCAAAGGCCTCCTGGACGGAGCTGCTATTGGCATGGTCACCTCATATTACTGCACTTGCTGTCGACCTTCACATGGGCGTGGGCGCACCCCACGGGCAGCTTGCTGCAGAAGCGCTCATACAATCCACGCGAAAGGGCGAGTTGGTTGGGAAAGTGTCCGCGGAAGTGTGACCGTGCAGAGAGCAGCGGGGGGACATTCCGTCCCCACCAGTTGCAGAGAAGAGTGGGGGCAAGCCCGTCGCAGCCCTGACTCTAGAAGTGGCTCCCATAGAACTTGGGCGTTCTCGACTTCTACTGCGCCTCCTGCAGCTGCTGAAGAGCCTCCTTGGTCAGAAGCCACCTGGCAGATGCGGCAGAACACGGACCCCGCTGCCTGGTCCGCCTGCCGCTCTCGCTTGGCTCAGGCCTCCAGCGACACACACAGCACAAGAAGGCCGGATGCACTCTTCAAGCCCAGGTTCAATTCGCAGGCAGTTTTCTGGGACTCAGAGCTTTTGTGCATCTGCAGAGAAGTATGAATCCTTTGATGGCTATTATTTTTACCAGTGGCTCAGCAACGGTTGTCGGGGGACTTCCTTGCACACCCGCCCAAGGTCCTGAAGGGCTGGATCCAGATTGATGCCGGATCATCTGTGCTGATGGAAGAGGATTTCCCACTGGCCTAACAGAAATGCTACGCAGGAAGTCAGAACTCCAAGAGAATGGGGGGGGGGGAGTGGTGTGGAGGTTGGGGGAGGTCCCCAAAATTGGGGGGATGGACTTCTCTTATAGAATGTCCCCCTGGATGAATTTTGGGGTCCTGTCCCCCATAGGCTGCAGCTTGCCCTATTTATGTTTCCTCTCCCGGCACAGCACTCCCAAGGGTCTTGAGGAGCTGCCATGGGGAGAAGGGAAGGAGTACTGCATTTTAATCTGATGCCAAGAACCTGTGGAATGCGATGGGGCAGAAGTAAAAAGTTGTGGGGGGGGGGCCCTTTCCCACTTGCATACCAAAGAAGATGCTCCGAGGATGGGGTGCCATTGCACAGAAGAAAACCGTTCAAAAGAATCATTACAGGTTTGGATTCTGAGAAGTTTGAAGGTTTCTTTTTTTAAAAAAATTGTGACATATATCCTTGGTCCTGGTGGAGAGGAGCACAGTAGTGTAATTGCTATTTTTATTGCACATGAATTTTTATGTTTGTATTTTAACGTAATGTTATTTTGCTTGTATTTTTAATTGGAAATTAATAAAATAAATAAATAAAATAGAATGGTGCATTGTTTTATATTGTGAGTGCTGCAGAGAGCCCCGATATGGGCTATTGTTGTGGCATGTAAATCCAATAAATAAATCAGTAAACAAACAAATAAATAACTGGTCCTCCCCAGGAGGCTTTTGGCCAAAAGGCAGTCTGGCTGCCACCATAACAAGCTCTCTGCCTTCCCATTAAGGGGATGGGAAGCTTATTAAAAACTCAGCATTGCTTCCCTGCTTTGGCTCCTGCTGAAAAAAAGCCAGCATTTTCCCTCCTTTATACAAGAGCCATAAAAAGCACAGTGGAGGAGGCCTCTTTGCAGAGGACTGATTGGTATTTGGAAGCTCACAGGAATTATCACCTGTGCTGAGCGTGAAGCCTGTGAAACAGACCCTAAGCAAGGCACAGGGGCTGCCTGCGCTTGTGTTGATTAATAAGGAGAGTGATTACTGGGCCAAGGTAATGGGTGCTTTTGTCTTCTCAGTGACACACCAGAGCGACTTCGTGGACTTTTATGTGGCACTGGTGTCAATGCTTTACGAGAGATTTCTGCAATTCCAAGAGAATCAGTTTATTCATTTCTCCTAGGAATGGAAGAGAGATTTGTCCAGTTCGCATTTTCACTAGAATTTGCCTGATTTTGCACTTGCATGAAGGAACAACAACGCAGAACAAAATAGAACCAAAATTCAGTTCTATTTTGAATTTTCAGCTTCTCCAAATTTTGCAATGGAATCCCCTGCCACACACACACACTTATTATGGAAAAGTACACTAAAAATGAATGTATTTGTTAAAACAAGAGCTGCAAGGCATTCCAGGAGGAAAACTACTTGGAGAAGAGTGAATGTTAGGCAAAAATGCAGACAAAATTGCATGTGTAAGGTGAAATGAAGATCAAAATTACGCAAACACCCAAGCATGCTTTAAAATACGTGTGTGTTTTCAAACTGAATTTAAGTACAGGAAAATTATCCATGCATGGGATGAACTGAGTCTCAGATTTGGGGGGAAAAGAGAAACTGAAATGGACAAGTTCACTCAACCCCAACTTCAGTAATCATGTGATGGTTTGCCGTCATTGTTTTTCTCAAAAATGGTTTTGATGATGATGTGAGGATGAGGATGTGAAGAAGAAAGGGACTTGGGCTGCCCCCGTATCCTGAATCAGCTGCGGGTCCATTTCATCCAGCACTATCAACATTGAGTGGCAACAGTGGCTTTCCAGGGTTTCAGGCACGAGGAAGGACACAAAGGAGGAGGGAAGTCTCTGGAAACTTTGGAACAGAACCAAGCATGCAAGCAACCTTGGAGCAGGATCTTGGGAGCAATCTTGGAACTGACCCAAGCATGCTCCTGGGCTGTGGGAGGCGCGCAGGGGAGAGGGACATGCCTTGTATGCGCACGGACCCCTGACGGTCTCCCGTCTGTCTTTACTTGCAGAATTTCAGGCAAGATGTGTGGGTTCTCACAGAAATCCTCAAGTCCTTGAATATTGCCTATTAAAGCATTCAGACAATCCAGTCAACCTACTGTAAGAGCTGGCAAGGAAACACACCTGGGTAATTTTAAAAGACTTCTTTCCTAGGTGTGGCTGCAGCAAACAGCAAAAAGTTTTGCTTCAGTTTGTTAAGAACTGATTCCAATGCACATTTTTCTTCCTATTCGGGACAGAAAGAACCTGGGCTAGGTTAAAAAGTGACCATTAGATGCATGTATCCCTAGATGGAAGGAACGGAACAAACGTAAACTAAAGACAGGACAAAAGGAGGGCTGAGCAACAGCAGAGAAGACAACTGCAGAGCAAGCAGCAGCCCTTGCCTTTAGGGAGTGATCTGCGGGGTGGGAGCGCGGGCACTTTGCAGGGCCTTTCCAAGCCCATGGCAGGAGGCCCTTCCTGAATGGCCATGCCCCTCCCCAGCAGCCATATTGTGAGAGAGCCCTCGGCACGCTCTCAGAGTTCCAGTGGTGCCCACTGACCCAAAAGCTTTGGACAGCAATTCCAGGGGTTGGGATCAGCTCCCCCTCCCCCCTTCCCCCAGAGGCCAGAGTATGGTTACCTGGCATTGAGGCAAAGCTAAGCAGAATGAGGGAAACTGGCTCCTCCGAGCAGGTCTATGAGCACTCAAAGCCCAAAATCTGTGACTTCTTCACACCAGGCAAATAGAGTACCTTTGCAGAGTTTTCCTATTTCCATAATTTATTCTGCAACAGTAACTATTCTGCATAAGCTGCCCACATTTTTTCTAGCTGTGGGGAAGGCGTGAAAGCCAGGGATAAAAGCACTGAAGATGAATTCTGCAACCCTGCGGCTTCCAAGATGTCAGCCCCCGCTGGCTACAGAATTTCAAACACACCTTGTTGCCAGCCACTCGGAGAGCTTTGACTATTGGTGGCACAGAAATGAGTTTGATAATTATGCCTTCAAAGAGCTAGTTTTGTAATGAGTTGGCTTGTTGGTTGAAACACATGCAGTCACGATGCTCATCTGGACCGACGTGTTCTGAGCTTGCGACTGAATCCCGAACGGGTGTTAAGCTTCAGGGCACATGCGGTGAAGCGGAGCGAAGTGCACAGCTCCACAGGGTCACTTATCCTGCCACTGAGACCCCCTCTTTGGCAGGGGCACACAGAGCTTGCAGGACCCTCGCACAGAAGGTTTAGAGGGAAGGAGGAGAGAAGCGCCTGGAGAAGGCAGCTGAGAAATCGCTCTTGTAGAGGAGCCTTGAAAAGTCCGGGTCTCCGCCCCAGAGGTGCTTCCAGTACCACAGACAATGAGCTTTGAAAGAAAGCAGGGGCTGGACAATTGTCTGCTTATTTCTTTGCTTTTGTTGCACCTGATCCATAAGGAGGAAGGGAGCATGGATGCAAGGACCAATGTCCTCTTTCAAGTCTTTTGTTTGCCCATTTAACTCAGGGAATTGCTATTTATTATTTTTACAACATCCTCACCAAGACAAATCGGTCAGTTTTGTTTTCCCTGCATTCTTTTTTAATGCCATTTTCTCTCTTTCCCACTGATGTGAGGAGGGTCTTTGTAAATACTGGCAAATTTTTGCCAATAACTAACCGAAATAAAATTCTCGTCAATTTGCAACTGCAAATTTCTCCCCCACCAGGATGAGTGAATATGCAGGGATTCAGAATCAGACTTTTCCAAACAAAGCACTCAAAGTGCCAGACTGGGACGGATACATTATCCACTTGGATTCATCCCACTTTTTTAATTGCAGGTGTTTTCAGTTCTGCCTATGGAGAACCTGAAATTTTTCATAAACTCTTATCAAAACTGAAGTGAAACAAATCTCACTTTACAGTGCATGGAAAAATTGCAGTGATGGAAAAATAATATAAAATGGCAAGTTAGTGATCTGGAGACGGGGCAGCTCCCCCAGGGGGAAAAGTTTCAAAGCTGGGATTGTTTGAAAGGGGGGGGGGAACGTTGAATGAGGGGAAAGGCATGCAAAATGAGGCCTGGTGTGGACCGAGTGGAGAGGGGGACCCCCCCCCCTTGTAATGATGAGACCCAACAAGGTCAAGCCGTGACACTGACGGGTGGGAGCTCCGGGGGGAGGGGGGTGACAGGATGGAGATCCTCCTGCAGCGCATATGGAATATGCTACCACAGCCACTTGGGTGGCTTTGAAAGGAGCTTGGGCAGGTTTGGAAGGGGGGGGTGCCTCTGGCTACTCGTCCCCATGCTGCACGCCACCCCCCAGGGTCAGAGGCAGGCCCCAGTGGCCAGGGGGGCCTTGTGCAGGGCTCTTCTGGTGTGCCGAAGAGGAGGATTCTGGCTGCTGCCGCGAGGTGCCCACAATCACAATTGTGCTGCGGTGGGTTAGGAGAAATGAGCACGGCCAGTTGTTCCTGAAGCAGCAACAGCTCTTCTCTGGCAGGTCTGTTGCCGCCAGGTGGCAGCACGGAAGATCTCATGGCTCCCGAGCTTGTTCCTAGTGGACCTGTCCCTCCAAATGGTGCTTTTGGCTGCTGTAAGAGAACGGCTTGTGTATCCGAGAAAGGGTAGGTTGCCTCTGCAGATTTGCCTCCAGTTTCTGTTTGTGCAGAAACTGGTAGCAACTACCAGCTGGGGAAGGTGTATACTGTTGTCCCACAACAGCAGGGAGTTGGACCCCATGGGTTCCTTGGCCCCTCCCAACTCTACAGTTCTGCGATTCTGTGGGTAGACACAAATTCCCCTCCCCCCTTCAAGAACTATCTATTTGGGCTCCCTTCAGAAAACCAACAGGTGTTTCCCTGCATGTGGCAGCTGGTAAGGGGCTTCAGGTGACATGGAAACATCAAAACATAGCAAGTCAGAAGGGGCTTCCCGGGCCATCTAGTCTGACCCCGGGCACAAGCTGGCATCATGTGTACATCCCAGGGGGGTGTTTGCCCTCCTAACCTCCATGTCACACCTCTGTCCCCTGCCCACGTCCACACTCCGTGAGAGCCTTCTGGAGCAGGAGCCAGTCGGATCGCACGGAGTGGCCACGGCCCCCTCAGTGGGAACTCAGCATTTGCAGTTTCTGCAGACTCTGCACGTCCCTGCTTGGCCCAGTGCTCGGCAGAATCACCTCCCAGGCTCGCTTTCTAACGGCTGCTAAGCCTGAGTTTCCAATCACAACTGCACTGGAGAAGAATCCTGTAGGAAGAGGCAGTTTTCCTTCTGCTTGCCTGCCTGTCTGCCTTTCTTTTTTGACATCCTCAGGGGCCACGGAAACGCAGCCTGCATAACCAGCACTCCAGCTTTGCTAAACACTTCCAGATGTTGCAGTGATGAGGTCATCCGGGGACTCGGCTTGCCCCCGCCATCACAGAGCCCTCCCCTGATTTTTCCTGGGAGTGCTGGGTGAGGCTGCGAGGCTGCTTGGCTTGCTGCTGCTTTGCACTGGGGGAGACCGAGGCGCTATGCTGAGTGGCTCATGGGTCTGTCTGGTATTGCGAAGACATGTGCCACAGAGCCACCAGCCTCTCGGGTCAAGCAGGAAAGCGCTGGCAATTTTTGTCCCTGCTGCTCTCCAGCAGGCTGTGGAGCGGCTCCTCGGCCCTGCTGGGCAGCTTCACCATTGCTAAAGATTCTTGGTGCATAATGCAAAATTCAGTGCATTTCCCAAATGCTGCCTTCATGAAAATCATGCTTTTAAGACACAATCTTATGCATATTTTGAGAGAAAGCAGTCTTAAAGCTTCTGGCACTTCCCAGCCAGGAAAAAGGTCCCATAACTCCTGGAGTGACCTTCCAGATGTTTGGGACTACAAGTTCCATTATCTATAGCTAGTGGTGAGGGCTGATGAGAGTTATAGACAAAAACCCCACACCAAAGTGCTCTCCCTTGCTGCAAGGGAAATGCAACATGGGGTGGGGGATGTGTATTTTGAAATGCGCCTTTAAAAAGCAAAAATAAAAATGCTTTTTCACCATTTAGTAAATGAAGGGAAAGGGCAGAAGTCTGAAAAAAATGCCTCCACAAAATCAATGTTTTCAATGTTTCACGCAGCCTGCAGGCCACTCTTTGGTCAAATGGAAGAAACAGGAGAGAATGTGGGCTTGTCTCTTATGCAAAGAAGCCCATGTGCTCTTTTGCAAACCCGGACGCTGAGTCGCTGCTGTGGTTAGCTGCAGTGTGTGAAAGGGCTTTGAGAGTTTGCTGGGATGAGACGTGGAAACCTGGCAGTTGCAGGATGGAACGTGCAGGGTTGCTTGGACCAGGCGCCTTCGCATAGTTCAAGATGCTGAGCCTTTCCTCCTTTCAGGGGAAAGGCAGGATCTCTTAAAGGCACAGAGACAGCAAAAAAGATCCCCACATTCCCTGAAAAGAGGAGGCGCTGCCCAGCAGCCAGCAGAAGGCAGGCAATGCAAGCACTACAGCATGGAGATGCTGCTGAACACACCTGGTCTCTTCTGCTTGCTCATGATCTGGGTGTGAAAAGACAAATCAGCCCCTCTTGAGGCATCCAGGAAATGCCCAGGAAGACTTTGGAGAGGGGCAGCCACTGTGCAAGCTTCAGCCTGCGTTAGGCTGCACAGACTGAGCCCGAGGCTGTGCCAGAGCAGCTGGGCTGCTGCGCCCGCTCCCAGGAGATGCTTCAGGCGCATATGTGACGCAGGGTCAGTCAGAAGCCTCGCTGAATGGGGAAGCTGCAGAGTGGGGGGCACCCCACAAAGTGAGGGGAGGACCGTCTATGAGCTGGATTCTTTCACTCACCAAAGGCCCCCTCCTCTTGTGGAAAACAGATCTTGGATGCAACCCAAGGATTAAAACAGGATTCAGCCATGTTTTCAGCAGCTGCTTACTCCTTTGGATTATACATATGATGAGCTCATCAGAAGGAATACAGATGCATCTTTAGGGAGGTGGCAACTGCCTGTAGTGTACGAGCGACCACGGTGTTGGGCATGTGGCTTTTCCCACTGTCATGCCAATATATTGTCCCCGTCTCCCTTCCACTCCTAGTGGGCAAAATGTTATTTTCTCTGGTGCCAACATGGATTTTTGGCATAAATACTTGCCCAAGCTTCCCAAGTGAAGGTAAAACAACCCTGTAATTTCTAGGGGGCCTGAGCAATACCCATGGGAAAGAAGGGATGTGAAAATGAGTCAGGGTTAAAAGGTCGGGGTCCTGCAGGCAGCGTCTGGCCACTCGCCTTGTGCCTGAGTCCCATTCATTTTTGTGGCTCTGCTTGCATGGCAGGAACCTGCTCCAGAAGGTTTCTGCAAACTTCCTCCATAGATTAAAGTGAGGCAGATTCAGCAAACTTTTGCAAATCAGAAAATTTCTGCAAATCACACTGGAAGCTGGAAATGAATGAGAGTGATTGCACGTTCAACAATATTTGAATATTCTCAGTGGCTAGCAAGAATGCTTAGGCTCCCAAGGAATTACTTTTCTCTTCCCTTCCCTCCAAATTCTTCAGAGGATCCCCCTTCTGTAGGAAATTTGCCATTTCCATGTTGGAAATTTCCTCCAACTATACATGAAGGAAAACAGAACGTCACCACAAGTCGTGCAGCGCCTTGGCTGGAGCGTTGGACTGACACTGGGGCGCTCCAGGCTCCAGGACCCACGTGGCCGTGCAGCTCCTGGGTGGCTTTGGGCAAGTGACTGATGCTCAGCTTGACCCGCCTGGCAGTCTGTTGTGAGGAGGAGGATCGTGGGCTACTCTGGGTTCCCTGCAAGAGGTATAGCCCTGTAAAAACAAGAAAGTTAAGGGGCAGATGGCTCAGCCAGGCCCTGTGCTTTGCCCTGCCAGTGCCCGGTTTGCTCTCTGGAGGCACTGGGGGTCTTGGACGAGTGTGTGCCCAGTGGGGGCTTCCTACATGTTCGGCTGGCCGGCAAGTCAGAGAAGGAGGCCGTGCCCCATGGTGGACCGAGGCAGCAGCTCACACCAGCAAGTCCAGCCCCTGGGTCAAGGGTCTTCTCTCCAGGGCATGGGTCTCGCGTCCGAGGGCGTGGAGATGAAGGGCCACGAGGCCACACCGCAGAGCACCCCAGAGTCTTCGGTGGAGCAAGCACGGAGGGGGCGCCTCCTCCTAGGGCTCTCCGGCACAATTCCTTGCTGCCTGTACTAGCATTCTGTGGGCACACAACGAGATGGCTGGAGACCTGAATTTTTCCTGCTCATTAAAGCCTCTTCAAAGCCAAATCTGAGCATTTATTCCTATTGGTATAAGGGAAGAATTACCAAGACTTCAGTGGCTTCTTGAGGATGTCCCACGGGGAAGAGGCAATGAGCAAGTCCTCTCAAAAAAGGCAGACAGAATTTTTGCACTGGTGCGTACTCCGCAAAACAGGTGGGGGATTCCTTGACAGCAAAAGGATGACATCTGGTTGAGGGGATGGTGGGCAACTAGGCCAGAACATTTGGAGGGCCACAGCTCCCAAGATCGCTCACCATTGGCTCTGCTGGCCAGGGCTGATGGGAGTTGTAGGCTGAAATATGGCAGAAAAGGCCCTCCCTGGACTAGCCAACTTGGGACCATGACGGTCTCACTGCTGACCCTCTTTGGCTTCCATTTCTATACTGCAACTGACCCTGGTAGCACAGAGATTGTATTGATTTACTTATTTTTAAATTTATAGGCACATCAGGGCTAAGTGGTGTATAATATTAAAATACAGGACAAAGTATTACAGTTCCTAGCAGTTAGGGAAAAAAACCCTCCAACTGCTGGTAATGCAAGAGATCAGTTGCTAAAAGAGGCCAGTTGCTAAAAGAGGCCAGTTGCTAAAATCAGGTTTCAACCTACCTATGGAAAAGGCTCGTCTTCACCCAGTGCTGCAAAGGCAGTAGCGATGGCGCTGGGCGGACCTCTCCGGGGAACCCATTCCAAAGGTCACCAAGAAGGCCCTTCCATTCACCATCCCTCCCGCTTCCTTTAGCTCTTTCAGAAAGACCTGATTGTCAGGAATGGGATCTGAGCTCCAGATCAGCTGGGAGTCAATCATGCACCGCAGCAGCCAAAGGTCCTGGAGGCTAACTTAAAGGCACCTTCGCACAGCCGCTCCTTGCCACACAAGGCGCGCCTTCCCCTCTGGCTCCTTGACTCTCCATGCCTTCCTCCTGCGCTCCTCTGAGGCGACTCTGTCTTGCTCCAGCTGCTGCTATTTTGTTCCTGCTGTTTGCTCGGCTCCCCTTGTGCGACGACTCACCCAGTTAACCAGCCTCGGCACAGTGTTTGACCTGCTCTCTCTCTCTCTCTCTCTCTCTCGCTCGCTCCCTCCTGTGCTTCCAGGCTGGACCTGCTGACTCTGTCCCCGAAGCTCTGGAATCCCGGCTGAGCCATGCCCTGGACCTGGCGTTCTGCCCCTCCCTGCTGTCCCCCTTGGCCTGGCCCTCACACCCATGTCCAGATCTCAATGGCCGGGTAGGAATTCACGGGAGGAGGTGGCTTTTATGGTAGCCCTTGCTTGCCAAAACAGAATAATCCATCTGGAAGGGACCAGGACCTGGAAGAACTAAAATTTCCAGGAGCGGTAGAAATCCATCTAACGAAGGAAGACATTTGTGGAAGGAGCTTGCCTTTGAAAGGCAGTGCAAACGCAGGTCTCCTCCCTTGCAAGCAGGAGGCACCTCCATTATGGACTTGATCCGCTGTCCAGCCCCACGGAGTCGGAGTGGCTACCGCCATTTAGTCCAATCCCCTTCACCTTGGTGGGCAATCCGACAGGCCTCTGCCCCTGGCTCTCCTGGATGAGCGCGGCTGTCCTGAGACTCGCATGTGCCCCTTTAAATGCCACTAAAACCACCAGCAGCACCTGGTTCAATGGAGCAGCCGCTGCTGAAGGCTGCTGGCACAAGGCGGGTGTCGTCTGTGAGTGGGAGGGCCCTGGGGGGGGGGGTGCTGCAGTGCACGTCTCTGCAGTGGCTCCATGGGCAGGGGCCACTTGGCCTGGCTTGCGTGTGTGTGTCAGAACGTGCGTTCATGCTGGGCAGGCCACCCTGCCGGGGCAACTAGGGTCAGAACGCCGTGCGTCTTTGCCCTCTCGTGTGGCTACAACACCCACCGGCAAGGGGAGGGGTGGCAGGTGCTGTCTGTGGAACGGGTGTCCCAGAGGGTCCCAAAGCTGGATTCCTGGGGAGCCCATGTCCACAGCCCTCCCCCCCCCACACACACAGATGTGTGGCACTGGCCAGAAATAAAGATCAAAGGGCTATGCCTCTGGTGGAAAGGCTTCCTTGGAAATTGAAAAATGTTTGGCATTGCAAAGGGAAGCCCCGGGCACCGGCCAGCACAGCTGCAGCTGCTCTGCGAGCCCGGACTCTGCCGGTCTGGTCAGGCCGGCAGGGGGGCGACAGCAGAGAAGTCGGGGCGTCTCTGCGATGACCGCCTTGTCAGCCCCCCTTGAGACTCCTCGCCAGGTGGGGGCCTCTCCTGCGTGTCGCCATTCCTAGACGCTGTCAGGGCTGCTAGTCTGGCATCACCCGGCACAGCAGGGGCACGAGGCTGCGGTGGCCCTCCCGTCCTGCCCAGGGGGTGCCGCGGGCGGCCGGCCGGCCCCTCTTCTAGGACAGCTCCTTGCCCCTTCATCCCAGTTGAAGCAGCCACCCGTTCATTCTGTGATGCACACCAGGAACAGCAAGCTCTCTCGGGTTCCTCCGGCCGGTCGCCATTGCTACCTCCAATTCACCTTCAGAGGGTGCCGTTTACAGTTAGAGTTGAGCCTCTGGAACTTTTTTCCTTTTAAAGGCTAAACCCTCAGTCTGCCTCGCCTGTGAGCCTTCACTGTGAGGGCTCCCAAACCACCGAGGGATTTGCTGTCTGCAGGTAAGATCCGCTCAATGGATGCCCATCTCTGTCTCCTTGGGCCTTCAAACCCATGAATCTAAGGAGGTGACATCTTAGGCCTGACTCTCTATTTCCGCTCGCCTGATTTAGGATATTTTCCAGATGTATCAATGAAACCCAAAGATGAGTTGAAACAAAGAGATCCTCCATCTTGGCAAAGGGGTTGTGTTGAGGGCGGATGCTTTTCTTCCTTCCCTTTTCCTTTTTGGAATACGGGTTTCCACAGATCAAAGGGTGGTGCACCGCCAAATGAGACTCGCAGTAGCGGCAGCGGCAGCATTATTTCTCAAACTGCCTTTCAGTCTCACGTGGCCCACTCTTTAATCCATTCTTGGTGAAGGAGCCCCTTCCCTTGTTCCACTGGCCCGTCCTCCAGGTGGGCAGGGAAGGAGCGGATCGTGCTGGGGCTTCGTTCGTCTTCCGCTTCATTGTGCAAGATGCAGGCGGCTGGCTTGAGGTCTTCTGAAGGGGAAACGCTTTTGCCGAGAAAGGAAGGACAAAGCCAGTCCCTGATCAGGTAACCACATGCCATTGGTCAGGTGAGGATGTTGGAGGGGTGAGGATGCCAGACGTCCACTGCCGGACACCTGCATGCCGTCAGAGCCACCTTCCGGCATCGCGCTTGCAGAACGGCGCATGGGAGAGGGCTGGGCATCTGCAAACTTTCTGGCTCCCCAGTGTAGTGCCCCCCCCCCCCGGACAGAGCAGGATGAGGCATCACCCCTCAGAAGGTCCCAGTAATGTGCTGGAGGCAAGAGCAGTGCGGCATTCTGGACCGTGCTCCTTGGCATTACTGAGGAAGGCGCTGAGGCCAGGGCATGGGATCCAAGGGTCTGCCCTTCCGTTCTTGCGGGCTTGGGCTTGGCCCTCCAGTGTCAAAAGTGGGCATCCCAGCTGGCTCACCAGGATGGGCTGAAGACGCACCTCTGGGTCGAGATGTAGCACTGAGTATTCTCCGAAGGCCACTGTGAAGCAGCTGGGTAAGGAAGCCCCTAAACAGTAATGCTGTGTGATGTCTTTGTTGTGGCTTGCAAAACATGCCTGAATCAAAGCTTGTGTTCAGCTCGGTCTGGATTCCCAGGTCACTTTGCCCAAATTTCCTGACTGGAGCAAAATCCCGTAGTAAATTAGCCCCACTTTAGTGTATGGATGAAATAGACACAAATGATGAAAAATTTGTACAAATCTTCCGCTTGATCACTGCTCAGTTCATTCCTTTGGGCAAAGTGGTGATGGCAAATGCAAACAGGAATCTGGTCTGAGAATAACTGGGCCAAAACTTGTTGTGCTTCATTACAAATAAAGTCATCTTTTCCAGCAGCTTGAGATGCTTTCTTTCTGTGAATTTGTGGCAGATGCTTTGAGTGTGTCTGTGCTCTTTGAAAACGATTATAAACATGTATTATATTAGGAAACTTCCTGGAAAGTACTGGGCACGTTAGGCAAATACACACACATACGAATATAATTGTTCATATAAACATTAGACAAGAATCCTCAGTGTACGGGATGAACGAAGCCCAAGATATTGTAGGCAATATTTGCAAAGTCTGAGCAAATGAAAGGCAAGGCAAGTCTGAGAAACTGAAAGTGGCAGACTTGCGTACGGAGCAGTGATGGGAGGTGGGAAGCAGCCACAGCCACGCCTGCCCTGCCTCCCCGCCACCGAGCTCCTCTGGGAAGTTGAACGACTTGGTGGCAGCAGCAGCTAACGAGAAGGGGTGACTCCAGGGGTCCTGCCGGTGGGCCCCTGCTGGGGCAGGTCCTTGGAAGGTGCCCGGTCGTGTCGACCGTGGCCCTAGTTGTGAGCGGGTGTGCAAAAGCAGAGTGCCTCCCATCCTGGGGCGGTTGCCGAGCCCTGCTTCAAAGGGAACCCCTGAGCCGATGCATTTCTGGACGGGGCTTGGAGGGAAGGAATGTCTGAAGGGGGAGCCCTTGTGGGGTGTGCCCAAGGATGCCCCATGTGCGCTTGCTGCCTTGGGAAGGGTGCCACGAGGCACATGTTGCTGAAGCATGTGCCTGTTTGGTACATGGATCCCAATGAGACCCAGATGCCCAAAATATGCGTTCCGTATGCATTTGTTGTTCAGCTTATATAAGAAACCGCCTCAGCCCACTCCTGCCTCAGCAGCGCAGCAGGCAGCCCTGGCACGGCCTCCTCTTTGCTCTGGTTCCAGAGCAGGCGTGCAGCCACCAGTCCTGGGCCCGGGGCTCGAGTTCAGGCCTCCTTGGTCCAGGGGACAACCCGCCTCCCGAGGTGCGGCTGCATTTGCTCCGGCTGCCTTCTTGCCTCCTTCGTCCCTCGTCTCCCTCCGGTATGGTCTCCCCCGAGGCTAAGCTCCTCAGAACAGGGCACGGACCGGACCCTCTTTTGTCCTGGCTTATGAGTTGTTGTTCTGTCACACACATGGAGGACTTACCAATGGTTGGCCACGTCTGTGATGCAAAGAAACAGGAGAGGGAGAGGTTGAATTCTCAGGAAGAGGACAAAGAAGCAGGAGGCACGCATGGAGGTGCACATTTAGAAATACTATGGATTATTTCAAAGGAAATGAAATATATGCATCTGACTTAACAGGCGTGTAAAAAGAAACTCCCCAAGATGCCCACGCAGCATCAATTCCCTGCCCGCATGCTTACCAGCGCAAATGTACAAGGAGAAATGGATGGGCTGAGAAGAGCTGCAGAAGCTTTCTGCAGGGCCCTGGAACAGCTCCCCTGCCCGCAGCTCGCCCAGTGCTGCCCGCTGGGACCGTTGCCGGTGGGAGCAGGCGAGGGAGGAGGAGGAAACCTCAGGAGGGGGGGAACGGTGGGGGATGCATCCCCCCATCATCCTGGGACCCAATGGGGTCACCCCACGAAGCTGAGCAGTGGGAGATCAGGAGGAAAAGGAGGGATGTCCTTTTGCAAACAGTGTGGAGTTAAATTGGGAGGTTCACTGAAAGATGAAAGGTGAAGCATCTCTCATTCGGTCACCTGCTCATTGGCAGATTTTTCAAAGGGTGTGCAAGACTCCTATTTCTCCTTCCCAAATGTGCCTCAGCATTGGTGTGCATTTGCACAAATCTTTCTCCGGCACCAACACAATATGGAAAAACGAAACCCAGCGGCAAGTCCTAGGCATACACAGATCAGGTTCACAAAGATCCAAAAATATTTCAGTCTGTTGCCAATTTTCCCACCACCCCTCCCCTATTTCGTCCTGCCTGTCTTAATGTTTTGTATTTTTCCTGAAAGGGAGAAGAGGTGAAAACAGTGAGGGAAAAAAACATAAGGGTCACAAACAGAAGCCAAAGTCAACTAGATCCCCTTGAAAAAAGCAATTTCTTCAGTAAAAAGGCTCCTCTGAAACTACCCAAACAAACTTGCTGTGCCTTAAAGATGAAGCTATCTTTTGATTTCCCTTAATTTTTAGTCCTGTCATTTTAATAAGGCTGTTAGTGCCGTTTTCAGACATGTCATGCCTCTGGCGGGCTTTTACTTGTCCTGCATTTTGCTTCAGACAAGGTTTTAATATGACGCCTTTCCATGGCCTGTGTTTCACAGCTTTAAGTTTCGTTTTGTGAACCACCCAGGCAGTTTTGGTGATTGTACTGAACAGAAATGAGCTAGCCATCACTGAAATATTCCAGGAGGCAAATTCGGTGTGGCTACAGCTTCTCTGGATGGGAGCCCGTGGTATGGGAAGCATGGAGTGGCTTATTAATTTTCTTTCTATGATTGGTCTTACTGATTTTTAACAGATGCGACGGACAGTCTGTGAAAACAGTGCATGATGATTTCTGATATTTGAGGGCTCCGGCTGAGTGATACGAACAGCTGTGAACAAGAAGAAGAGGAAGGAGAAGAGGGAGAGGAAAAGGAGCCGTGGAAGCAAAGCGTGCTTTTGCTGCTTCCCCTTTTAATTTTGGTAAGCCGGCCCCCTTCCATGGCAAGCGCTGGCGATGCCTCATCCAGCCGCCTGAGCCAAGCTTTAGGGACGGTATATGCATCCTGCGGATGACCTCACAGAGCTTGGCTGCCACGTTGCACTGGGCTGGGGGTGGAGCTTTTGGGAGGTTTCTCCGGGCTGCAGAGAGGCACTGAAAAGCGTGGCCAGAGGGGCGGCCTTCAGCCTGCCCGGCGATGAACGGCCTTGCTCTGCCCCGGCAGGCCTTCAGGCCCAGCGGGGGTCTGCTCTGGGGCATGCCTTCTGCGGCCGCCGCTCTCCTCTGCAGAAGCGGGCCCGGCAGGCAGGGTGGGGACAGGCAGGTCACGGTGGAACCGGAAGTCTGTCCAGGGAGCAGGGGCTGGGCAGGCTCCCGCTGGCCCTCTGGTGCTGCCTTTCTCGGAATGCAGGCAGGAAGGGGGTTGGGAGGCGGTCCGGGGGGGAGGGGGATGGCGGGGGGGGGGGGGGGGCAACAGTGACACGCGGGCACTTGCCAGATCCCTCTGGTAGCTGCACCCTGGAGGCCGTTCCAGAAGTCCAGGCAGCGGAGAGGCTCGCTGTCAGCATACCAGTTACTGGAAGTGGTTGTCCCCAGCAGGGGGAAAGCTGGAGGGTCTTCCTTGCCCTTGCCCGTTCCAGACCAGCCCCCCACCCCGCAAGTGGTGTTGCATTGTCACTGCTAGGGAGACCCACGTAGCGTCCTTGTTAAAATAGCGGCACCGGCTCCTTGCCAGTGCCCGAGTCGTGTGCAGCACGAGGTGGCTGGCTTACAAAGGCCTACACGATTTGGGAGCAGCAGACCCAGTGGCCTGCCTCCCTCTTCAGGGAGCCCTTGCCGGTTATTCAGCAGCCAGCAGAATGCCACCCAGCCGTATCGCAACTGTTGGCCTTTCTGTTGGTGCCACCCAGGCTCTGGGACACCCTGCCTCGTGGAATGCAGGAGAGAGAAGATGTGGCATGTTCCAAAGGCCTTCTGAAAGTGTGCAGCCTGAAATGAGTTGCAATTCATTATATGTCATTTTATTTTTAATAAAATTCATTTTACTGTTGCTAGTCGCTTTAAAAATGTGACCCCCCCCCCCCCCTTGGCTTGGCATTTTTAGAGGAGCAATGGAAAGAGCCCTGTGATCCTCGGTGTCTGCTGCTTGTCCTTCTCGCAGCTCCAGTGCCTGCCCAGAGCAAGAGGCTGCTGAATAACCGGCTCCTGCCCAGGGACCCATCGCAGCTCCTTGGTGGGTGCCCAGTCAGGCCAGCCATGGGCATTGGCCCTGGTGAAGCAGGAAGTGGCGGAGCAAGGGCTGAGGGCCCTGCTTGCTCACTGGAGGGAGAGAGCCCAGGGAAGACCCCTGGACAGGACGTGTGAACTCGGGCAAAGTAGGACTTGGAAGAAGAGCCTTTCAGAGCCCCTTTCCTAAGCTTCCACATCAGCTGTGGGAGAGAACGAGGTTATCTGACACGGATTTTCCAGAGCTCTGTCCCTAACCTGATCCCAACAAGATAAACATGGCAGTGACCCATGGGGGGAAAAATCACAGAGAGGGACTGAACATTCTGAAGACAGCTGGGTCCAGCTGTCTGCAGTGCCCCCCCCCCCAGCTGGAGGGCAGGAATGGGGCCCTCTAAGACAGGGGGCTTCATGCCATGGCCCATGGCACACCTGGCATAAAGGAGGAAGACTGACTGCCGTGAGCAGGGGACGGGGCCCCGAGACCCCCGAGGGACACTGCTCGCCAGAGCAGACCACACTGAGGGCTGTGGTCAGCCATGTCCCTCGGCGCAATTCAGCCCTGAGTGCCACAGGTAGGAAGGCGGATTAACCCTTCTTTTCCATTTCACCGAAAGAGCCCTCACTTTGTCAGGCCTGGCTGCAAAGTTTTGGGGTGCTGTATTCAGGGAGGCGTGGATCAGCAAAATGCAAGTTTCCTGAAGTTTCCTGAATTTGATTTGAAAGCATATTCTGGGCTGGTGTCTGTTTCAGACTGTTTTTCCTTCTCTTCACATGGAAACACATGCCTGTTTGTTTGTATTCTCCAAACGTACACATCCGTTGCATGCAGCTGTGATATGCATGCAATCTGCTCCCACTGATGAAAGTGTGTTCATGACTGTTTTTCAAAAGCACTCCTTTCCATGCACATTTCTTAAAAACTTCTGAGCCCAGAAACAAATTCAGATTCCTCGTACAGCGCTCGCTGTAGCTGAGAGGTCCTCATGGTTCAGTCAAAGGTCCTGGTAATGAAGTGGGATGAAGTGGGCTTTTCGGAGCACTGTCCTGACAGATGCCTGGGCCGGTTGGACTAGCCAAAGGGGGGCTTGCTGGCAGTTCCGCCCTGCTAAGTGAGGAGAGGACTGGTGGGCCCTGCTTATGCCAGCCCGTGGGCTACGTTGCTCATCCACGGGGCACATGCAAAGTTCTGCAGTGGTTAGAACATTGGGCTGGGACTCGGAAAATCTGGGCTCTAGCTCAATATGGCCCTGAAGTTCCCTGGGTGACTTTGGGCCCGTTGCTGATTCTCAACCCCACAGGGCAGTTGAGATTCTGAAACAGAGAGGAGGGAAGGAACAGGAGGATGCGTGCAGCCATGGGGCTGAGAGGCAAGAAGGGCAGAAATAATATTTGCAGCAGCTTTTCCTTTTCCTTGGAGTCCCTGGGGTGTGGCCAATGGGGACCAACATTTGCTTCTCATCCTTCTGGTGCTTTGGCTCAATGCGTGTTCTTGGTACTCAAGCTTGGCTTCAGAAACAGGTTGGAAGAACAGGAGTTCACTCTCCTCTGTGCAAAGGTGAGGCCTGTTTCTGAAATAAGTCCCTGGGTGCATCTGGCAGCATCTTGAATGCTGAGCCCTGGTACCTTCTGTTTCAGAAGCCTGGGGGCCTCTTCTGTTAGGCAGAAGAGAGAAGGAAGCAGGTAGGGAGAACACGTGACATTGTGGGGCGGATGGCCCAGCTCATCTTCAACCATCAGTTCGTGGAAGGGGCTGAACACAGTGAAATGAATCCAACAAGGGAAGGGCTTGGCAACTACTCGAAGGGATAAAACAGTCATTGCCTTACTAAGCATTGTGGGGAGAGATACAAACCGCAGACCAAATCAGGTTGTCTTCTAATGACAGAATGAAACTCTCCCGTAGAACATAATGGGCCTGCTACTCTTTTTATACCGAGGCCAAACGAAGAGGTGCTGGCTTGGCTGGCAGATGGCAGCCACCCCTCCCCTTTGGAATCCTGCTTTACCCCCGGGGCTCTTGGATGTACCCAGGGCCGGTCATTTTCCCCATGTCCTGAGCGACCCCCTTCCTTGCATCTACTCAATATTTTAACTTCTCCAAGAAAGAGGAAAGCTTTTGCTAGCAGCTTTGGGGAGACCCCCTGCTCTCGTTCTGGATGCATCCCTTCTCGCATTCTGAACAGAGCTCTCTGTGCAGCACCAAACCATGGAAGATGCGAGGGGAAGTCAGGCTGCAGCAAGAGGCTGCCACACGCCCTCTTCCAAGAAGGTGGGTGAGCCATGAGCCCTCCTTAGCCCGTTCCTTCCTGGGTATCTCCCTCCTGGGTTCTTGCCCAGGGGACACGGATCTACACAAAATCATGCATGTTAATTTATATTTATATATGCATGCTCAGCAATAATTGCCAGGATTTATTTCCATTTCTCAGAAGGCCAGGACAGCCAATTAGTTTCCCATCCAAATCACACCACATAAAATAAATGGTTTAATTCATTTGTGCTCCACCTCCAGATCAACCCGAACCAGCAGTTCCTTTCCAGTTACTATTAATCTGCAATTCCTGTGAACAGATGTGGAAAAAAATGAGCAGAACGAGCGGCTTAACATGGCTCCTTTCCCGCCACAGGTCACAAACATGCAATTAAACTTAGGGGACTATGTGTGTGAGGGGAGCTTCCATTAATCCCGAGGGAAGGATTTTTTCTAAGCAATCCTGCCCTGCCAGGTGGAATCTTTTGGCTGGAGCTGGAGCAGTTTTCCCTGCCTGGCAATTCAGCTGCAGAAAGCATCTTCTGTTGGCACTGGCAGCACTCCGAGCTCCAGAAATGGGTGAACAGGCGACAGCTGAGATGGCGAGGGTTCCCCGAGCGAGCCCGCACCACTCGTCCCACGCTGAATGCTGCTTGCCTTTGCACCGGCTGTGTGAAAGAGAAGCTTTCCCAAACTGAGCAATGATCAAACACAGGGCTAGTGCAAACCTCCCCAATTTGCACGGCTTCTTCCACAGGCCAAAGGCAGATTCAGTCTACTGAAGAAACCTGTGGAACAGTGGTGCATCTCAAATGGGAACTGGGAATGAGACAAACCTGAGCCTGGCAAACAGTTTCAGAGGCACTCCCTGTGTGCCCAGGTCTACATGTGCCTTTTCTTTCCAGAGTGAAGTGGCATCATTTAGACAGGCTTCCCAGTCGCCATGTATGGCTGTGAAAGCTGGACCATAAGGAAGGCTGAGTGCCAAAGGACTGAGGCCTTTGAACTGTGGTGCTGGAGGAGACTCCTGCGAGTCCCTTGGACCGCAAGGCGATCAAACCGGTCAGACCTACAGGAGACCAACCCTGACTGCTCTTTAGAAGGCCAGATCCTGAAGATGAAGCTCAAATACTTTGGCCACCTAATGAGAAAGAAGGGCTCCCTGGAGAAGAGCCTGATGCTGGGAACAATTGATGGCAAAAGGAGGGGATGGCAGAGGATGAGGTGGCTGGATGGAGTCCCTGAAGCAGTTGGTGTGAGCTTGAGTGGACTCCAGGCGATGGTGGAGGACAGGAAGGCCTGGAGGAGTGTTGTCCATGGGGTCGCGATGGGTCAGGCGCGACTTCGCGACTAACAACAAATAGAGCAACCTTGCGTATGTTTGGACAGAAATGAGCCCTGCAATTGGGAGCTGATAGACTTGTGTCTAGACATGCACAGGATCGTGCCCTTAGAGGTGTCTGCAGGGAGGGTGCAGTCTAGACACACCGCGAGGTGTCAGCATGTGCAGCCAGATGAGGAGGACAAGCCACCTGGTGGCTAGGGGCCACCACATTCTCTCTGAACCCATGCTACTCCCGGCTGTGATGGCCACCTGAACTTCAGAGGCTGACCATGCTTCTTCAAGACGAGCAGAGGTTCTACCAGTGCCCTCCGGGACACAGTGATGAAAGCTCTGTTGGGAGAAGAAGGTAACTACAATCCAGTATCTAATATGCCATTCTTAAGTCAGACATTGGACAAAGGGAGGTCTTCTCAGTTTAGTGATCATGTGGATCTGTTCCAATCCACTTCCCATCTGAGATTGGGACATGGGCCTTTCATATCTTTGATCAAATCCCAGGTTGCCTATATTTTTTTCTGACTCTTGCACCTATCGCCACATGGATATCTGCCATACAACCTCAAAGTCCAGCCCCTGAGCGACTGGGCTCTCCCAAAGCCTCGTCCAACATGTTCACCCCTACGGCACACGTGTTCTGTTTTGTCTCCTGCACTTTAAGAAAAGGCCACCGGGAGACATCACCTGGTGGTTTGGGCTAAAGCTACATTAATAGGCAGATGCTATGCAGATGTTGCTCTCAGATGGCTTTCAAAGGGGCTTGGACCAATTCATGGAGAAGGCTGTCAGTGGCCGCTAGTTCTGAGGGCTCCATCCCACTTCCAGTAAGTCTGCCTACTGACCCCAGTCACTGGGAGGCACTGGCAGGGGTCGCTGTTGCACCCGTGTCCTACTGGGGAGTTTCTCATGGGGGCAGCTGGTTGGCCACTGTGAACAGAATGAGAAGAGGAGGGGCCACCGGTCAGATCCAGTGAGGCTCTTCTGATGCTTTTCTGTCCCGCCCGGATGCCGTGCACTTGGACAGGGACGAGCACAGGACCCCTGCGGTCCATCCACCAAGAAAAGTCTGCCAGGCTTGTCTCACTTTCCACCCAAATCTCTGCAACAAAACCGGCTGTAAATGTGGGGGCAGGGTGGGGGCAGGGGAAAATCAATCCCCCGGATTACATCTGTATGGCTTTTTCCTGTCTATTTTTTAAGAGAAAGGGTGCAAGGTGCTAGTAACCCTCAAACCCTGCCCAAGCATTTAATAATAGGTGATTATTTTTAAACGGAAGAATCATCCCTTCTTTCACTCAGGGGGATGAGTTGGATGGTGACCAGCTTTGCCCAGGACAGTTACATTTGACCAAAATTTAGCAAATACAGAGGTTTTCAGTGTATGCATATCTCAGTCTCTCCCCGGCAGTGATTAAAACCTGATGTTGCATCAATAGCTTAGCAAGAAGTTTTGTACAAACCAGTTGTGGTTTTTCTAACTTGTTACGTTTAGGGAGCCCTGGCCTTAGCCATCTGTCTGCCAAGGAAGCCCTCCCTGTGTGTCTGCCCAGAACCATGACTCAATCCAGCGGACTGTGAGGTCAGCCCTCCCCGAGCTCAGTGAAAGCCCACGAGTCCATGGGTGGCAAGTTCAGCTCACTGGGAGTCAAAGGGCCAGAGGGAGATCACATGGTCTGAAAGCAGCAGCAGCCCTGCCTGGAGCGAGGGGAGGCTGGCCGCCTTTTCCCCATCTGTGCACCTGGCAGGACTTCCCTCTGAAGGCGTGGTTTGTCCCAGTAGGGAAGGGTCTGCTGTGGCTCTTCACCTGAGAACACGCAGCAGGTACTCTTGGACCCTGCACTTGTTGATCTCGCAGGGCCCTACCTTAGCTGGCCCCGCATGCAACTCCCACGACCCCGCTCAAGCCACTGCCCTCCTTCCCCCTCGCAGGCATTCTGTGCTTCACGCCTGCTTGCATTCTTGATGCATCAAGTGAAAACTTCTTTGCTGACCTTAATCAAAAAGGGGGACTCCCAACAGGTGCAGTTTTGCATGTGAAAACACTTTGATCATGAGCACAGGAACAACACGGATTTTGCTTATGCTGTCCTGATCCTATATAGAAACAGAGCAGAGTGAGCCAGAAGGGATCTCCCGGGCCATCTAGTCTGACCCCCGGCTCTAGCTGGCTCTGCTCACGACATGCCCACCACGTGCCTGTCCAGCCTGCCTTTGAACACCCTCACCGATGGGGCCTCAACCACCTCCCGTGGAAGCCCATTCCACTCCCTCGGGGTCCTAATTGTCAGGAAGTGCTTCCTGGCATCCAAATTGAGCCTTGGTTCCCTGAGCTTTGCTCCATTGGAGCGCGTCCTGCCTTCCTCTTCAGGGGAGAACAGGTCTCTACCCATCTCTGTGTGATACCCCCTCACATGCCTGTATGTCACCAACATATCCCCTCCGAGTCCCCTCTTCTCCAGTGCTCAGTTTTGGGCCCCTCATTACAGGAAGGATATAGCCAGGTTAGAGTTAGTGCAGCGTAGGGCCACAAGGTTGGTGGCCGGTTTGCAGGGGATGCCGTATGAGGCGAGACTGCGGGAACTGGGTCTCTTTACCCTGGAGGAGACTCAGAGGGAATCTGTTGGCGACATACAGGTATGTGAGGGGATGTCACACAGAGATGGGTAGAGACCTGTTCTCCCCTGCAGAGGAAGGCAGGACGTGCTCCAATGGAGCAAAGCTCAGGGAACCAAGGTTCAATTTGGATGCCAGGAAGCACTTCCTGACAGTCAGGACCCCGAGGGTGTGGAATGGGCTTCCACGAGAGGTCGCTGAGGCCCCATCGGTGCGGGTGTTCAAAGATAGGCTGAACATGCACATGGTGGGCATGTTGTGAGCGGAGCCAGCTGGAGCCGGGGGTCAGACTAGATGGCCTGGGAGGGTCCTTCTGGCTCACTCTGTTTCTATATTTCTCTGTTTCCTCAGTTTCTCCACCAGGATATCATGGGGCACTTTGTCAAAGGCCTTGCTGAAATCCAGGGAAACCACATCCACTGCATCCCCTCCATCCAGCCACCTCGAAACCTTGTCATAGCATCCCACAGGTTTGTCTGGCAGGACCTGTTTTGAGGAAGCCGTGTTGTGTGGCCGCCAGCCTCCCTTCCCTATCCAGCATCACTAGATCTCTCTCTATTATGAGCCTTTCCATTGTTTTTCCTACAATGGACATAAGGCTAACTGGTCTGTAATTAGCCCCCATGTCCCTTCTACTACTGTTTTTGAAAATCATTTATTTGGGCATCCTTTTTTCCAGCTTGAAGAACTCCATTGCAAAATTTGGAGAAACAGTTGAAGGATGACTGAATTTTGATTAGCAAAGGTGTTTGGAAGTGCACAAGCAGCTCAGCATTTCGAAAGCTCAGAGATGGGTGGTTTGGCAGTGCACGGTGAGGGGGCATAGTTCTCATCCTCCTGGAATGAACAGGCCCAGGGAAGCCTAATTTGCTCAGCCTTTGAGCAGCATATTTGCAGAGGTTGTTTTCTTTGCCTTTTATGCAGGGAGGTTTCCCTGTGGTTGTAAAAGCCTTCCAAGCCTGTGAGCATCTTAACTTGCTGCAAGGAAAGCATGGACCATAGAACCGTCACATCTTACTCAGTTGGTAAGACGGACTCATGTGAAGGTCTTCCAGGTGGGGTGGTTCATTTGGTATTTCAGGCTGGCACCGGGGGTTGACTCTGTCACTTCCACTTCCCAAAGGAGTGATGTCCCCTGTGGGAAACCAAGAGGAAGCGACCAGCTTGGCACACGTTCAGCATCCCTCCTCTCGCCATTGCAAGTGCCAAGAATTTAATTGCAACAGGGGCCTGTGGGCAGCTTCCTGCTAGCTCACCATGACGATCAGCAAGGCTCCTGGGCGATCATTCTCAGACAGGGTAGTCATCATTACCAAGGGAGTGCCGAGACCTGAGCCACTGCAGGAAGGAATGCTTGGACAGTGCACGGAATGTGGAACTATCCCCAGCATTCACAGCTTAAATAATATCCCACCATTTTGGCTGATTTTGTGCTTTTAATTTGGCTGCCTTGGGATGATGAGTTGTGCAAAAGTATTCCACTTTTCTTTTCCAGTCTTCCAAATGTAAGAGCACCATCTGTCTCTTCCCAGTCCAATCAGTGGCTTCTTCAGTGTCTGTCTGGTCACTGCTTGGAGTTTTAACAGTGGTGAAACATAGAAACAGAAACAGAGTGAGTCAGAAGGGGCCTCCCGGGCCATTTAGTCTGACCTCTATTTGGTGCTACTATTTCACAGAATTACTCTGGTTGCCTCAGGCTGCAGAATAAATTTAGGGGATCAAGAAAGGCAGGCAATGACATCAGACGGGTGCGGAGGCCTGCAAAAGTGTTTGCCTCACCATGTCCATGCTGACTGGGGGCCATGGGATTCGCAGTCCAACACTTCTGGAGTACCATGTTGGGGAAGAGAAACTGAGGCAGAGTGGAAGTGAGGGATTTAGACTGCCTTGAGCTCCAACCGCCACTTTAGGAGGGATGCTGCTGTCCCTGGCTGCCCCCCTTTGGCGTTTCCTCCTCAGTCTGGGCTTAGCCTAAATTCTTCCAAGAGCCAGGGGAAATGAATTTCTCCAGCAGTCAGACACCACAACACATTCTTGCATGGCATTCTTGTCATCAAGGCATGAAGATCTGAGTGCCTGTCCGGCTTGACAAGGACCTGCTCCAGGTGGAAAGGGTGAATGGGTAGCATTGGTTTGCTGAACTGGGCCGACAACTGGCGGCCGACTCCCCACCCGCCCCCAGGAGTTTGGTGCCAAGCCTCACAGCCGGCCACCACACTGCTGCTGGGCACTTGCACCGATGGCTGGCCGCAGAACGCTCAAGCCTCCATTGGCCCTCTCAGAGAGGCTTGTCCAGGCGACGACCCTTTGCTCCTCCAGGCATTTGGCACGATGTGGTGAGGTGCAAGTCAGGCCCTGGACCTTTTTGAGTGGTTACTTATTTCAGATTGCTTGGGAGTGGGCGTGCGTGTGCATCCTGGTTGTTTGCAAGCTTGAATACAATTTCCAAACACACTGTATAATGCCAGAGGCTTGCCAACCTGCCCAGATCACTTCACTGGTGAGCAGTACAGAGATGTGATCAGCAGCGCTGCAAAGAACAGCTCTGGGAGGAGGGCTGCGTTGGCGCTTCTGCCGGGATCCGATGCCCTGGTGTGCCTGCTGCCCTCTTCTGTCCTCCCGGGACTCCAGCGCTTGCTGACAACTGCAAATAGTTGGCAATGGCTTGCAGAAGGGGCTTAACATTTTCCATTTCACCCAGTGGAGCTGCCCAAGATGACCAGCTAGTGTGGGCCCAGTCCATGTACACAAAGCATCATGAAGTGCAGCGTGTGGTGGACCTCGGACGAAATGGAGTCAGGGGGCACATCCCTGCTCAGCCAGCCAGCCAGAACACGCCAGTGCGCCTCCCTCTCCAGTTTCCCAGATCCAACAGCCAGTGTGGCCTTTGGGCTGTCTCTGCCCTCCGTCTTGTCCCCCCAGACAAAATGCATCGCTGAAAGAGGGGGCAAACAGCACCCTCCAATTTCCATATACCACAGGAAGTTGCCCTGGCCCAGCGGTGGCACCCCCGCTTTGCACAGGTGTGGTGCAAAGCGCCTGCCCAAACCCTGGGGTGCCGCAGCTGCCCATCCGTGCTGGTGATACTGGCCTGGAGGTGGGCTCAGCATACGGCAGCATCCGACCTTCTAGTCATGCTGCAGAACTTGGCCTTGTGTGAGGCTTGCTGCATCGCAGAGTGAGGGGCACATGGAGGCAGAGCCTGGGAGAGCAGGGACAGGTCTCCGTGGGAAGCGGGCTGGCTGGGAGGAACCAAGCAATGCAGGCAGCGACCCCCGGAACGCTGCTCCGTTCTCAGGAGGGCGTGTGTGGAGGGAGCAGGAACACGGAGGGGATGGCGTGTGGCGCATGCTGAACAGGCCCCATGCTGCGCGCCTCCCGCAGAAGGGGAGTGGGGAGGATGGTGTGCGCGCAGCTGTGGGGTGGACAAAGGAGCAAAAGGCTGAGGCAACATGCGTGTGCCCCATCTGTTTCCACTTCAGCCCGTCCTCTGAGGCAGGGTGATGCAACCCTGCCCAACCCCGGCGATCTGCTGGCATGCGCAGCCCTGCTGTCAGCTCCAACTGTACGCTTGCCTGCTAACGAGCAGAAAACCTGCCATATTCCCCACCCCTGTGGGCCAGCCTTTCACCTCAAGATCCTCCTCCTCGCACTGAACCCTTCTCGCGCCATCCGGGACAGCGCGGAGGGTGCTTCCACGAGACGGGCTGGCTGCAATGCTGGGGAGGCGGGATCTGCGGCGGAGGCCCTGGGAGGGCGCCTGGGGTGCTGGTGGCCGTGGGGAGCTTCCACCGGCCAGTTCATGGAACAGTTCACAGACGTGTGCCAAAAGGCAGCTCCTCAGAGAGTGATCCCCAGGAAATTCTTTGCTAGTGTGCACAGAGTTAAATTTATTATGGGCTTGCGTGTTGTGGTGTGTGTTTCCCCCCGCCCGCCTGCCCGCCCAGCCTCCCTCCCTCCCTCCCTCTCTCCCCCTTCCTTTCAGTCATTCCTTTTCTTTTTCTTTCTTTCTCTTTTTGTTCCAAGTCAAGAATGCTTTCCTATGCGCTTCTCTCCACGCAATCACCAGCCTCCAAGTGGACCATGTCGACGGCTGCATTGCATAGTCTGTCAGGAGCATGTGTTTCTTGTAAGACCATTCTGGGCCACAACCCTTGGTAGGAAATTGTTTATCTCTCCCTCCCTGGCCCTCCTCTCCCTCCCCGTTCATCATTTCCTCGCAGCACTTCCCTTTCCCCAGCCTGCAGCTGATGTGGATGCTGGAGTGGCCGCGCACAAGGGCTCTGCTGAAGCAGATGTTTCCCAGTCTCTGCAGCAGGCGCCCGACACAGAGGGGGGAATGGTGGCCGATGCTCCTCGTGGAAGGAGCGGCTGCACTGCCCTAGGAGTGTGGGATTCTCTGACTGGAAGGGGCTTCGCTGTGTGCGCCGAACATGCTGCTGCTTCCCAGGAGCTTAACCGGCACGGTCCGCACTGTGCCGCTGGGCCGAGAGAAGCAATACCTAAGGCAGGCTGGGGCCTCCAACCAGTGGGACGGACTCGGCCCACCGGGGCCCCAGCCAGGCCTTCTGGGTTTTCCACGGTTGGCCCCTCCCCTCCCCTCCCAGTAGACCCACCTCATTCCCCCCAGCAGCCAATGGGTTGCTGGTTTCCCAGCTGCTGAAATGTTCCCTTCTCCCATTTTAACAACAAAGCTAAAATGCTGCACTCAAGAAGGAGTTGCTGGCATGAAGAGCATCGTGGCATCTCGGCCACATCCCGTTGGCCTCTGGCCCTGCCCACCACTGGAATGTGGCCCAGCAGAACTTCTCTGAATTGAAACGCGGCCCTTGGGCTGAGAGAGGTTCAGCCACCCTCTGCTAGAAGGTGCGGCCCCCTGATCCCCCTCACAGACTTTTAATACGTGAGGGGGGTTCACAGGACCTCCTTGCACTGATGGAAAGAGCAAAGCAACGCTTTTTGGAAGAGGGATGCCAAAGGGCCAGAAAGGGAGGCATGTTTTGAATATGGAAAGCGACGTGGATCTGTGTGTGTTCAGTGTGTGCTTGTGTCGAATGCGTTCCTCGATGCTTCAAGCTGAAACGGGCTGGCCTTTGCTGACCCTCTCTCTCTGAGGGACATGTGGCCAGATCAGGATGGAGCAGAAGGACTCCAGAGGAGCAACTGGAAGGGCTGCCCTTGACAAGGAGCTGCAAATATTTGGTTCTGCTCTTTTTGCAATTAATGATAGCAGCGGCTCCAACACAGGTTGAAACACAGATGCTTTGGTTCCCCTCCAACCCATATTAAGACAAGGAGGGATCCCTGGCCAAATGTTAGCCCTGCTGGGGCTGGATGTGGAGTGAAAGGGCGGATCTCAACAGTTCTCGTTTATGGAAAGTGGTGGGAAAGGGATGGCTTATGTAAGCAATCTTAGGTAGTTACATAATGTGGGAACAGAAGAAGAGCTGCGCTGGCTCCAATCAAGGTCCATCTTGTCCAGCATTCTGCTCACGTAGAGGTCAAGCAGATGTCTCAATGGAAGGCCCACAGACCGCACGGGGGGTAACAGCACCCTCCTGCGTGCTGCCCAACACCTGGCATGCAGGGGGCTTCTGGTACCAGAAGCAGCATATAGCTGAGTAGCCGTCAAGCCTTCTGCGCCTGTCTGAACCAGCCAGCCCTTTTCTGCAACCCTCCAAACTGGTGGCCGTCACGACCCCACGTGGAAGTGGATTCCAGCTTGACCTCGCAGTGCATGGAGGGCTTCCCTTTCTGGTACCTCATCTGAAGAGTGTGCAGTTGCTACAGATGTGCAATCCTTAAGCAACGGTCCTCTTGCAAAGTTTTGGTTTTCTTGTGAGTCAGAGTCCAAAAGCCAGGAGAGTTTTGAGCAAGTGGGTGGGAAACCCTTGATAAACTGACTCTGTCCACAGCTCTGCCAAGTTTTCCACCAGACTTTGTCTCCTCATTACATTTTTTCCAGGAATGGACACAAAGAATGGCCACTGGTGATGGAGAAGAATCCCAGCAATAAATCAAGCAGATGTTTTAAGCAAGACCTAAATGTTCTGCTCCATCAATGGCATGGAAGTGGAGCGCTGGAGAGGAGGAGCAGGAACTTTCAGTGGTGGGATTATGCAAACAGAAAGCGTGCTGCTTCCTGAATAATAGTAATAGTTCACTGGAAGAAGGTTGCGACCGTCACAGGTATCACCTTACTTGGGAGAAACAGCAATGACTCTGCAATGGGACTGGGCATGGAACAGCCTGCCCTGCGCTCCCTGGCCCAGAAACCAGCTGTGAACATTGCACAAGCGGGGAATGCTTCAGTCTGTCTCCGGGCTCCTTGAGGACCCCACCCCTCAGCGGGCTTGGTTCTCCCTGCTGCTGTGGGCTTTTGGAGGACTGCCGCCAGCGCATTGACACCACTTGGCCGCTGCTGGTCAGGCAGGCAGGGTGCTGAGTCCAGCTGCTTCCAGCTCCCATGAGGCCGGAGGCTTGCAGGGGTTGGTGCCAACTGGGGGAAGGCGGCTTGCTCAAGCTCAGCAGACCCCTTGCCTGTTCCCAATCTGTTCATTAGAAATAGGGCGGCTCTTTTGTTTTTGCTTTTTTCTTTAAAGACTCCTCTCTGTTTCCCCAAAAACATGAAGGGAATGCACAGAAATTGTGGTATTTGTGCAATTTTCAGAAATTTATGCAATTCTGCAAATTTACGATTGCACCAACCATTATTTTGTGCGTTTTGCACAAACTGGTGGCCAAAAGGCACACTGATCTAGCATGATTTGCACGAACTGAAGTGATCTGTACTGGCCCCTAAAAGCACGTGGCCATCATGTGATTGTATGTGAATCTCCTTAGTGGAGATTTTTTGTTCTACACTCTCCCACCCCCACCCAAACTGCACTGGTCTTAGAAACAGAATTCCATGAGCAGCAGGATGTGCACCGAAGCTCACTGGCACCAGTGCAGAGCAGGTGAATGGGAACTTGGGGGCCAAATGGTGAAAATCCACCAGGTTTTCACCTCCCTTTCAGGTTCCATATGTAAATAATGGGGGTTCAATCCAGAATCTGCCTTTAAGCAAAACTGGGTTCTTTTGTGGAAGCTCCCTCTACCTGCTTTTGCCCCCTCTCCCCCCACATAGCTCATTCCATCAGCAGGGTTTCCTGACTGAGCGGCTGGGTTCACACAACCCACCATCAAGGCTGAGGCTGGGGTGAATGTGGGTTGTCACTGAATTGTGTGTGGCTGTTGAAATGCCAGTACTTGCATTGTAGGAACCCAGCTGCCTTAACGAGCCATGCTGACCACGAACAAACCACTGTTCACAAGAAAGCACGGGTTCTCCTTGTATGCCAGTCGGGGCTAGCAAACTGTGGTTAGTTAGCACAGCGGGACACACACATCAGAAGATCCTGTGGGTGAGCAGCAACCCACATTCAACCCATGCTCAACATATGCTCAACTATGCGTTGTGCAAACTCAACATGTGTGTAGCACTTTCAGGGACTGGAGGGGCTGTCATGAGCAGGTGGGATCAAGGAATCCCAGTTCCACCAGTACAGTCAGCCCAACATAAATCTGGATACAACCCAGAAATGTTGGATTCAGTTTCCAACCTTTTGGTAGCCATTTTGTTAGTCAAAATTCATTTTGACCACACAAGAGCATGGGCTTGTGACATGGCGGAATGAAGAACAAGTCTCTAAAATAAAATTCAGAACATCTGGCATGTCAAAGTTACACCCACACTAAAACATTAGAGATGAATTGAGGTCTTTGTGGTTGCCTGAGTTTGGGAGCAGCAGCCTGCAAAGATGGCAGCCACTTTCACAGCCTTGAGTGCTTGTAAGCTTGGGATCTGGAGGCAACGCCTGAAAGCAGACGGGGGCACTGCTTTCAGATGGGGATGAAACGCCTCCACTCCAGACCCCACTTTGCTGCACTTGCAATGGGTATCAGAAGGCGCCGCTTGGTGTTTTTGGCTCAGCTGACATGAAAGGAAGGCAGGCATGGCAATTGAACGAGCAATTCGGCCACTGGTGCACGCGCAGCGTCCTTTCCTCCCTGTTACCTAGTGCAGGCTCTGTAGCACCCTCTCTGTAGCACCCTGGTCAGCTCCAACCCAAGAGTCGCAAGGCAGCCGGTGCCTGCTTCAGCGCCCCCTCCAGCTGAAAGACTCGGTTCTTCTCTTTGTAAGCTCTCATTTGACAGATTTTTGCAAAATCGCTCATGAGGGCACGTGCAGGGCCCATAAGCCAGTTCCAAGGAACCACCCGGCATGGCCCAAGAGGCTCATCCCAGAAACCTCGCCGTGTTGCAGAGGATGCTGGGGCACACCTTTGCGCCTGTCAAGCACAGCCCCGCATTGCTGGTGCTGCACCTCCATGAGCTGGAAAGCCCTGCAAAGGCCCCAGGATGTCTCTGGCATTACATCCGTGGCTGAGTTTGCACTTCCCGGCCCAGCACTGCAAGTCTCGAGGGCTGCCCTCAGGCATGAGGCAAGCATCGCAGCTTCCTGGGAGAGGGTGCCGAGTAACCAGATCGATTCCATCTCAACTTCTGGCCTAATCTGGGGACAGACGCAGCCCTGTGGGGCTTGCTGGGGGGACTCAGTCGGAACTGGACAAGGTCAAAGGGGCCCCACTGCTGCTTCTGCTGGACACCAGCAGCTCTCGACACCCGAGCTCACTGTATTCTTCTGGAACATTTGGCTGGTGTGGGGCTGAGGGCGCCAACTACGGGGGTCCACTTCCGTGCAGCTGAACGTACCCCAGAAGGGAATGGTGGAGAACTGCTACTCAAACTCCTGGCTGTTGGTTGATGGATGGCCTCGGTGGGCTATTCCTGGGTCCCTTGAAGCTTGGAGCTTGGTAGGCACGTTTGGAATTTTGGGAAAGCATCATGGGTGCTGTCACAACATGGCTGCCATGGGGCCAGCTTTCCCATCCATAACAGGTTTTCTGTGCTGGCCTTCCTTTCGTGTCAGCTGAGCCAAACAGCTGAGTGAAAACATCTGAGACACACTGGAAGTGTAGCAAAGCTGCGTTTGGAGGGGAGTCATTTCATCCCGATCTGCAAATCACCTTCACTGCCCAGAAGGTAAACTTGTGAGGCAAAAACAAAGGTTGCTTGTCCAAGAACAAAAGCCCAAGGCAGGAGCAGATTCTGAGCTCTGAAGCTTCCAAACTCTGCTTTGAACCCCAACAAGGAAGAAGCAGGGCAGCCCTTCACTTCGCAGGGAACCTGCCCCGGAATCCCCAGCAACTTAGGAAACGAAATGAAGATTAGACAGATGGAAAAACAGTGGGGTGAGCACCCCACTTCTACCTTGCCCCTGTGTTTTTTGACACCCGCAGGAAGCCACTGGAGAAGGCTCCCCACAGCTTTGGAGCTTGGCCTATGTTAACGGCTCCCCATCTCTCTCTCTTTGCTGATGCCAAGGACTCCGTGGAGCTTCTGGACCATCCTGGAAGCCATGACGGATTCTGTATGGATGAACAAACACTGTGGCTGATGGCTGCCATCCCCGGAGCACTGCTGTCCCAGCCAGCCAAGGCGCTTGTGGCTCACGGGTGCTGGGAGGGCGGGGGGGGGTGGCTTTTGAGCACAGAGAGGCTCTCTCCCTCCGTCTCTGACATGCACAGACACACCTGCGTGCCCTGCCTCAAGTCCGTCTGGCCCTGGTCACGAGCCCTCAGCTGCACACGTGTAAGGCCAGGTTCCTCCACTCACTCCTGGGAAGCAGATCACCCCTGAGAGCCCATGGCTGGTGTGCAGAGGCCTTGGACGCAGTGTGCCTCCAGCCGTGGGGCTACCAGACCAGCCTCCCCTTCTGTCTCTTGTCTAAGAAGTCACACCTAGCAGAGTTCAATCTGGGGGCTCAGCAGCGCTCTGGCCATCCACACGCTTGCTGGCAGCTTCCTGCGCAAGTTTCCTTGGCAGCAGCTGCAAGGGCTTGTTTGGAAGGCTTGGAAGGACCGGGGAGGGAAAGCTGCATGGGCCGCAGAAGCCTGGAGAGTATGCTGAGCTCCACATAATTCCTTTTGCTCTTTGCTCCATATCCAGCTATGCCTGGACTGTTGGCCGCGTGGGGAACGTTATTCCTTCTCTGCCTACCCATTGCTCTGTTTCAGGCACTGCAGAAATGGCAAGATTTCTGAACAGGGCAGTGGATGGAGGGGAAGACCGGAGAGCAGCTGCGCTTCTCTCACCTCATGAGGACTGGCCCATGCCCAGGATGGATCAGTGCATACTTGCACTCAGGTACTCCTAGTCCAAGACTGGGGTCCCCAAACATGTCGGGGCTGATGGGCATATTTGCAGTTCTGAGGCTGGCTCGTGGTGCTCTCACCAATGACCTGCCGTGTTGTCGCGCCAGGCACAAGCGCTCCTTCCAGGAAGGCAGGATGCTGAGGCTGAAGGGCCCAAGCAGCAGGCAGAGGTGCAGATCGCCTGAGCTCCAAAAGACATCTTTACCTGAAGCAGAATAAAAATGGGTCTGGACAACAGCACCTCACTTGGCACCATCCAGTCTCCCTGGTGCCTTTTCAGATAACGACTACAGCAACAAAAACAATTTAGTGAAATCAAATGGCACCTGAGGGTGTCAGCAGCACATCTGGGGTTGCACCCAGGACAGTCCAACAGGGCAACCACAACATTGCCACAACTGGCTGCCACTTGCTCTCTGGGAAGGGGGTGATGAGCAAAGATTCCCCTTGCAAGGGCGCCAAATACTGAGCTGAATCAAACCTTTGACTTCCATTTGCTGGGACAGGAAACTCCAGGCAATGCACTGGGATTCCTCATCCCTTTCCATCAGCTGAAAGCATCTGCAGCAAAATCCCATGTCTGTTTAGGCAGAAAAGCCCCACAGCCCTGTGCGCATCTGGACAGAAGCAGGTCCTGCAATCCTTTGCTGGCAATCATAGGGGTGCTTAAATATGAACACATTTGCGTTCTCAATGGCTAAGAAGAGCAGCGAAAGACCTTCTACTTCTCCTGGCATTTGATAACTGAGGGGCATTATATGAAACTCTTTGGACCACAGGAACTGTTGTCACAGAGGCTCTCTGTGATTTGGCTGGAGAGAGAAAGCCATTCGGTTTACACCAAAGTAAACGCGGCCATTTTCATACTCTCGGAGCGAGATGGAGCAGTTCTTGCTTCTCCACCCCATGCAGATCCCATCACATGTGCATTTTCACTCCAGAGGCTATGAGGGAAATGTGCATTCTGGCCAGTGGTTTAATTCCCCCCCACAGTTTTGTATCACTCAATATGTGCAATTTATGGGGGAGAAAATGGACTGCAAGCACATGGAATTTCCATGGCTCAGGAAAGGCTGTGGGCTGGAGTTGAAGAAACGATCATTTGCTGGGGTCAGCTGTGGAGTGCCCTGTCCTCTCGGTCAGGTGGCCCCAGCTGCAAGGAGCCAGAGGGGCGCTCTGGCCTCAGGATGTTTTGCCCTCCCTGCTCCATGCCCTGCTTAATTTCCTCAATTCCTGCTTGAATCAAAGACAGCTGTTCTCCTGTGGCGGGCTACATTTTCCAAACATGTACTGTCCCACTTCCCAAGGAATGAGAGAAGCCATTTTCTCCGAGTGAATAAATGTTACTTTATGCCTATTCCACATTCAGCCTGAGATGCTCATCAGTGCTGTGCGGTTTCATCCTGGCTTTGCTCATGCACCTGCCCACACTACTGCATGTCGCTGGGGCTTCCAGATTTTCCGGCAGCTCTTCTGTGCTGCAAGTGTCAGCACAAGCCCTCCTGTTTATGTGTCCAAAGCTTCAACGTCTCTCATCCTTCATCCCAGATGTGTCAGCCATGCTTTGCCCAGCTTGATATTGCCCTTTGCTTGCGTTCGTGTTGGACTGTTGCTTTTGAATCTATGCTTCAGAGACCTTGGAGGTGAAGGAGATTGAAAAAGGAAACACAAATGCACGCCTACACATGAATCAAATAGGAATGGGTGTCATAAGTGCAGGTTAGGGGACAAGTGGCTGGAGAGCAGCACTTGTGAAAGGGACCTCGGGGTGCTGGTCGACTGCAGGCTGAACATGAGCCAGCCGTGTGATGCGGTGGCCAAGAGGGCGAACACCACCCTTGATTGCATAGCCAGAAGTGTGGCTTCTAGATCAAGAGAGGTATTACTACCACTATACGACTCTGGTGCGCCTGCAACTGGAGTATTGTGTTCAGTTTTGGGCCCCTCATTACAGGAAGGATATAGCCAGGTTAGAGTCAGTGCAGCGTAGGGCCACAAGGTTGGTGGCTGGTTTGCAGGGGAAGCCGTATGAGGCGAGACTGAGGGAACTGGGTCTCTTCAGCCTGGAGAAGAGGAGACTCAGAGGGGATATGTTGGCGACATACAGGTATGTGAGGGGGTGTCACATGGAAGTGGGTAGAGACCTGTTCTCCCCTGCAGAGGAGGGAAGGACGCGCTCCAATGGAGCAAAGCTCAGGGAACCAAGGTTCAATTTGGATGCCAGGAAATACTTCCTGACAGTTAGGATCCCGAGGGTATGGAATGGGCTTCCACGGGAAGTGGTTGAGGCCCCACTGGTGAGGGTATTCAAGGATAGTCTAGACATGCACATGGGTGGCATATCATGAGCAGAGCTGGCTGGAGCCAGGGGTCAGACTAGATGGCCCGGGAGACCCCTTCTGACTTACTCTGTTTCTCTGTTTCTGTGAATCCAATGTTGGTGTCTTTTTTCTGAAGCCTTCAACACAGTTTGTCCTTACACGTTTTCTCATGTGGTCCAAGCATGAATGCATAATTTTTGTTGTTAGTCACAAAGTCTTGCCCGACCCATCGCAACCCCATTGACTCCAGGCTCTCTTGTCCTCCACACCCCTTGGAGTCCATCCAAGCTCACACCCACTGTCCCAGTGACTCCATCTAGCCATCTCATCCTCTGCCATCCCTTTCTCCTTTTGTCGTCAATTGTTCCCAGCATCAGGGTCTTCTCCATTGAGTCCTTCCTTCTCATTAGGTGCCCAAAGTATCTCAGTTTCATCTTAAGTATCTGGCCTTCTAAAGAGCAGTCAGAGTCATTTACCAATCCTAAATACTGGATTTACTGGCACTCAATTCTTCAAGCAAGGCTGAGTGGGATCTCAGTAAGAGCTCTGACTTCTCCTGAGGAATGTTGTGGCCCTGGGAACCTTGCCTTATTGGGCAACTGATGACTGTGCACTGGCCCAGTGCACTGGGGGGTATGTCTCCCCCTTTGAGGGGCCTGAGCAGTCCCATGGTGGGAAGTCACTCTTAGATCATAAGCAAGAAGGATTTGAAGTTGACACCTTCCTAGAAAAATGTTACAAGAAGCCACATCAGAAAGGTTCTAGCTCCCAGTGTGGGCGGCAGAGATCTTGGTTCTTGGCTCAAGAAACAGAAACCTCAAACAGTTTTCCCCAGTGAAGTTGCAGAACTAAGAAGACCCATTGGTGCAGCCTGTGGTCAGGTCTCGTCCCATAACTAGGAGAGTCATGCATTCTGGCAAGGGTCCTTCTCAGTCCTGGGAACGCTGGGTGAGTCAGCCAAGACGTGGCTCCTGGGATCTTCCACCGGCCGTGGCGGCAATCTGTGCCAGTCTTGGGTGGAAGCTTCGCTTCTCCCTGAGGTAGCCAGACAGTGCAGCATTCCTCTATCTCTTGGCAACATCACAGTGTGATCATTGCAATGCACTGCATGTGGAGTGGCCCTTGGAAAGTATCCCATGCTGGTTGGGGATCATGGGAGTTCTGCTCCAGAAATCTGGAGGGTTCAGGTTGGAGAAGGCTGGTGTAACACCAGGACCGCTTCCGGCTCATGCAGCAAGAGACTGCAACCCCTCGGGGCACCTCTTGGCGGAGACTACAGTCCGGGCGATGGTGGGCAGCTGGATTTTCTCCAGTTGTGGTCCCCTCCAAAGCACGATGCACACCCAGGTCCTTTTGGGCAGGGAAGCATTTGCCACAGAACTGCCCAGGCAACTTCAGTGTGTTTTCCAGAGTGGTTTATTCTTGCAGTACACGGAAGGGGTGTCCGGGGGAGGTGACGGGGGCCCCATCAGGGAGGGCATTCCAGGAAAGACTGGACAAGCACATGTTGGGGGTTGCATGAGTGGAGCCGGCTGGAGCCAGGGGTAAGACTAGATGGCCCTGGAGGCCCCTTCTGTCTCGCTTTGTTTCCATGTTTCTCTGTGTTTCTGTGGTTCCACATACATGGTCCAGGCTGGAGGCAAGACAAATGCAACTGAAGGAGTGGGGATGAGTTGGTGCTGCTCCTAAAAGGGGGAGGGGGCAGGGGCCTTCAGCCAAAGAGTAAGCTGTCTGCAACTGCCTGTGCCAATGTTATTTCTGCGCTGTTCTTTAGACCCCCACATCACCAGAGAGCTGCCCTTCAACCTCCCTGGGTCACCTGCCTCTCTCTGCCCACCCTCGCACATGAGTGCAAAAGCAGCCCCAGAGGCCACTGTGCATCATGCAGCTGATCACACCAGGCACATGAAGCAGCACATGGATGAGGTACGTTTCTGAACGGATTCCTTCTGGTACATTCCTCCAGACCAAGTAATGCAGTGGAGTCAGGCCAACATCCCTGAGCAGCGGGGCTCTCCCTCCCCTCCGTATGCACTTTTCCTCTTGCCTTTCGCCTCTTCTAGCCTGGCTTCCTGCAGGACCTGACTTGCACACCCCACTGGAGGGAAGCTCTGCTGCCCACCACTCCTAGGTCTGCCTGGCTGAGGCATGTTGGGAATTGTAGGCAGCACACCTGAGGGTATCAGCTCGTGGAGGAAGGCTGGGGCTAGTTACCTAAGGGAACGTCTCCTTCCGCTTGAGCCTGCCTGGGCCCTAAGATCACCCGCAGCTATCCTCCTCTGAGAGCCCTCCTTGAAAGAGGCAAAGAGGGGTGTTATGAGGAAAAGGGCCTTCTCTGCGATTGCGCCCTGATTAGGGGACTTGCTCCCCAGAATGGTGCGCCTGGCACTGACACTTAATTCATTCCAGCATCCAGTCAAATCCTTTCTATTCCCTCAATGTTTTGAATTAATAATGTATTTTAATTAGTTGTAGCAAGTATGGGCACTCAGGAGTTTTTAACTATTTTATGGTTGTAATGATGGTCTTAATATATATTTACATTTTTGTCTTTTTATGTAAACCATCTTGAGATTTTGCAATAATTAGACACTGTGCAAGACACTTTAAATGCATACATAAATAAAAATCATTTACATCTGGGGTGACATTGTAATGGAAGCCTCCTTGCGGGGATGGGCGAATGAGCCACACACAATGGGCCGGGATTGTCTGGGCATCTCCCACCGCCTCTCACCCAGTTCCAACTTGCTTCGTGTGAAGGAGAGCATCTTGCAGCTCAAGCCGTGACCGAAGGGAGGATTTGCTACATCGCACCACGTCTCCCAATTTGCACAGATTTTCTCTGTAATGGGAGGGCCTTCCTGACCGTTAGGACCCCCAGGGTGTGGAAGGGGCCCCCACGGGAGGTGGCGGAGGCCTCCTCGGTGAGGGGGTTCAAGGACAGACTGGACATGCACACGGGAGGCATGTCACGAGCAGAGCTGGCTGGAGCTGGGGTCAGACTAGATGGTCCAGGAGGCCCCTTCTGACTCGCGCTGTTTCTATGTTTCTAAGTGTGCCTGGTTTAGTCTAGAGCCAAAATGTGTGCAAACTTAAAATGGGAAAGAACATGTGCCCCTCTTAGGCACTTTCAAGACACCCCCAGGGCTTGCCATCGTGCTCAGGGCTTCCAGCAAGGTTCAGCAAGCAAAACCAAAATCCCTGGCCCTTCTTCTTGGCCTTGCTCATGGCCGTTCCTGCTCCGCCACTTGGGATGTCTTCAGGATCCACCTGGGAAGTCTAATGGGGGGGGAGGGGAGAGACTGCCTGGCCACCAAGGTTCTGGCTCCGGGGCAGAGCAGCAGCTGGCTCACAACAGACCGGCACTTCGCACCTTGCTGCATCAGCTAGGGCTGCAGTTGGTATGTGCATTGCACTAGTCGTGGCCGACTCTTATGCACACGGGGCAGGCCACACCTTCTCTGCACATGATGCCTGCTTTAAAAGTGGGAGCCATACCAAGAACCCAGTCCACCCACATTTGCCCTCGAGCAGGTGATGCACATGGAAAAGTGGCCGAGTCCTTTGCTGTTGTGAGAGAAAATACGCATTTTGGCCTCCTTCGAAGGGGAGAAAAGGGTGCTTGCAACTGCAAGGGGAGAAAATAGGTGCTTGCAACTGTCGGGAAGTTGGAGGGGACCTCGCACATGTTCTTCAGCGTAATCCTGCAGTGAGCGCATGCTTGGGCGGTTGAATCAATACTTTTCTACAGCAGAACTGCTGCAGCAGGTCGATAATGAATTCCTTAATTAAAATGTTTAGGACAATTTTGTGTAGCATCCCTCCCCATTTCCACACTAATATAAAGCACATTCAACACGCCCACCCCACATTCCTCGTCTTCATTTCCATGCAGTGATGCCCAGGCCCAGAAATCCCCCCAAATACACGCAGACAGCACTGTGGGATCTCCAGCTCGCTGGAGAAGAATGATGCAACTTTGTCACATATAGAAAAGTGCGAGTCAAGATTTTCATGCTGGAAAAACCAAGCCACTGAAAAGCTGAGCTATGGGCGTTATCTTCTCTAGGATCTTCACTCTGTTGCCTTTTTATTTTCCTTACCATCACGAGGACTAGAGACTTCTTTAAAAGATGAATTCTATGGGAGAGTCCAAGTTCTAAAACTGAACACAGAGAATATACTGCAGTTCTACATAGGATTCGTTCAGGATTTGGGGAGCTGGGGGTGGGGAGAAGAACCTTCCATCCAATGCCACATCCTGAGTAAAACACAACAGCAACAACAAAAATGCAGAGCACATCTGGCGCAGGAAAGGGAAATTGCTTATGATGCAACTGTTGGCTGCAAAGGGCGGGGCAGAAAGAAGTTTCACTGCCAAGTAGACTAGAACAAAGAGAAGCAACTGGGGAGGTCGCATGTCACATCCAGAGAGGGACAGTTTCTAAACAGCTGGCAGGGGACCGGGAGCATCTTCCTGGCGAACTATAACCAAGGGCAAGCACAGGAATGCAGACGTGCAGCTCCTCCCCGCCCATCCCCACCACCTGGGCCTCCCGAGCAGCACTTTGCGTGGCAGTGTCAAGCCTGGACAGCAGGCGACTGGCCCGAGCTGAAGGGGCACGCCAGGAGCCTTGAGGTGCAAGTGGGCAGGCCAGGAACCTGGCTCGAGAGGGAGCCCAATCAAAACACGGCCCCAGTCTGTTCTGTAAACTGGGGAGGAGAGGCTTGCTGGGGAGGCAGGGCAAAGGGTTTCCCCAAAGCAGCATTCTGCGCCCATCTGGAATGCGGGTGGTTCTCTGGGCCAGGAGCTGCTCGCTCAAAATGCACAGAACTGCTTTAAGGCTTATATTCTGGCTATGATATTTCAGCGTCCAAGGGCACAATCCCGGGCATGTTCAGACAGATGTAGGTCCTACAATTCCTAGTACAGCTGGCTGAAGGCATATGGGGAGCCGTGGCCCTCCTGCTGTGAACAGGCTTGCACGCAGTGTTCACAGGAATAGGCAGGCATTGGGCCAGTCCGTTTGGACACCTGTGCTGCAGACCCTGGGCAGCTCTGGAAGCTCTGGGCTGACTCAGACCCAGCCGAGGAGGATTCTTCGGCAGGCCCAGTCTGCAGAGGACACGAGCAACCTCTCTGCAAGCATCCCTTGGTCGGCACCCCAGAGACCTGGCTCAGCCCCTCCAAGGCTCTGGGGTAGCTCTTCACTCTCTCCTCCCACGTCTCACCGCCATCCAGTTCACGAGCACTGATGGAGCAGGCGAGGCCTCAAGAGTCATGGCCCCTGTGCTGGGGCTTAGCATCTGGCCGGGAAGCGTTCGGAGCCAGGCCAGGAGCCCGTCCGGGAAGGGGCGACCGCCCCTGCGAGGGATGAGCACGTGCCCGCCCATTGCCCATGCGGTTCATTTCACAACTCGCTGCCTTTTCAGGTGCAAGCGATGCAAGTGGAGCAGGAATGCCGCTTAGGACACACTTGCCGGCCGGGAGAGGCCACCAATGGTCGCTGCATCCCCTGAGACAGCCGTGCCACAGCAATGGTGCGTTCCCAAACGAGGGTCCCAAGGCTTCTGCCCCAAGGCACTTCCAAAGTGCAAGTGTGATGAAAAAAGACACTGACTCCTGGCTATGCAGTTTGGAGAGGGGTCTCTGGCACGCATGCATGAGGGAACCAGAGAGGCAGTTCAGCTGTCTGGGGTTTAAGGCCCACCTTGGTTTCCCTGCTTCTGCTCCATGAGAATGTTCTGTCACAACAAATCAGAACAACCCAAGATGAGCATGCGTTCGTGATGCTCTTTTGGAAGTGTCCTGGCATGTTTGCCCGCAGAACATCTGCTTCCGCATACTGTGGATGTTTCCATCTGTGTCCGCAGCCAGCAACCCAGGTAGAAGGAAACAGCATTTGGTTGTCTTGCAGCTGTTCCTTCTACTTCAGAAGATGGTGAGAGGGAAGGATTTGGACAACCCCAGGAAGAGCACCTTCAGTTCAGGAATTAAAATGAAGAGCTGGACATATATGTGGTGAGGCTTCTGCTGAAAAAGGCCAACCTGAACTAAGTTCTTCCTCCACAAAATGGCTTAACAGAGATACATGTCATGGGCTATGAAAATGAACAGATGAGGACCTTGCTGAGGTTGACCCAAGTCTATTAAAGCTTGTTCCAACCCGTGTCCATATCAGACTGAGCTTTGGCTGGGGGGGTGTAGAAAGGTATTCCTGTTTTTATGACAATCTCCCCCCGTGTTTGCATCTGTTAAGCCTTTTCTTAAAAGATACACATTCATTTAAGCTTATTTCATCCATTGCACAAATGTGCATATTTCTGTTATTGCCTGAATTTCATTGCAAATCCAGAAACACGGAGGGACTGTCTGCAGACAGTGCTCTGCTCTGGAAAGGACTACCTTCATAAATGTCTGGAGGTGGCGATTACCCCAGATGCGTCATCCTGGCGGCTGCAGGTTCCTTCTGGGGCAGAAACAGCACACCTCTGAACCCAGTTCCCCCACCTTCAGGCAGATTCAATCCCTCAGGCACTTTTGAGTCATTTAAAATTTGTATTTGCTTTCCTTCCATTGGTCGGCAAGGCTCTCATTTTCCTTGCAACCATTGAATTTAAGCCTTTGCTTTTATGAACATCCTCAGCCTCTCTGGGGATGAAAGTTCGTTCTATAAATGAAAGAAGAAAGAAGGAAGCCCCTGTGTATGAGATACACTTTGAGAACTTGAAGGAGCTGTGCGGGTACAAATCTCTGTCGCAAGAAATGCACGGCTCAGCATGCTGCTGAAGGGCCCAGCCGTCTGACCATCGAGGTTACCAAGGCTGGGAATTGGTTTGCTTTGCTTTTGTCTTTCCAGACCAGTGCATGAACTGAAATTCGTCATCATTCAAATGCACAATTTTTTGAATTCTGCCATGGCATTTTCCCCAAACCAAATACGTGCACACATGCATGACCACGCAAGCGAATGCAAGCCTGGGATGAGGAGGAACCCCAACGAGCAGCACAGTCCACCCTGCCGGGGCCCTTGGGCAAGGGCTCTGCCCTGGAGCCCTCCCCTGCCGGCCGCGCAGGCTCCCACCTGGCGGCCCCACCTCAGGAGGCAGGTCTGCGGGGCTTCAGAGAGTAGCCAGTGGAGAGGCAGCATCAGCCATTCTGGGGAGTGATTACGTCTCCCAGGCATGTGTTTTTAAATGAAGCAGCTGTCAGAGCCTCCCGCCTGCCAACTTCTCTCCTATTTAAGGGCTGCTCTGGGAGCCTTTCGCTTATTTATTACCTTTGAAATCAGGAGCATGATGTCAGTTTGCAAGAGGAGAGCTGGCTTCCTGGCGGCTGCTCCTGTCGCCCCTTCCCTCCGGCACAGGGCCCCCCCCTCCGAGCAGAGGGGGTGAAGGGGGGGACGCCTGCGTTCAGGTTGCCTCACTGGGCATTCTTCACAGATGGGTCAGGAAGATCTAGACTTTTACTTCCGATTTTAAAAGTGTGGCCAGACAAAGACTGGCCAGGTGCCTGCGGAGGATGAGGGTTTCGGAGTGCGCCTGCTTGTCTGGGGGTGAAGCGATGCTCCGTTAGACCTCCCCCTCTTTTCTCTTGCTCTTTTTTATGGACTCCTCTTTGGCGGCTACGTGGCTGACAGCTGCACCATGGCTCTCTCCATGGACCTACCAAATTTGGCCAGTGCAGATGGGTGAGCAGTTTGCCCTGCCCTGCCCCTTTCTTTTTGGTAAGCTTTTACCAGTCACAAGGTACCAGTGTGGGGGAAGGCGAATATGACAGGTCCTCCACGGTTGCTCTCTGGCTGTGCTCTTCCCAAGCCGGGGTCACCAGCTGCTGGGCAGAGGCGTCTCTGTGCCGTGGCAGGGCTGTGCTGGCCCCTTTAGCGGGGCGGCAGCTGGGCCACCGGGGCAGGGTGGGAGAATGAGGTGCGGCTCACTCTGCCTCCGAGTGCAGAGGAAGAGACCTCTGTCCTCGCCTGCAGACCAGGGGCCCAGGGGCTAAAGGGCGAGAGACCCGGGGCTGAGCAGAGGCGAGCGGCGTCACAGGCAGTGCGCTGATGCGCTCCGGTTGCTGGGGAAGCGGCCACGGCCCTCTCTCTGTTTGTGGAATCTGTGGCCACTGGTGAGCCGCTGTGGGAACCGAATGCTGGACCGGGTGGACCCTGGCCTGACCCCGCCGCAGGCCTCTTCCCACGCCTTATGCTCACGGGGGTCTGAGAAGGATCCACACGCACGTACCTTGCAGTGCGTGTGCCCTCACCTGTGGCGCAGAGGGCTAGAGCCACCTTTCCCAGCCTGGTGCACCAGGCTGCATACTGAAGTACTAGAACATGCACATCAGGGGAAATGATTGCACTAACGTTGAAAAAGGAAGAAAATGCCCTCTCCGTAATCTAGCAACCAGATTTATACACAGAAATCTAGGAACTTGTTCAGAAGGGAAGGACCAAAACCAAGCCAAGCAAAGAATAACTGGATGTCTTGCAAATCTGGCGACTTGTGTTTGAGAGAATATTTATTGGAGAAAGTCAAGGTCCCCCCTCTGCAACAGACATCTGTTCCATCAACACAAGTGCATTTTGGCTGAGGTGTGAAATGTATTCTGGTTAGGAATTTTTGAGGATTTTGATTCAGTCACATGTCTAGAATTCACTCTGTCTGATCTAGAGACCACTGCAATCTGGAGCCAGCTGTACACAAGGGGTGGAAGGTGGGGATCAGCTCCATTTGAATAACGCCTCCATTAGGAAAAAGGAATGCATCATCTTTTTCTAAAAAGGTAGAAGAAAGGTATCTTCAGTACCTTCACAAATAGAAAGCAAGTGCCCCACTGGTTAAAACTTCAATGAATCTCTGGATCAAGCGGGTTGAGGCCGCAACCAGTCCCAGTGTGGGAGCCTCACTGGGTACCTGTCCCTGCTTGTGCACCGGGGGTGGGGGGATGAGGCAGGAGTGGCCTGGCTCCCCTCAGCCCCTTCTGGTGGGAGATGGTGACCCACCATCTGCCACAGCCCCTCCCCAAATGGGTCGCTCCTGAGCCTCTACAGGGCTCTCCTGCTCAGCGAAGGGGCCACCCATTTGATGTCGTGAGCGGAGCCGGCTGATGTCGGAGGTCAGACTAGATGGCCCTGGAGACCCCTTCTGACTCGCTCTGTTTTCTATGTTTCTAAGGTGACTCTGAGTTGCCAGCAGAGGGCCTCTGGAGGAGACCCCGTCCGCAGTAGGAGAGGCGCCCGCTCCTCACTCCTCCACGGGTCTGGGTCCCTGCCCCACACCAGCCCTCCTAGGCTCTCAGCAGCTTCAGGAATTTAGACCAGACCGGGATTAAATTCATGTCCTCAACTGCTTGTGATGGGAGGGAAATGGCTTTGGGTACCTCAGCTTTGGCTAGCCTAGCCCTTACATCAAGGCTATTGACCACCCGAGAGGAGAAAAGAAACAAACCCAGAAAAAGACCCTTTCTTCAGGCCAACTGAGGGAATATGATATTAGATTATTCCTCTTTTTAAAAGAATTTAACTTTATGTCCCCTTGCTAGGAAAGGACTTGGGCTCAGGATATGCAGAAGGGGAAAGGCTGTTCCCTATCTTCTCTGTCCTTCTCTAAAATCTTTCTTCCTGCATTAGCCTGCTTCCTCTGCATAGGTCGGCCACATTCTATACGGTTATCTCCAAAGCCTTTCAGAGAGGAAAAAAGCGTTCCTTGACTTGGCGTTGCATGTGGAAAATGTTAGACATCTGATCAGAATCAACACACACTTCAGGGGAGAGTTCTGCCAGCTAATGGAGGCCAAGTAGAGAGAATTAAACAGATTGTTGTAATATGTAAGCCAAAATAAAGTGGATTGGAATATGCATTCTGATAAGGACGCACTGTTGCTGTGTAACCTGGAGGCTCGAGGAGGCGGAGAGCAGCCCAAAGGAAGGACAAACAAGCCCCAGGAAAGCCAGTGGGCTGTGCAGCAGGGAGACCAGTGAAAAGGAAGCCTGGGTTCAAATACCTGCTCTCTGACACCAAGGACCCCGCAGTGGTGCTCAGCCAAGCCTATCTCAAGGAGCAATGTGTGGGGAATCTGGTTTGAAGGTGGAAATCTGTGATCCCATTTACCTTTGGGGATGCAAAAAGGTATGTTTTGCTCATTTGTGATGGAAAGCAAAGGCCTTTGGTATCCATAAGAATCAGCAGGCGATCTCTGCTTGCGAATGGGGAATGGGAGGCTAAGCACCGGAGATGAAACTGTGCCTTTGCTGCAGACACGCGGCTTCTCCAGGCGCTTGGCTCTCACTTGTCAGTGTGCCACCAGTGGCTGAGTTAGTGCTCCAGAGTGGCAAGGTCTACCAGGGATGGATGGCCAGCTTACCCTGATGGGGACTTCATGGCGTTTTAGGCTGCTCCGCAGGCTGCGGTGGCTCCAGAAGAATGTGTTAAATGCAGGTAAGTGCCAGGGCTTGCACTTGAGGCGTAGGAATGGGTGTCATAAGTGCAGGTTAGGGGACAAGTGGCTGGAGAGCAGCACTTATGAAAGGGACCTCGGGGTGCTGGTTGACTGCAGGCTAAACAGGAGTCAGCAGTGTGATGCAGCAGTCAAGAGGGCGAACGCCGCCCTTGGTTGCATAGCCAGAAGCATGGCTTCTAGATCAAGAGAGGGATTACTACCACTCTATACGACTCTGGTGCACCCGCAACTGGACTACTGTGTTCAGTTTTGGGCCCTTCGTTACAGGAAGGATACAGCAACTTGTGGAGCTATAAAATAGTCGCTATCTGGGCAATGGGGCCCAGATAGACTTCTCCTCAATCCTACCAGTATGTGGAAGAGGAACTGTTTGAGAAAGAAAAATCCTTCAAGTAAATTACTGACTAGGATGGTGGTGCCGTAAAGAGAGATTTGGATTCTGGGACTACAAGCTAAACTTCCTGGAAGATGGACTCCTGGCAAATGATGGGCTGCACCTCACAAAGAACGGGAAGCAGATGTTTGGCCACCACATGGAAAAGTTCATCAGGGGAGCTTTAAACTAAACCTACAGGGGAGGGATATGTGCAGCACGGCACACCATCACCTGGCAAAGAGTAATATAATTCAACAGAGAAAAAAATTCAAGCAGGGCCCAACACCAGTCTCCCAAAAAAGTTGGAAGGAAACCAGGGCACAGCCAGAATGAACTTCGATGTCTCTACACCAATACCCAGAGTATGGGAAACAAACAACACGAACTTGAGCTCATAGTACACGAGGGCAATTATGATCTTATAGGAATAACTGAAACTTGTGGGATGACTCACATGGCTGGAACTCTACAACTGATGGATACAACCTGTTCAAGAAAAATAGAAAGGACAAAAAGGGAGGTGGAGTTGTACTATCTGTAAGAGACACATATATCTGAGCAGAAATACAAGAAGAGGAACTTAGTAGCCCCATTGAAAGCATCTGGCTTAATTTAAAGGGAGCAAAAAATAAGAAACACATAGTTATTGGCATATGTTATCATCCACCCAGTCAAAGAGGACAAGGATGCAACCTTAGAAAAGCAACTTACCGACATTTCCAAGAAGAATGATGTAGTCATCAGGGGGGACTTCAGTTCCCCTGATATGTGCTGGGAGACAAATTCTGCCAAGCATGGCCTCTCCAAGAGATTCCTGACATGCGTTGCCGACAACTTTCTCCAGCAGAAAGTAAAGGAAGGATCAGCTATCCTCAATTTAATGCTTACTAACAAGGATAGCCTGATAGACAAAATAATAACCATGGGAACTGTGGGGGAAAGTGACTATGCAATACTTGAATTCTCAATTATAAAGGAGACAAAGGGTATCTGGAGCGAAACGAGCATCCTGGACTTCAAGAAAGCCAACTAACAGACTCAGAAAAATGATAAGCAAAGTGCCATGGCAACACACCCTTAAGGGGAAAGGTGGACAAGAGGGGTGAGAAATCTTGAAAAAGAAGATTCTCGAAGCACAACTTTGAACAATTCCATCAAGCAAAAAGTGTAGAAGACAGCAGAGGAAGCCCACATGGCTCCACAAAAAGTTAAGTGACAGCCTGAAAGAAAAAAAGGAGCATGTGCAGGAAGTGGAAGCAGGGCCAGGCCATGAAAGAAGGATATAAACAAATAGCAAGGAATTGCAGGAATTGCATCAGGAAGGCTAAAGCAGGAAATGAACTGAGAATAGCAAGGGAAGCTAAGCACAACAAGAAAGTCTCCTTCAGATACATCTGGAACAAAAGACATGAGAAAGAGAAGTGTCCAGGTACATAAGGTGGATGGCAGAGTGGTAACAGACGACAAGGGAAAGGCAGAGGCACTCAATTCCTCCTTCGTCTCAGTCTTCTCCCACAAGAAAATCTGCAGTCAAGAGGAAGTACAAGCTGGAAATGAGAGATGGCAGCCCAAGATTGACAGACAAGAGGTCAAGGAATACCTACATGGAATAAACATGTTCAAATCTCCAGGGCCCAATGAACTCCACCCCAGACTCATAAAAGAGCTAGTGGAGGAACTCTTAGAACCACTGGCTATTATCTTTGATAAATCTTGGAAAACAGGAGAAGTGCCAGATGACTGGAGAAGGGCTAATACTGTCCCCATCTTCAAAAAGGGGGGTTAAAAAGATGAATCTGGGAACTACAGGCCAGTTAGTCTGACATCAATCCCTGGAAAAATTCTGAAGCAAATTATTAAAAATTAATAAGTTTATTAAATTATTAAAAATAATAATTTTAATAATTGAAAGTAAGCGCATGCTCTCCAGTTCATGCCGAAAGAATCCCGGCTTTCTCTATCGCCACACTTGACTGCTCTTTCTGACAGGGAAGTGGGGAAGTGGAGGCTGAGGCCTTTGTCCTCAGGCCCTGTGGAACCCAGGGAGGCCTCCTTCCAAGCCAGCACACTTTGCGCCATTCAGCCGCATATTGCTGCGAAAGGGATGCGACCAGGAGGGAGGGCTTCCCAAATGCCAGTGCTCTCTTTTTGGGTTTACATTTTTCCAACAAAAAGTCTGTTTGGATTAAGGGCAAACAGGGATGAGAATCCCCATGGAAACGCCTGACTGTATCTCTCTGTTGCGTTCTGCTCTCCAGAAGTTTTAGATGGAGTCCGGTCTCCAGAAAAAACAGCTGCTGAATGCTCACAGGTTGAATGCTCACAGGTTGTCAAGGCGTTTGCCAGCACTGTCAGACCCACAGAGAGCAGACTGTCACAAACAAAGGAGTGCAGACCGAGGCTTTCCAGACGTGCAAGGCCTCGATCCTGCACAGGGCTGGCGAAGGGAGCTGGCTGACCCTTCGATCTGCTGGGGAGCGGTGTGAAAAATGCAGAACAGGTTCAATACGCCTCCCCCTAAGTCCTGACCCTGTGTGGACCACAGATGCCGGATCGTCTGTCTTCATTCCTTCCACTGACATCCTGCAATTTCCTCCAAGTAACCCAGTGCTTCCTCCTCTCCATTTTATTCTCACAGCTAGGAGGCAGGTTGGCCCAAGAGTTGCCAGTGAGCTTTGTGGCCAAGTGGGGTACCTGGCCAGGCACCCCTCCCCTTTTAGAAAAGGGGCACATTATAGGTGTGCGGAACAATCATTCTCATTCTCCTTTGGAAAGCTGCAGCCATTCACGGTAGAGGAAACCATCCATGCAAGATCAGGAGCAGAACCAGGAGGCATCCCTGCACTGTGCCCAGGCTGTTTCCACAGATATCGGCCTTGGCCCTGGCACGGAGGCAGTCTTGCGCATTCCCAGATTGTGGAAGCCGGGCTGTCACTGACTGTGCTGTGGGGCTGCTGGGGATTTGGGGGCAAAACAACTGGAGGCCACGGGTTGCCTAACCAGCCCCAGCTGGACGGACTGGTTTGCTTCTTCACCAGAGTGCGACTGACGGAAAGTGGAGAATGCGTCCACCCAGCAAAATCCCTTCCCTGGCAAGCACCATTTGGGGGCCATTTCGGCAGCCAAGTTTATTTCAGAGACGGTTCCTTTCTGGTAGGCTTCAGGCATTCACGTTGCATCTTATCAGAACCGGAATTCTTGTTTTCCTTCTTTGCTGTAGAATGTTTTCATTTATGCTTCCAGTACCGTCTGATATTTTGTTATGCTGCTTTTAATGGCCAGGATTCAGAGAGAGATACTTTAGGTGCGTCCAGTTGATTTTTAAACGTGATTTCCCCTTGGATGGCACGTCCTCATGCCACAGCACAAATGTGGCACATCCACAGGGGTTTTGGTGTGGGGCGGCTCAATGAGAACTCATCTATTGCCAGAAGCGGATCAGGGCAAAAGGGGGTTTCTAATTGCACTGCAGGAGTGAAATGGCACATTCACCGCTGGCTGCCAGCAACCCATGCCAGGTGCGTGTTTCTCCCAGCACTGATTTTCCTTCCGCGTGCACGCTGCCCACAGAGGGATGCTGGGCCTTGCATACGTATTTAGGGATATTTGAAAAAATGTTTCAATCCAACTTCCATCAGGATTCAATCATTTTGCATTTCCCAGGCTGAGCATGTGCTTGAAAGCCAGTCTGACATCTTGTGTTCGTAGCATGATTGGCAGACCCAAGACCAAAAGCAACACACCCTCAACAGCATATGCATGCTTGAAATTACATGCATGAGAAAAGGCATGGTTTCTGGAAATACAGAAAGCATCCTTTAACCAATGGGGGAAGGAGGTGCCCATTTCAAGGACTGGGGTAGCCTAGCCATGCCCTGTCAGAACAGAATGGGGAAATGCAGAAAAAGATGCACAAATCTGGCTGGCTGTCCAATTCTGTGGGTCCAGACATCAGAAAAGTTGTCTATTTCTATTGCAAACAATCTGACTCCAACTGCATCCCGTACGCAGCTGCTTCTGCTCAGCAAGGTCTTCCTTGCTTTCTTGAGTGCAGCGCATTCAGACAACCTGAGGCCTGTTGTCAGGCTGAGTCAAACCTTTTCCAGATGTGTTCCCCTGAGCAAGACGGGGCCCGTGATGGCTTCTCAGGCCAACGTGGAAGCCCGCTTGCTGGAGGACGAGTTGTGGAACCAAAAGAGCCAAGGAGCCTCTGAACCCTCCTCTGAGGACAAGCCCCGCCCTCAGGTCTCACACGCGTCAGAAGGACACCTTCACAACTGGAGGAATTTCCAGCTGGAGCTGGCACTCTCTGGCCGCTGAATGAATGTCTTCACCTCCCCTCCGAGGAGCCTCTCCCACTCCCCCTGAATGGCTCTGCTCATTCCTTTAACCTAAGTTGCTGGCGGCCCGCTGAGCGCGACCACGCGCTGCGTGCGAAGGGGAGCGGCTCGAGTCCAGCAGGCTCTCCAAGCATCAGCACCCCTCCCCTCTGCCTTGATTTCCTCCCACGCGTGTGACGGCCGCTGAACTTGTGCAGACAGGAAAACTGTGAAACACTGATCGAGTGCAATATCGCATCACAAACATCAGATCTGCCGAAATGTCTCCCACATGCAGAAGCATGGAAGTTGCGCATTTTGAGATAGCTGTGCATTTGCCAGGTACTCATAATATGTGCGTGGATACAAGGTCAGTCGTCTGTGGAGAGACTGCACTTCTGCTGGCACAGGGAATGTGAGCGGGGCACCATCCAGCGCAGTGGAGCAGATTTTCCACCCTCCCTGGCAGTGAGCCCATTCGCGTCAGTCTTGAAGGATGGAGCAGGCCCAGGCGGGGGTTCGCCCGCTGAACCCAGCCCTTCCTAACAGGGGCGTGCGCACTCAAGTTCAGCCGCCGAGGCTGACCGAAGGCAGCTCTGTGGGGATGGCTGCATTTCGTTTTTAAGAGGCTTAGAGGTTCCGCCCTACCCGTGAGGGCCATTCCTTCTGGGCTGAAGGATGAGCCCTTGAGAGCACTGAGGTTCACTTGTGGGCACAGTCCAATGTCCAGTTGCATTTTGTTCTCTGTGGGGCCATCAAGCCCCACAAGCAGAGCACGTCGGAGATGTCACTCTGTGTGTCTGAGCCCCTGAATCGGTGCTCACAGGGATGATGCGTCTGGGCAGAGATGCCAGAGAAATCCACAGTGGGATCAAAGGAACCCAGATTTCCATGAATCTGACATATGCAATTGTCTGACTCCCAAGGTCAGGATATTGAGGAAAATCCAGCTCTGTCAATGGTGGACAATGGAATGGAAGGCTTCTGACAATCTGCAGAACACAGCTGGAATGCATTTAACCAAATGTGGGCATCTGTGCCTCTAGGGCCAAGTGAGTCTGCCAGCATCTCTTTTTTCTTAAATTTCAATTTATTTCTTTCCCACATATGAAGAAAAATGTTGGTAAGCACTTGTAAAAAGCAAGCTAAAATATGCACCAGTCAAATTCCATAGGATAGCTATTCTCAGCACAGAGAGGACCCGAGGGGATGACACACTTCTCTTTCTTTTTACATGAAAATTCATGCACATTTTTGTGCACAGTATCCCAGATGGACACATGTCTGCATTTTCTTACATATTTTTCCAAATGCATCCTAACATGCACCTGACATGAATGTGATTTGTGGTTGGAGTCCATACAGTTCTGTGAGTCTGATATGACTCATGACAGAATAGAAGTGTAGATGGGAAAATGCATATTAAGAAAGTTAACATTTCAAAAATGCACAAGCACTTTATGAGGTGAAGATGAAAATTCAAAACTGTGCACCACTGATGCGCACACTTTCATGTGAGGAGAGAAATCTCATGCTGACGTGGGCAGAAGTGAGGACGGACTTCAAGGGAGAAGCTGGAGCACCTCAAGCAGGCCAAACTCTGATGATCTGCCCTGTCTCTGCAATGCCACCCTGAGATGCGCCAGAGGAGCCGATGCCGACTTCTGAGCCAAGCGGGACCGGGCAGTATGGCCCAGCCAGGGCTCATGTTTTCCATGGGTTGAATCCACCACCATGAGAAGGCGTCCCAAGTAATTTCTTGGAACGAGAAAAAGAAGGCTGAGCTGAAGACAGCAAGGCAGGGGAAAATACAGTCTTGTTGGTTTTCCTCCACTGACCTCATACATTCCTGCAACTCACCCAGCCTACCATGGTCTTTGTGTTGTTTTTAAGGAACACCTGCCAAAGAAGGACATGTTGAATTATCTTCAGAGAAGGAGACCTGGGTTACAGAAGGGAGAAATGAGACGAGAAGACAAAAGGTAAGGCAGACTGGTCACTCGTTCAAAGATCCAGCATGATGATAGAGACCTAGAAAACTCCACTGGACCCTTATCGAATCCAACCGGGGTGGAGAGCAGGCTTCTGCACTGCCATCATAGAAATGGCACAGCCACAGGGACTGCGCAACAATCCCACCAGCACCACCTTCTGAAATGCCCTCCCACTAGAAAATAGAAGGTACAAAAAGGGAGATGGAGTCGCATTATAAGTAAGACATATTTGCACAGAAATACAGGAAGAGGAACTTAGTAGCCCCACGGAAAGCATCTGGCTTAATTTAAAAGTAGCAAAAAATAAGAAAAACATAGCTTTTGGTGTCTATTACTGACTACCCAATCAAAAAGAGGACAAGGCTGCAACCTTCAAAAAGCAACCTGCAAAGTGACAACCGGACAGAAAACCCGCCCAGCTCCTAAGGTCTGGAGCGGAGGTCCTTCTTTGGGAGCCCACGTTGAAGGCGACCAGGAGAGTGCCTACCTGAGGGCAGCATTCAGCATGGAGAGGCTCTTAGGGGCAGCTTGCCGGAGGTGGGCGGGCTGAACACAGCAACAAAGCGAACCTTGCAATGCTACATCTCAGAACTTTTGGCAGGCGGTGGAAGATGCACTTTAGTCTTTTATAATGGGTGTGCATGCGTGCAAAACATGGGGAACCATAAGCCAGGGACTCCAGGGAAGGGGAAGTGACCCTCTGGAGAAACTTGGAAGGACAGAGGGGAAGCCTACCAGCCTGAGGCCTCCGCCCATTCCTGGTGTTCTCCTGCTGACTGGGACTGTGCTGACTGGGACTGGGGCAACAGTGGCCTGGGTAGGTCCAGCCCAGAATGGGGCTATGCAGCCCAATGCTTCTCAACCCTGGAGCCAACTCAGTACTGACAGCAGAAAAGCTTCCTCCCTGTAGACAGTACCAAATCGGTGGAAAAATGAAGCCTCCGCTCATTTGCTTCTCTAATGTTCCCCTGCTGAATAAGCAGCAGAAAATGGAGACAGTTACTTATACTTTCCCATTTTTTTGGGCTGCCTTTTCTCAGTCCTTTCCCTTGCTCCAAATTGCTCTCCAGTCATGAAGGAATCTATTTACAGTAGCTGAACTCACTCTGGTTTCCTCCTCTGGGATTAATTAAGCATCTTCACTTTTCTGAGAACTCTGTCTTCTGTCTGAGAAGTCACTTTGGTTTGGCAACGCCGTCATAATACCAGTTATTATATTGGTGGAAATATACTGCAGGATTTCAACTTAAAAAGAAAAACACCAAGACTATTTTGGTGGTTATTTTTAATCAGATTGGATGAGGAAAAGGAGAAGTTAGCATTCAAATTTAGACTATGACCTACATTCAGTAAAACCAGTGCACTTGGACTGAAACTAGTTTAGACTCAATAATTTTGATTCGCCTGCTTAAGCATTTGTAAGCATTTTGCCTGTTAAAAAGTAACCCAGCTTCCAAAGAGGCAAATGCAAGCAATCTCAAAAATTCCAGACAGTTCCATGCTTCCTAAAAAACAAACCAAACCAAAACACAGCAGGCATCATCAGCAATGAAACAATCAACCCAACAGAAGCAAATGTTTTAAAAATTCAAACCAAGTTAGAACAGCAAGAGTTGGAATGCATCCTTTTAGCTAGAATTGGAAAGTATTTGAACGAGCCAACCCATGAAAACCATCAACAACCAGCTTGGACAAGCCTTGCTAAGAACAGTCTTCCATACCTGTGTACACAACCATGGCGAAAACTTCTCAACAACTTTGTGGTAGTTCTCACCTCCATGATGGAAGTGATATAGAGAGAGTCTGTCACACAGAGGGAACACGGCAAGAGCGCAACTTCCTTTGTAAAATTTGCAAGCTAAGGGAACAACCTTAGGTGTGTTTAGCCAGAAAAAATCTCATGCAGTCCCAGTATTGGCTGTCTGGGGAATGCTGGGAGTTGTAGGACTCGGCTGCCTGCCTTAGCTGGCATTGCATTGTACCCTAAACATGCACCTGTAAGTTCTTGAAAGCATCATTATATCAAGCTTCTTGATGTGCACACGTTGCTTGATTTTTTTTGCTCATTGATCGAGGAGCAAAAACTTTCAGTATGCTTTTGAGCACGCATATGCCTGTTCAACACAGCTTCACCACTCAAATAACATTTTCCCCCAAGCAATAGGGTTCCACTGCCCAACGCTCTTTTTTGGATATCAGGAAGGTTACCTTGCTTTTTTTAAAAAAAATAATGCCAGTTGCCCAAACATCACCATGAAACTTTATATGTCTTTGTGCACCTTGCCTTTTTGCAATTAGTATTTTTCCAGTTTCGGGAGAGCAAGAACTATGTCTGTTTGTGGGTGCAGGAAAAAAGAGGCATGTTGGTATAAGCCTGGGCCGCATCTATCGGAAGCAGTTTTGCAGGGCAGGGATCATGTGGGCAGCCGCTCCCACAGGCAGCGATCCTATACTGGTGCTGAGCGAGACATCCAGCCACGGCCAGACAGCACCTGGCCATCACTGTCCTACAGGGCAATGCCAGCGTGGGACAGCGAGGCCCCCAGTGTTGCTAAACTCCAGGTAGGTGAGGTGAGTCAGTCCCAGAGCAACCTGCATCTTGCGCATGGCAGCACAGCCCTGAGTGCGAAGCTGCCAGAACTGTCAATCACCCAAAAGGGGCCCACGGAGGGTCGCCAACCCCCAGCTGAGTGATGCCCACACCTGTCCGCCAAATGGGACCAAGCCTGGCAACTCCAGTCGGCCTGTGATTGACCCACCCGAAAGACACCCAGCAAGCCAGCCTGGTTGCTGCCAAAACCCCTGCTCAGCCCTCAGGAGGAGACCGGGCAGTGCAACGAGGGTGAGGGCGGGCCCTGTGGCCAAAAGCCCCCTGCAAGGCCCACGTATCACCTTTGCAAGGTGTGCATGCAGAGTTAGCCTGGCTGACTCTTCTTTCCCACAATTTCCTCTCATGCTGAGGGAAGCAGGGCATGGCTCACCTGGTACGTGTGATGTGGGAGGAAGAGAGACTAACACGCTCATACGCCCTGATCCAGGAATGCCAGTCTCTGCATTCAGCTGCACTCGGGCTGAATTTGCCAGGGTCTGGCCTCCATGTGCAGGGAATAGCTGCCCCAGTGGGGTTCCGCTGTGAGGATGGGCCAACAGGTGCTTCGGGCTGGTTTGAATGGGAAGCAGCCGTTTTCTCCAAAGCCCTCGCCATGCCGCTGATTTTGATGCCCTCGAAATACAGGCAGTTCAGGTGATTTGCTAGTTTACCTCTGTGGCTTCCTTGGCCTCTGTGCAGCTTACTGTGCGGTGGACTCTCTCCCCAACTCTGCAGGCACCGTGCCTTCCCCAAGAGAATCTGAGGGCAGCTTTCAGGAGCCTTCGAGTCATTTCACACAGAGAGATGGCCCTGATCTTCCCGGGGCCACATGTTCAACTTGAATTGTGTTCCAACCCTAACCCTTTCAGATTCCACCAGAATTCTTGTGGCCAGCAAGAATTAAAAGGAAAGGTTCATTCAAGTTAACAAATGCACCCTTACGACCACTGAAGCCTCCCCAAAAGATTGCCATGTTTGGGGGCAAAGCTCCCAGCTGATTTCCCATTTCTTAGAGCTGTTCTATAGTTCAACTGAAACCCAAGCCGTGTGCTGTAGATTCATTACTTCCTTATCCCTAGTGGCATCTACACTAATGGGATACCCCAGAACAAGAGAGGCCTTTTCTTCCTTTCTTCCACAGAAAAACCTCCATTCTGCTTCACAGCACTTCAGCAAAGGTGCCTGAATGGCCCCTGGACAATTGGTGGGGTATTTGACCTCACTGCATGCTGAAAACATGTTGTTTTATTGCATGCAGGACAACTGCCAAAGTGATGGTTTCATTTGGCCCAGGACAGGGTGATGAAAGATGGTCTTGCAATGAGGAAAGAAGCACGGGTCTCCCTTTTTACAACACCACAAGGCTTGTATTGTCAAGATGGTAACTACAGATCAAAATGTGCTGGCCTGAAAAATTAAAGCTCGAGAAGATGTGACTTAAAAGAAATGGAGGAGAAGGGCTAGAGAGGCATTAACTTTTTAAAAATAATAAAATATGTATTATTTAGTTTTTTTCTCTTCAGTTCAAAACCAGCACATCTGACAAATAATCCAAAAATAATTGAGTGGTATTTGACAGATATAACAACAGTGTTTGTTGATTGGCGGGGTGGGGGGTGGGGATCAGGCGCACTGGTATTTGGGAGAAAGGGTATGACAGGGTGCATGGAAAGGGGTCTTGGGGTTGTTGTCAGTCACAAGCTGCAAAAAAGTCTAATGCACTTAATGCAATTGTCAGCTCCCTCTGTAGAAGTTCAGCTTGAACATCAAAGGCAGCGACAGCTCCACCCATCCCTGTTCTAGCCAGTCCTTACTTTGAACGCTCACTCTGGTTCTGGGTGCTGCACTGAAGGCGTCAGAAAAGTGGCAACCAGCGAACCGAACTGGCTCTGTGTGCAGTCTGCAGCACTTTCTGAAGCACTGAGCTGGGTCTGAGTCAAAGTGGGGCGGGAAACATGAACGCCTTTGCTGGAAATCACTTGGATGCATCTTCACACTCCATCACAGCACATTCAAACTAAGGTAAGCGCTTCCCAGCCCGTCCCAATTTTTGTCAAGCAAATATAGAGGAGAGTGGGTCCAGTAGTTTTCATTGCTGTTAGAAGTTCAAACAGGTGATCTACTTAACCTGGAATCTCTGTGGGAACATTTGCTGTAATAAATAAAATAAAAACAGAAATCACCCCCACCCCAATATATACATGTCCTCAAACATAAAATGCTCTGCAAGCTCAGAGATCTATGACCTTCAGCTACAGATCATATCCAAATCCGTGTTCAGTCTGGAAGCTGTGAACTGTGGAAATCATGATAGCAAACATAATGCGTTAATTTCTCCTACATTCTTGGTGGTAGGAAGCACCAAAGCTAGTGTGGGCTTTGCTATAAAGAAAAATATGGCATAGCAGAGTTTAGAGTGACAGAACAACTTGCTATCTTCTCCGGAAGTCTCTGCAGATGGACAGAACCATAGGCTGGAAAATCCATCAATGGAAAAGAATGTGGGGGCACGAGAAACAGAGCACAAATCTCCTGTTCTTGCTCTCTCTCCCTTCCCCACTTTTAAAAAGGTGGTTGGTTGGAAACACTGAACAGACAGAAGTAGAAATTAGTCATGTTGGAGACCACTTGGAAGTTGGACTGGTTTCTTGGAGTGACTCACCACTGAGAAACTACCACTTTACTTGACATTTTTTCTCTGCCTAAGAGGACATATTTGCCTTGAGAGTACTGCCTTTATGACCAAATTGCTTTTAGATGGAGGGGTTGATTGTGCCATCTTTGTGGCATTGTAATTTCCAAACCACTAGTTCCAATGACGGCAGAAAGGGGGGGGGGGAACCAAACAAAACACACACACACACACACACGAAAATGAAGGGGTTTTGTAGTCCTGCAAAGCTCTTGAAAGAGCAAAGCCTGTAATCTGGGTACATCAAAGGTAGCTTCTTCTAGGGCATGTCAAACTGCAAATGGACATTATCAGTACAAAAGCAGAGACGGTGCAGAAAGGACATGATTTGGAAAGTGGTGCAGAAGAAATGCGTATGAATGTTCATGCGAACTTAATCGGTCAGCACATCTTGGCCTATAAATGTGCTTGTATGCCAAATCCATACTTTTGCCACATCGTGTGCAAACAATTAAAACACATACATACAAATGCATATAAAAAGTTTATATTAGAAGGAAATAACTTTCAGTAACTGTGCAATGTTATGGCCAGTTGGCTGAGTAATAAGCATGAATCTGACTTGGCCAATTTGGAGGCTTCTTCTTAGGAAAAAAACTCGAGGAATTCCAAGAAAATTAAAAAAGAAAGGAGGAAGATGTTGATGACAAACTTAATTTCTCAAGGGTTCTGTGAGTTTCTAGCAAAGAGCAATGAGGTGGCTTGGTGGTCGCTGGCTGCATCTCTGGGGTGGGTGAGGAGAGCTTGCCCAGCGCTCAATGCAGAGCTGGCTGGGGTTCGTCCCCTTCACCATGGCGGAAGCTACGACCAGGGATACTTCCCAACTCTGAGGGCCTCTGCTGGCCCCTCACATGTTCTCCATAGTTTCTGCCTGTTCTTCCTTAACACGGATTCTGTGGTAAGAAAAAGGATGGAGAAGTGAATGGGAGACAGTGTCTTCTAGACAAGGGATCTGTCCAGATCAGTCCTGCTAATTCTTTGTTTTTCCACCATCCATATGGCCTTTTGCAATGCAACAATGCATCAAAATGCATTGATACAAACTGATACAGTAACAACACAGATACAATAGAACAGTTGTTGTTGTTGTCAGTTGCAAAGTTGTGTCCAACACATCACGACCCCATGGACAACATTCCTCCAGGCCTTCCTGTCCTCCACCATCCCCCGGAGTCCACTCAAGCTCACACCGACTGCTTCAGTGACTCCATCTAGTCACCTCATCCTCTGCCGCCCCCTTCTTCTTTTGCCATCTATTGTTCCCAGCATTAGACTCTTCTCCAGGGAGTCCTTCCTTCTCATTAGGTGGCCAAAGTATTTGAGTTTCATCTTCAGGATCTGGCCTTCTAAAGAGCAGTCAGGGTTGATCTCCTCTAGGACTGACCGGTTTGATTGCCTTGTGCTCCAAGGGACTCGCAGGAGTCTCCTCCAGCACCACAATTCAAAGGCCTCAATCCTTTTGTGCTCAGCCTTTCTTATGGTCCAGCTTTCACAGCCATACATTGCAACTGGGAAAACCATAGCCTTGACTATACGCACTTTTGTTGGCAGGGTGATGTCTCTGCTTTTTAGTATGCTGTCTAGATTTGCCATAGCTTTCCTCCCCAGGAGCAAGCGTCTTTTAATTTCTTGGCTGCAGTCCCCGTCTGCGGTGATCCTGGAGCCCAGGAAAATAAAATGTGTCACTACCTCCATTTCTTCCCCATCTATTTGCCAGGAAGTGAAAGGACCGGATGCCATGATCTAAGTTTTCTTAATGTTGAGCTTCAAGCCAACTTTTGCGCTCTCCTCCTTCACCCGCATCAAGAGGCTCTTTAGTTCCTCTTCACTTTCTGCCATTAAAGTGGTATCATGTGCATATCTGAGGTTGTTGATATTTCTCCCAGCAATCTTAATTCCAACTGGTGATTCATCTAGCCCCGCCTTTCTCATGATGTGCTCTGCATATAAGTTAAATAGGCAGGGAGACAGTATACAGCCTTGCTGAACTCCTTTCTCAATTTTGAACCAATCAGTGGTTCCGTGTCCAGTTTCACTGTTGCTTCTTGACCAGTATAAATATAGAACAGTATAAATGCAAAAACACAATTCCATATCCACATAGCTTCAACTGAAGCAGAACGGATACCCAAATAAGGTGGTTAACTTTTGAAGTTAGTTCCTATATGTCATCTATTGAAATATTGACAGCATTGTAAGGTCTTCTGTCCAACGCCACAGGAGGTGAGAGTTCATTCTTCCAGTATTGTAGAGAATCCAGTTTTGCTGATCCTCAGTTAATTTCCATGAAGAAGGAGAGTGAGCAAAAAGAGAGTGTATATCAGCAAATACTAAAGACTGTTCCAATACAACATTTACCTGTGTAATGCCCTCCTCCTCAAAAGACGCACTTACTGGATGCTGCCAAAATGTGTGTTTCAAAGAAGCATGAGCTATGTTGCACTGTCAGCCCCTAGCCAAAGTAGACAATCCCTTCTTAATGAGAAGTAAAGGCATGAAAACAATCCCCAACAAAAATGAAAAATGCTGAACAAGGCGCTGTGTAAAATCCATGGGTGTGTGTTCATTTTTCAGACGTGTGCATGTGAACAAGCATTTCTTATTTCGCAGAATGTTCACACTGCCTGAAATTTGCACTGAATGTTTATGGATTTCCATGCAAACATTTCAGGATGAGGATGTGCACAAGACATAGTGGAGAGCGATGGAAATGGCAACAGTCTCCTGTCCCGTGCTAGGACATAGGAGACATATGGAGAATCCTGTGGGATGAAACCCGCAGGTGGGCCACACGGGCGGCAACTGCTGCATGTGGGTCAACAGGATTCGTAGTCCTCCACAGCCCCGCTTCTTCTGTGAAGTCGCCCGTGGCTCTTGGAGAGCCACCCAAACTGGAGGCCATCACAGCATCTTGGAGCAGCCAATTTCACAGTTCAACTCTGTGCTGGAGGAAGACGTTCTTTCTGTGTGTTCAAAGTCTCCCATTGTTCAGCTGCATGGGATGGTCCTGTGAGGTTCTGGGATTATGAGCAAAGGAGAAGGAAACGTCTCCCCACCACGTTCCAGGCGGCATCCCATTCTGCGGACTCCTCTCGTGACAGCACTCGTGGGGCCTGTGGACAACCCTTTTTGTGCAAACCCACTCCAGCCCTTCTTGCACATCAGACTCTGGTTCCACCTCAAGCGAGGGACAACCAGAGCTGCAAATGCCATTGGAAGATAGGAGGGAGCTCCCAGGGATGGACTGTGGGCCTCTTTTGCAACCCCTGCCAAGACATCTTGTTTTTAACTTCGGGATTTGTCATGTTCATTCATCTTTCCTATGTGTAAGACGGTCTTGGAAGTGACACTGCAAATGACTTTCCCAGCTGATTTTTGGCCATTTTTAATCTTTGACAGATGTGCATGTATTCCTCTGTTTTTCCATCCTTTCTTTGTTTTCAATGGAGCTGGAACGCATGATGTTTTTGTTCCACAGCTACCTTGCTTTGCTGAGCCCCGGTTGCCAAGCGCACTCTGTTCTCTCAGCCTGGATGTGGCTGCCAACACAGCTTTGGGGGATGCCTCATTAGGGGCGGACGACTGCTGTGAGACCCATGAGGGGGAGCTCAAAACATCACAGGGTGAATTCCACCATGTCGTAGCAAGTTACAGTCCATTACCCACCGTTGGTCTGTCTTCCCCATGTCCTTGTACTTACTTACTTGTGTGTCCCTTGGAAATATACATGCTAATTGCTGGTCTGAGTCAGGTGTACCTTTCCATCAAAAACTGTGCAAGTCTCTTTCTCTGAGTGTTATGCATATTAAATAGTCGAATCTCCATCTGCCCATTCACAAGCTCTGCTTTTCCTGTTGAAAGGGCAAGCTCTTTCCCGACTCCCTTGTCAGGGAGGTGAGAATTTTAGATAAATTCTTCCGGGACAAGGAGGAATTTCTCCGCTACCTCTTCTGTATGGAGGTAGCTGCACGGTGCATGTGCCCTTTGGGATTGCCAAGCACATGGATGAAGCTGCAATGTGCTGATCTAGCCAAGCCTTTACTGAAGAGCTGCTGTGGTGTCCAATATACAAGGAAAAGAAAATTTTGCTGGAGAAAACTATTATTATATCACTTCTATACTGCCCATTGCTGAAATTCTCCGGGCAGTTTACAGCAATAATCACAGAATCATCTGCTCAAGTCACCCATCCAGATTCTGACCAAGCCTTACCTTGCTTAACTTCCAAGAGCAGGCAGGATTAGGCAATTCAGGCTATATGGAAGCTAATGCAGTGTTCTGTGGATTTGGCAAAATAAGGCTACACAATTCACTGTTCCACTCTTGCTCAAGACCTTGAGCAGCATATTGATTCATGAGCAGTAAGTATTTCTATAAATAGGATAGGTTGCTCTATCTGACTAGTCTTGGCAAGCATTTCTAAATGCAGAAGAAACTTGCTTCTGAAGCAGCAAGTTTTCTTCTAAGGTGCACCTGGATTCTGACAAGCATTTCTGTTGAGCATGTTACCCTTCCACCTTTGGAGACAAGTCACAGTTAAAATAAAGAGCAGAAAATGACAACATTATCCCCAGCACCTGCTAGGAGATCCCATGTAGAAATCTGCTTTTGCATTCAGGTCCGCCATACAAGCATTTCTTCCCTATTTTTAGATCTGGTCTCTGCATAAATTTAACTTAACATGAGAAAATGGGTCAGACTGCAATCTTTGTGCCTTTCCGTGCCACTCCTCCCTTTCTCCTGCAGCTGCAGGAGGCATCCCGCTGCTTTTGTGTGCCAAGAGCCAAGTGCAGTCCATTTGGAAAGGAGGTCCAGATAGGAGGACAGCTGGATATGCCTTACGTCACATGCAAAATCCTCTGTGCACACGGGGGGACTTTTCCTGAACCCTTCATTCCCCACAAGGGTGGGTGGGGTGGGGTGGGTGGGGAAATGAGCCTTTGCAATGGACTAGGGGAATTTTTATGAGAATTTGAGCAGGTGGGCGGTGGTTGGCTAACCGTAGTTTTATACCCGAGGTGGCCAAAGGCTCCCCCCCCCCCCACTTTTACAATTTTTAACATGGAGAAAGCCTCATCGCAGCTCCACGTTTCTCTGATGGATCTGCAAATGCATTTACAGGTGCAGATATTCCACGGAGACATTTTTCTTGGGCTCCAATCATGGGAGGAGGCGATTTTCTACCTTTTCAGGAATCTCCCCACACCTGAGATGGAAGACAGCCTGGCACTTTTATTTAGCGGCAGGATTGCTGTCACACATGGATATAACTTTGCAACAGTGTCTGTGAATCTTCATTTATATTTTCTAGAATCCCCCACAAATGGGGGAAATAACTGAGCACGCAGTGGGAAATATGCACATGTCTCCGATGGATTCCTGTGTGTTCCTGCACATTTGTCCCAACAGCAGACACTTTCATACACATTGCCCCAATGTGCCCATTTTTTGAATTGCATGCAGACGGACTCGGATTGCCAATCACATGTGGGTCCAAATTCAGCTCTGACTAGAGGGTGCAAACTGGGCAGCCTCTAGTCGGAACTGGGCAGAAGCACAAAGCCTATGAACCCCTCGCTCCAGATCTCCTCCCCACCTCCCAGCCCCCAAGCACAATCCCCACAGAGGGGGTGCTGCCCCTGAGCAACTTCTGTGCCCAGGCAGGGTGCCTGGGAACGCTCTGCCTCAGAGAACCAGCTGGGAATGGGCTCCAAAATGAGACCCAAAAAATACTCAGAGCAGAGGATGAACTGAGAACAAATGGCCAGCATTTGAGATGAACTGAAAATACACTTGGGAGAAAATGAGAATGAGAGACAAACAGACTTTCTTAATAGAATTAAAAAGCCAACACCAAAGCGACCACTTAGTCAAAAAGCTTCCCAAGGTGATTCACAAAGAGATTTCTTAAGCAAATCAAAATTGCTGCCGCCTGATCCGCTTCGGCAAAGAAAGCTCCATAATCTTGTCATTGGAAGGGAAAATCGGCCGGATTTTTCATAACTTGTGCAAAGGAACAGTGGTTTCTTGTAGTTTTCTGAGTGGAATGAGACCTCCAGAAATCTAACTCTGCCAAAAAGCTAACATTCCCAATGTCCTGGAGGAGGGGGAACATGGAAGTCTGTGCAGGACCCCACCCCCTGCCCTGCCTCCTCTTTGTTCCCTCTCTGATGAGCGAAGTGTCTTGCAATCACTGGCATTTGCTTGTGCTGGACCAGGAGGGTTTACTTGCATCCATCACACTACTCAGGATTTCCACGGGGGGGGGGGGTGCTATTTTTTGCGGGGTGGGGGGATCACCCTCCCATGTGGTCTAGTTGGAGCAGGGCTGACTTCTTCAGCACAATCCTTAATGAGTCTACCCAGATATCTGTGAGAGTTCGTTTTACACAAGCTGACCCCCTACCTCTAACCCGCCCCCCATGCACATGCACACACACACAGACACAAAAGGTCATGGTACGAAACAATGAGTTATTTGTGTCGATCCCCAAAAAAGAAAGCCAGGCCACTTGTGGAAACAAAAACACCAAAGACGCAAAATATAAACTCAAAGGGTACCTGCATGCTATCATTTTCAGGCCACAGATGCGCCGTTGTACAGTCTCTGTCATTTTCTCAAACAGGTCAGCGCATTGTTTGTTGTGGTTTCTAAAAAAAAAAAAAAGAAAAAAGAATCTTTCAACCAGTAGCTCAACTCATGCCAGAAGGGGTCACTGACCTTTTCTGAGTGGCCCAGTTACATAGCAATCTATCCACCCAGTTTACATCTCCTCCAACATTTCAGAGATGAAAACAGATGCAAATGGGGTCACTACGGATGCATGAAGAATCTAAAAGCGGGTGAAATGCAACCGATTTTCTCATCTCCACCTGATGGATTCCCTCCTGTCAACCTCATGCTTGCCCCAACTCAGTTTGATGCAAATTGAGCCAGAACACAAACTTCTATCTTCAAAATTTCATTGCCATAATTTGTCTTTTGCTTTTTAAAGCCTGGGAAATCTGTGCAAAGTTTCTGCAAATGACACAAAATTGTACTAGGACCACGCAGCTCTCAGCTGCCAATTGGTGCAACGATTTTAAGCAATTTTGCAAAAGCAGGAAACCAAAATCTAACTTGTCTTGCTTTTGGCTGTTGGGTCAGAAATGCACCGAATGTCTCCTGAGCTCAAAGGGAATGTGTTCTCAAGAGCTAGGCTTCCCTGGCAGTCACCCTTTCTCTACTGTGGCACTCCTGCCCACAGCTCAAGGGGGCCTACCAGGGCATATGCCCCGACCTTCAATTCCATGCAGCAAAATGCTTATCCTTACAAAATATGCAAGAAAAGATGTAGCAGTTATCATGCAAAAAGAAAAGAAGTTAATACTGCCCTCTGATATAGGCTTGAGTTGGAATGAGATGGAAGAAAGATTTAGAAAACTTTGGTGAGCTTGCTTTTCCAGATTCTAGAGAAGCTGGTTTGGTCCCGGAAGCAGGTCTGTTGGCAAAATGATTTTAGCCTAAGAGAGCCTAGACTGAAAGCAATCTGGGGGTATCTGCGGTAGAGTTAGCGCTGCCAGCAGGGTTTGTGGCCCCTTGGCTGGATGCACCAAAGGGGGCTCTGTCCACCTCACTATGGGCTGCACAGCTGTCTTCACTTCCTCTAGAACCTAGACTGGATTTGGAAGAAGCCTGCAGGGCCCATGGCCCGTTAATGGGTGGGGCAACAGGAAAGAGCGACAGGCTGAAGGCAGAAGGGGCAGGCCAAAAAGGCCCGCACACTTCAGCCGGCACCTGCTGCTGCCTCAGAGGAGGCCGTTCGACCTCGTGGAAAGGGGGAGCCTCCGGGAAAATGCCTGCCCTCGACCCGAGCCACGCTGGTGACCAGGGATGATGTGGCTGCAGCAGCAACTTCTCCTTCGCCGAGTGGGCCAGTTGAGGCCGCAGCTGTGGCTCATCGGCAAGGCATCCTTCGTGGCCAGGCTCAGCGGAGGGGCCAGGAGGAAGAGCCACGTGCCTGCGTGTGTGTTGGCACCACTGTGCGAACTGCTTACCACGGCCCACTGAGCAGGCAGGGTCGGATCAGCCTGTGCCGGGGGTTCCTTCCTGGTATGTCGGGCCAAAACTCCCATTATGCCTCAGACAGTGGGGAAAGTAGCACACATGTCCTGTACACACCATGATTTAATGCAGGCCATTTGAGGAAGGGACTTGGGGAAGCTCCCAACTTCTCTCCCTCGCCACTTTTCCCACTCCACAGGTATTTTGTGGGAAAAGTCCTCGCCACCGAGGACTCTGCGAGAGCACCTGCCAGACCTGGGGACAGCTGACGCCGCCGACGGCAGCCATCGCTGGACCTGGGTGGCCGGAGGATGCCACCGTGGCTGGACTGCGGGCCAGACATCGCCTGCGGACGGCCGACGCCGGGGACGCCAAGAAGCCATCTTGCCGGCGAGTTCTGCGTGGCCGCCCTTGCCCCCTCCCCTGCCGGCGTGGGTGAGAGCTATGCCGGATTGGGGGCGCGGCACAGGGATGAGCCACCGGCATAACTCGCCGGACGTGGCCGGGGGCCTCAGGCCGGCGGCCGAAGGGCGACGGCCAAAGGGCGGTCATCACCGTTTGGGGCCGTGCGGGGGCTGGCCTGGCCAGGGACTTTGTTAGTTGGCTGGCTGGTGGAAATTGTAATTTGCACTGGGTGGTTGAGGGGGAGTTTTAAGGGTTTTTAATCGTGTTTTGAGTCTAATTTTTTAATGGATTCATCTCTGGCTACGGTTATGGGATTGCCTGGGGAGCACGTGGGCGCCGCCACTGGGGTGGTCATGGGCAATGGATGTTATGGCGTTGGGGGTCTAATGAGTCCACGTAGGAGGGACAGATGGTTGACACCTGTCCCCCCTTCTGGTTATTCCCCCAGCCGGAGGGTTCCAGGTAGGCTTATCGACCGCCCCCCCGGGCCTGTTGGTGTTGTTGCGTAATACCAGGTAGGTCCATAATAAATCATCACTCATCCATGATCTGATTGTGGATGAGGGGGCCGACCTGGCTTGCATTACAGAGACCTGAGTGGGGGGGGGGGTGTCTCCCTCTCTCAACTGTGCCCGCCTGGGTATCTGGTCCAGCACCAACCACGTCTGGAGGGGAGGGGGGTCGCTTTAGTTTACCGAGCTTCCATCTCCCTAACTGGGCTTCCTGTTCTCTCGAGGCCGGGTCTAGAGTGCCTCTACTTGGTGTTGGGCAACCAAGACAGATTGGAGATTCTGTTGGTGTACTGTGCACCCTTCTGCCCAACAGACTCCCTGTCTGAGCTGACGGAGATGGTCTCGGATCTGGTGTTGAGGACCCCCAGGATGCTGGTCCTGGGGGACTTCAATCTCCATGCCGAGATGGTTCTGACCGGGGTGGCTCAGGACTTCATGGCCTCCGTGACGGCCATGGGGCTGTCTCAACATGTCATTGGCCCAACCCATGAACGTGGAAACACTCTGGACCAGGTTTTCTCGACGGGGCAGGAAGAGGGGGATCTGAGGATGAGGAATTTATGTCTGACTCCCCTGTCATGGTCAGATCACTTCCTTGTGAGGTTTGAGCTCGAGAGCGGTCTTTCCCTCTGTAAGGGTGTGGACCTGATTGTGTTGGTCCGCCCTCGGAGCTGGATGGATCCGGATGGATTCCTGAAGGCCCTGGGGGAATTCCTGGTTGATAAGGCTGGTGCTTCTGTCGATGCCCTGGTCGAACTATGGAATGGGGAAATGACTAGGGCTATTCACACGATCACTCCTAAGCTTCCTCTTCCACCTGGCAGAGCCTGTTCATCCCCCAAGTATACATCTGAACTACGGGCGATGAAGCAGGTTGGGAGACATCTAGAGCATAGGTGGAGGAAATCACAGGATGCATCTGACTGAACACACTTGAGAGCTCATTATCGAGCCTATGCTGTGGTGGTGAGGGCAGTGAAAAAGAAATTCTTCTCCGCTTCCATTGCCTCCTCACAATACCGTCCGGTGGAGCTCTTTCGGGTGGTGCAAGGGCTGGTTCACCTGGGCCCCAAAAAAGACCCCATACCACCCTTGACGGTCCGCTGTGATAACTTTGCCAAGCATTTTATGGAGAAAATCGCTCAGTTTCATCACGAGCTGGACTCCACTAGTGGACTCAGAGCCTTCTGGGGAGGTGCCAATGTTGCCGTCTGGTCCAAAATTGATGGATGAGTTTCAGTTGTTGTGGCCTGCTAATGTGGACAAGGTGCTTGGACAAGTACATCCCACCACCTGCTTATTGGACCCTTGCCCATCTTGGCTACTTAACAAAGCCAAGCACAGGATAGGGGCCTGGATCCTGGAGGTTGTCAACGCCTCTCTGTGGGACGGCTGGGTACCTGCCCCTTTAAAGGAGGCGGTAGTCCGGCCAGTCCTAAAGAAGGCATTCCTGGATCCAGAGATGGCCACCAATTATAGACCGGTGGCCAACATCCTGTTTTTGGGCAAGGTGTTGGAGCGGGTGGTGGTGGGACAACTCCAACTCTTGGATGAGACTGACTATCTGGACCCATTTCAGTCCGGCTTCAGACCCGGGTATGGTACTCAATCTGCCTTGGTCGCCCTGTATGATGACCTGTGCAGGGAGAGAGACAGGGAGTGCATCCCTGTTGGTTCTCCTGGACCTCTCAACAGCTTTCGATACCATTGACCATGGTATCCTTCTGGATAGGCTAGTGGGATTTGGAGTAGGAGGCACTGCTTTGCAGTGGTTCCTCTCCTATCTTAATGGCTGATTCCAGGTGATGGTGCTGGGGGACTGTGGCTCTGCGCCATGGCAGCTATGCCATGGAGTTCCACAGGGGTCCATTTTGTCCCCCTTGCTATTTAACATCTACATGAAACCGCTGGGAGAGGTCATCAGGAGGTGTGGGCTGCAGAGTCATCAGTACGCTGATGATACCCAGCTCTACCTCTCATTTTCCACCAATCCAGGTGAGGCAGTGGCTGTACTGAACCGGTGCCTGGCCGAGGTAATCGGCTGGATGAGGGCCAATAAACTGAAACTCAATCCAGACAAGACCGAGGTCCTGTTGGTAGGTGGTTCAGGCTTTGGGGTAGGGGACCTGGACCTTGTCCTGAATGGGGTTGCACTCCCTCTTAGGGACAGGGTTCGCAGCTTGGGAGTGCTCCTTGACCCAGAGCTGTCTTTGGAAGCTCAGGTGACAGCAGTGGCGAGGAGCGCTTTCCTTCAGCTTAGGCTGATCCATCAACTGTGTCCCTACCTGGAGAATGACTGCCTGGCAACAGTGACACATGCTTTGGTAACTTCCCGATTAGACTTCTGTAACACACTCTGCATGGGGCTGTCCTTGAAGACGGTTCGGATACTTCAGTTGGTGCAAAACAGAGCTGCCAGGTTGCTGACGGGGACTGGGCATTGTTCTCATATAACCCCAGTCCTCCGTCAGCTTCACTGGCTCCCCATTGAAGTTCGGGCCCAATTCAAGGTGCTGGTTATCACCTATAAAGCCCTTAATGGCTTGGGACCTGGATACCTAAAGGAACACATGCTTCCATATTTGCCCTCCTGCTCCTTGGAATCGGCAGCAGAGGCTTTTCTCTGGGAACTCTCTGTGAAAGATATTAGGAGGGTGAGTACCCGGAGGAGGGCCTTCTCTGCGGTGGCGCCCCACTTATGGAATGCGCTCCCCAGAGAGCGCCTGGTGCCGTCGTTATTTGTTTTTCGGCACCAGGCCAAGACCTTTTTATTTATACGTTATTTTAATTGCTGAATTTATTTACTGATTTTATATTTATGCCGGGATGTCTCCAGATTTTATGTATTTATATAGTTATTTATTAGTATTGGAAGCTGCCCTGAGGCTTTTGCGAATGGGGCGGCATATAAGTGTACCAAATAAATAATAAATAATAACAACAATTTTCCTCACCCTTCAGTTCAACTGTCCAAGCCTCCAACGCTGCAGCCTTTCCTTACAGGTGTTCCTGCAGCCCCTTCAAAGTTTCAGCTGTCCTCTTCCATGTTTGTGAACGCTGCAATATCTCTCTCCAGGAGTGAAGCTCAAACCTGCATGTGATGTTCCAAAGGTGGTGGCACCACAGATTTGCACGAGGGCACTAGGATCTTGGCAACGTTATGCTCACTTCCCTTCCAAGATGTGCCCAGAATGGCACTTGCCTTTTCCACAGTAGCGGCGCTGCCCACCACAACGCCAAGCTCTTTCCCAGTCAGCGCTGCCAGTTTCTCTGTGATGCTGGAATAAGCTGAGGTCCCACCACGGGCCACGCGTTGAACAGGCAGTGCCCCTCCCACAAAATTCAGAAGAATTGAAGTGGGGGGATTTCAAAAGCCTACCGGATCTCAGTTCTGTGGACCTTCCTGTAAGCTGGTCAAAGTAGTTCACCTGACATGTAGATCAGATTTATTTCTGCTAGTTCTGATACACTTTCCTCCCAGATTTTAAGCATTACAGCAATGGGATCCGCTTTGATTTGTCTTACGTATGCAAGCATAGCTGTTCCATTATTTATTACTATTCTGGGCATAACATTGTCAGAGTTGCAGAAGTTTGCATTAGTTGTGTTCCTACCTGCACCATGAGTGTTAAGTGCACAAAACCTTGCTCTAATAAAGGCTACAGCAACAATTAATCATTTCCCAATATTACACTTTCCAAGAAGCGATTGGTGATGATTTGAAGAGGAAGAAATATCAAACAGTAAAGCAAGAGCATCCTGGACCTTTAAAAATCTAACAATTAGCTCAGTCTAATGTTTCTTTTTGATTAAAGTTATAATATAATGCTTATATTACAGGTAACTTATAGGTAAGTTGCACTCAACTGAAGGAGACCTGCTTCTGGGTAAACATGCACCCTACATGCCTTTTCTTGGGGAGTTTACTTAATAGGTATCTCAACATTAGGACTGCAGGCATCTTACTGAGCTTAGTGCAACTAGCTTCAAACAAAACCCACAGTTAGGGTCTCACTCTGAGTTCTACTCGGTCATTCCCCCAATATGATGCTGTTGTTAAAATGCGCAGGGACAGATTGGGCTGGGCTGCCCTGGTCCACTGGCCACCCCGGTGAGATTGTCATTCTGTGGCATGGCCTGCGAGAAGCAACTGGAATTACCGACAACGGCTGCCAGCTCGGAAGGGACCAGCAGCTCAGCAGAGGCCTGTGCTCGCTGAGGTGGTCCGGCCTGCTCCTAGGAAGGTGCCCCAACTCCAGGCTGGACTGCCATGAGGGAGGCGTGAGCTCCGGACTGCCTGGGCCCTCCCAGGCCCGATGGCTCTTCTCCTAGGAGAGAGGGGCAAGCTGTGTGAACGGGGCAGCCAGTGACGGCAGAATTTCCCTCAATGTCCCAGTTAGGGTGACTTTCCTCCCCAGACACTCTGGCCTGCCTCAGCCTCAACTGCCCTTGAGCACATTTCTGGCCGTTTGCACAGGTGTGTGCGGACTCGCGGCCAAGCTCCAGGGTGCAGACGAGGCACTGCTGAGAGCAGAGGCCCAGCTTGCCACGCGCTCCGAGCCTCTTCTTTTGACACGGGTTTCGGGGGGCTTCCGCACGAGGCGGCCGCCCCGCCCCGCCCGGCCAGGCAGGCTCGGATGCTGCCAGCCAGCGCCGGCGTGGGTCATGCCCGCGCGCTGCAGGCGGCCCGCAAACGCGCCGCTTGCTCCCCGCGCCGCGCGTTCAAATTTCCCGCGTGGGTCCCCGCCCCGCCCGGCGAGAAGGCGGCGGCGGGGAGCGGCGCCCCGCGTGGCCACGCGCGCTCGGGCTCCTCCACAGGCGCCGCCCCGCTCCCGAGAAGGGAAAGCGGGGCGTTTCCCGGGGCGCTCCCGAGGCCACGATTGGCCGGCGCGCCTCTGGATTGACAGCCCGGCCTCGTCGGCTTTCATAGGCGCAAAAGGGGCAGGCGAGGGGGGGAAAAGCGCGCGGGAGGGGGGAGAAAGTTTCACTCCCAGCCCAGGGCAGCGAGAGGGGAACATCACTTTGCAGAGGGAACCCCGGAAGAGAGCGCAGAAAGAGGGGCTCGGGAGGGAACCGAGGGGAAGGAGAAGACTTGAAAAGGGGACGGGACGGGACGGGCCGGGACGGGAAGGGCACCAAGCGCGCTCCCGCGCGAGCAAACTTTATCAGAGCCGAACAGCCGGAGTGGAGCGCCTGCGTTCCTCCTGTCCATCCCAAGCATCCAGGCTCATGGCTTCATAAGGAGCGCATTCCTTGAGGGGTGGGTGGGAAGGGAGTCCTAATATTTAATATTTTATATAGAGAGATAGATATATTATAAAGAAAAGAGTCACCCAGCAGCCTCGAGGCTGCGTAATTTGCACAACCCCTTCCCCAGCATCCCTATTTTTCCTTGGTGGACCATGGATACTCACACGAGGTGGAAAAAGAGGACTTGGGTGCTGAGTTCCAGCTGCCCTTGGAGTGTAGCACTGTTCCTACTCTATGCAATTTCCGAAAGCCATGCAGGTAAGGACCAACAGTCCATTCTCGTTTCGTTAAATGAAGCTTGCTTGCTTCCTTCCTTGCTTTGACTTTTTTCAGTGCTTCCTTCTTTCCTTCCTTGATTTTGACAGCAACTTTGCCTGCAGCCTGTCCAAATCAGTTTGCTGCCTTTTAAGTTGTTAAGACTTGCTTGCTCTGAAGGACCATGGTAGATGGAGAAGACAGAAGTCATGCATACATTTTGGATTGCCGTTTGCTTTTTAAAACATCTAGCAACAGGAAAACTTTTCCTGAGTGTGTTTTGCTCTGCATCAGGTTTCCTTTTCTTCACATGCCCCGCTACCTTCTCAAAAATAGTTTTAGCAGCTGAAATCCTTTGAATACTATTTGTCAAAGGGGCCCATGAAGGGAGAAATCTTCAGGAACACAATGCCTTGTTTTCCTTTCTGGGAGCAGCAGAAGAGTTCCTGCTTGCAGTTAATTTAAGACTGAAAATTGTGTGTGGGGGGGTCTGCAAACATCTGATCCTTGGCATTGCCTCTTCAATCATGGCATAGCAAACTCTCCCCCTACCCCTGAGAACAATCTGGGATCAAAGGCAGGAGCATTGCAAACTTAAATGAACTTAGAAAACGGACGCCCCCTAATGTGTGGAAAGAGCTGTGTGCGCTCCAGGACAGATGCACACAGGAAGGAAAGGGATGGTATCTCCAAATTTGTGTGGGCTCCTTTTATGAAAAATGACCCAAATATTCCATGATATGTGTTACCTTTGTGGAAAATCAGGTATCTTAACCTTGGGAGCCAAATTAGATGGAATCTACCAGCAAGCAGCCTCCTTGGTCAGCTTCTTGGGGTTCTTTAGCCTAAGTTGCATTGCCAGCCTAGAGATCAGAAAATACAGGGATGCTGCCACTGAAGTTCTTCTCAAGGAATGTGTCTTGGACTTCCCCTCAGTTAACAGTGATGAGGTCTCTGCCCTGGGGGGCTTACAGTCGAACATTCTGCATAGGAGAGGCAGCAGAGGAAGGAGAGAATTGGAGGTAGCAGGTTGCCTAACTGTTGTGTCCTCAGGGAGATGATGCTGATGAAAAAGGCCTCCAAGGATCTCGCTTTATTGAAGGCCTTAAAAGCTTATGGAGAATAATGGATTTTGCTGCTCTTAGCAGCAGAAGGCAGCAGAGGGATGAACTGCTCCCAGTGAATGCAGCTGAAAAGCCTGTTGCAAGCAGTTGCATTGCACTGAAGCATATCTGAAGAGTGCACAGCATGCCTTGTGCTGACGCACGCCGCGAGGAGCAATGCCCAGCACTGGAAGGAAGTCCCAGTGTCCTTTCTGAGTTTGTGTAACTTGAAGGAGTTCCACTGGAATGCAGGGATTTCAAGCAATTCTGCTGATCAAGATTCTATCACATGTTTAGGGGCCTCTGAATGGTGTACATCTCTGTGCAGACTTGTCATACATTCATGCACAGAGAGCGGCTACACATTGCAGAAATTGCGCATGATAAAGGGTGCAATTCTGTGCATGTTTGGGTGGGAGAAAACCCTGGCAATGGCGGAGTGGCTCCGCCAGCCGCACTTCCCATCTAAACATGCCTGCGATCACATGCTAGCAATACTGCCTTTCCCATGTGGCACCTCTTACGTTGCTGGATTGCAAGCCACATCAACCCTGACAAGCATGGACCTTGGCCAAAGATGGTGGGAGGTGTGGACTGACAGCACCTAAAGGTCCCCTAGGCATGTTTTAGGGTTCTGTCGGCATGAAGGCTTGGACAGGCACTGGTCTCCCGAAGCGCTTGCGCACTGAAGACTTTCCACAGAGACGCCTTCGCTGTCTGCGGCCCAGCCATGGTCCGTTGCTGCGCCAGGCTCTGTGAGGAAGGGCAGGCCTTGAAGCAAAGACATAGGTGAACAATGCATTCTCAGTGAAAAGAAGAGATTCCTTGGAGGAGGGGAGGTTTCTTGCTTCACAGCAAGGCTACCCCTGTGGCATTCTGGAAAGCAGTGGCTGGCTGGGGCACAGGCCATGGCCAGGATGGGCCTCTGAAAGCCAACCCCCTGCTGATCAGGAGGTGCCATGGGGCATGCCATCGGCAAAGGGGCCTGCATGTGTGTGTGTGTGTGTGTGGGGGTATTCAAATCAAACCCAAACAGGGATGCACCACTTGAAGCTGGAATATCTGCTCCTTGCAGCTGCTGAAAACATTTTTCCTCTTTTTGAATGGATGTGTCAGTGGTCTTTCACTATGTTTTGACCATCCTTTTGGTAGAGGTGCCACCAGATGCCAGATAACATTACTTTTTCCGGGGCAGGGCAGTGGGATCATGTGCCCCACAGAGGAACAGCTGGCCATCTCCGCAAGAGCCTCAAGCAGCTGGAGATCGTTGGTGCCTTTCCGTGCAATTCCCACTCCGCTGGGGCCTAGAAGGCCCCAGGAGGTAAAGCTGCTTGGGTGGGTGGCCATGTTGCCACAGTGGATGGCAGGAAAGGCCAAGTTCAAAGTGGCTTTGACGGAAGAGAAGGCTGTGGATCTTTTGGGAACCTGCCAGGAGAATCTTGAATGAGTCAGATGGGGAGGAGTTTCAGTTCTGGCTATCAAGGCATCAGCTGATATTTCAAAGATTTTTGGCTGCTTTTCTTCACATCCCACCCCTTTCATTTCAATTGGCTGAATACATGAACCAGCAAGCGAAATCCAACACCATGCCAGGAGTTCATGGTTGCTAAGCTAGAGAGAGACCTATTTGCCAGTTATGGTTTTCCTCCATTTATCCTTTCTCTAATTGTAAGTTCAGTCCTTCCCAAACTTCAAGAATTTCTGGAGCATTAAGTTCAGTCCTTTCCTTCCTGGATCATCTTAAATGTATACACGAACATTATGTGTGCAGAGTTCTGGAGTTTCCCTCTGCAGTTTGGCTTAATAGGTGCATTTCTTGCAAGCAGTTTTCCCAGCAGAATGCATTTTGAAATGTTACTTTCCTTAACATAGTAATTTGTCTACTTGTTTTGTTGACTGGAGACATCCCTGAAAAATTCAGAGAACAGTGAGTTTCACTCAGAATTGTGGTTCAAAAGTTCAAAATTCATTTCCTGTCCTGCTGGAAATACAATGGGCTTGCCTGAGAGTAAATGTGGCCTTGGGGTATTAGATAGATCCTTGATGCAGCTATACAGGAAGTACTGTGTACAGTTCTGGTCATCCCACTTCATAGACTTGCAGGTGAGCAGGTGCAACAGGTGTTCGAGGCACAGGAGGAAGTTCCTTAGGAGGGAAGATAGTTGTGGAGCTTGAGGACAAAGGTGTCCCCTGGCGGGGGAAGACACCATAGGACCGCAGCTTATGAAATCTGGATCTAGGCTAAGTGGTGATGAATGTTGTGTGGAAAATCTGTCAGGGGCACCCAGTGAATTCAATTCACAGTGCAGTCCAGGACTGACAGAGAAGCCCTCCTGAGCGCACCCTTAACCTGTGGAATTCTGGGGCAGAAGAGAAATGGAAAGTGCTTAAAGGCATGGCTGACTGGGGCCTTCCTGGAGCTGCAGGCAGTTTTTCCCCTGTAAACATGCCCAGGATGGTCTAAACATGCAGCTCTGTAAAAGTGGTGGGCTCCCCTCTCCTACAACTCTGTTCTTTGGACAGCCACTGTAGGTATGACAGGGGAGGTGTGGACCCCAACTTTTATACCGAACTGCTTAAAATGGGAAGGGAGAAGGTGAACAGGTCGTTCCTTGGAACTGCCTTTCCCCCACGCAGCGCACCCCAGAATTGCATTTCAGAGGGGATGAGCTCACTGAGAATCTCTACACTCTAACTCAACCCTCATTTCGACTCATTTGCATTCTAAATGCAAGGCTTTCTCCCCCCTCCCCAAGTGTGCATTTTAGGAAGTGCAGAATTTTTCCCCGTTGGAAAAAAAAGGAAGGGGATTGCTGTTTTTACTTAGCTTTCAAAGGAAAGTATTTATCAAAATAGTGCAACATTAAACATAGAAAAAATTGGCTTGGCCTTTGTCTTGCATGGGAGATGAAAGGACAAATTGGTGGCCATTCTGGAGGTCCCAGACTGGATACCGTGTTGCTTCCTGCCCCATATTTCCCCAAGGTGACAGCATGGAGGGGGCTTTCTCTTTTCAGCCCATGGCAACCCAAGCAGTACGGCACTCTGGATCAGTCTTGGGCAGGGTTTCCTGTTTCCAGTTGAGGGGGACTGTTCCAATATGTCTGGGCTGGATTTAGCCATGGCAGTTTTCAGGATTGATCTGGAGATAAAATGTGAGGAGCCCTTCATGAGCTCAGAGGCTGGGGGTGGGCTGCCCCCCCCCCCCCGCCACATTGTTAACCTTCTGTCTCACCAGATGCTCCTGGATTCTTGTAGAAAAACTTGGAGATTTTTCAAGATACATTTGGGTTACAAAATCCAATCCAGAATATGCACTTTGGGAGAAGGGGTATTTTTTGGTGGGGAGTGAAACCCAGTGCTGGTCTGCATGGTCTTTAAATATCACTCCAGTTGCATGTAGGAAGAAATGAATTTGTCCGATGCAGTTTCTCTGATTTTCTAATTATAAGCTTGGTTTATCTTAAACTTGGATTATTTTCTTCCAGTCTTGCATTTACTTTGTTGAAAGCTTTGACAAATCTCTGAAAAGCAGCCTCATGAAAAACTGTATGAATTTATATTCATGCACTTTTCTGGAAATGCATGTTCCTGCACGTCATTTTCTGAATAGCATTTAAAGACTTTAAAGCATTATTTTCATTAATCTATGCATTTTTCCAGTGTGCATGAATTTTTGTGCACAATTTCAGTCAGAGAGCCCTATGGCAAATTTCTGAGAAGTGTCCACTTTGAAAGGAAAACTGAGTGTTGATACACTTACCATTTCAAATGTGTGAAGTTAGAATGAATTAAAAATGAAAACCAAATTGATTTTTCCCTAACTTAGAGCTGAATGGTCTCTATATGAAGCTGGAGTAATTCCTGAATTCAGTCACTGATTCATTTATTCATTTGTCATTATATTGTTTTCTGCTTAAATGGGAGGTGCCCTCACAGCAAGTTTAGAGTGACAAAACATCAAATAACCCGCAAGGAAAATGGGCTCTGAGCTGGGCTCTGGCCCTTAGGAGAGCTTGAGTAAGGCGCACCGTGAAACCAAGTTTTGGTCCCAGACTGAACAGCCAAGTTTTAAAAAATGGATTTCTTCTATTTGCTGAAATTTTCCTTCCCAAATAAAAGCTGGTTTGCAACAAAATGGAGACAAAGCGAAACACGTATGCTTCCCTCTCGCTGCCTCCTCTGCTCCTGCTGTGTGTGGGGAATCCAGATGTGGGAGATGAAACCCTGTAAGCAGGCATGAACGGGGGGCGGGGGGGGGGGAGCACGCACTTGGAAGTGACCTCATGTTACAGGCTTGCGGTAGTCGTGGAAGGATAGTCCAGCTTGTAGGAGTAAAATCCCACAGCTCCTCCCAGGAGCAGCTTCATCCTGGGACAAGCCTCGGGACACACACACACCGGCTCTGAGGAAAAGCGGCTGGCAGGAATGCTGCTGGAGCCATTGTCTGGGGCAAAAGCGCCAGATGCTTCTCCGGCCTTCAGCGTTTTGTCCTGGTTGCGATGAGGCTGCAGAAGGGGGTGCTTTGGGGGTGGCTTTCCTGGCTCTGTGTAGAAATGTCTGCCTCGAGATGATGCCCAGAAAAATCGGACCTGTTGCCTTTTCATTTGTGTTTCTTGGTGGGGAGAAATGAAGGCACCACTCTGCTCTTCGAGGCTGGGCCGGCAGAAGGACCCATTTCTGGAAGCCACGCTTGTGCCCTCTTGGGTGACATCTCCACTGGGGAGCCATGCAGATGCCCCCCGGCCACATTAGCCTACCTGCCCCTCCAGCTGGCAACCCCGGAACGAGAGAGCCCGGAACTTGAGGGAGCTGCCCAGGGGCTTTGGCTGTTGGGAGTATGGGAATAACCACAAAAATAAAGCAGGAATAGGGTGATAATTTTATTGATTCCTGGGCTGGATATTGCTTTCAGTCGCTTGGCCACTTCTCCTTTTACATGGCATTGTAATGGTATTTTAACCTTTTAGATGTTTCATAAGTGGCAACCTGCCCAGGAAGCATCCGTTGCTGGGCAGGTTGGAAAAGTGCTCAGTAAAGAACGATTTGAGGAGTTTGGTCCCGCGAGCCTGGCAGCCCTCGGCCGCTCTTCTGCATGGCTGCCGTGCTCAGAGGGGCTGCTGGAAGTCGACCCTGGCAGCTTCTGTGTGCAACGCAGCCGTCCTCCCAGGAAGCTCTGCCCCTTCCACAGGGGAGTTGCATGGGAATCAGCCTGGGCACATCCAGGGGCATGGAAAACTCCTGGAAAAATGCCCCCTGCTCCACTGCCTTGCACCCCATCGAGAAAAGATAAGCAGATCCGTGAGATTATCCAAAGCTTCGCAAGGGAGCCGTATTAAGTGCTTACATTCAGCTACTATGGAAAGCTGGATCTTTCCCCAGACAACGGGACACTGTTAGATTCCTTCTGAGTGACTCACGCCGTGACTGCACCGCCTTCAGGCTCTTCCTCGGGTGTCAAGGCAGCCATGAGTCTTGGGAGTTGTGCAGGGGATGGGGGGGGGGTGGCGTGAACAACGCTGCTCTGGGATTCAAGAGGCAGCACCGATGCCAGACGGAGCTAGCAGGAAGAGCACTGGTGCTGTGGTTCTACGCAGCTGCGGATGCTGGGAGAGCTGCCCGCATGGGGCAGAGCGGAGAGCAGCAGAGCAGTTAGAAGCACTTATCTCTGGAAGAGGCTCCTGACGAGTCTCTGCATGAGTCCCTCATCAGGGATATCTGAGCAATTTACTTCTGTTTGTCTTCAATCTGGATTTTGAACCAAAGCAAGTTTGAGGAATTGTGAAAATGTTTGGGCTTGCATTTGCACTTAGCGTTGTGAACAAGGCATGTTTGCGTGCCTTGCCAACGCAAACAACTCCCATGCACCCCTAAAAATAGAAGTTGGGGTCATCTTTTTAAGGCATTGGTAGAGGATGCTCCATACATATGTGGTGTGGGTACAGAAGGTGGGTTGGACTTTAACCTTAAGCAAAGACTAACCTTAAGCATGGAGGCAGATTTAAAGATGTTCAGTCCATTTTATGAGTTTCTTGAGGCTGGATCGATAGCATAGTCTTCACTGCTGGCCAGCCAACCTCTTCTGCTCTTAAACTGTAGTTCATTTTTCAGTCCTCCAGGCATTCTGCCAGGTGCCTTGGCATAGAAACATAGAAAGCAAGTCAGAAGGGGTCTCCCGGGCCATCTAGTCTGACCCCAGCTCCAGCCTGCTCTACTCATGTAATTCCCAACATGTGGGTGTCCAATCTTTTCTTAAACACCCTCACTGATGGGGCCTCCACCACCTCCCTTGAAAGCCCATCCCATCTCCTAGAGGTCCTAACCCCCAGGAAGTACTTCCTGACATCTAACCTGAAGCCTGGTTCCTTGAGCTCTGCCCCACTGGATCATGTCATGCCCTCCGCTGCAGGGAAGGCCATGGCCCTCCTCCACAGGGCAACCCCTCGCATACCAAGGACTATCAAGGGCTTGCCTAAGAGGGTGAAATCTCATCGGGTACCTGGCATTGATCCAGCTTCACTGGCCAGCAGGCATCTTTCTGGTTTGTTTTGGTGTTGGCTGCATGACTGAGCCAGCTGTTCCGGCTGCGATTTATTTATTTACAAATTTTCTGTACCATCATTTGTTAAAAATCTCATAACAGACACACACACACACCTGGTCTTCTTGCTCAGGACCTGGCACCTAAGAGGCAAACACGCAGCGCAGAGAACAAGCAGGCCAGGATGGCCAGGAGCCAGAAGCAGTGAGTGCTGGGCCAAAGCAGTCCTGGGCCTGGGGCTGATGGCTGGCGGCCTCTCCCTGGCAGGCCATGACTGGCCCTTCCTGGCCCAGGAAGCATGAACGGGAGTGCTGCAACCTGTTCGGAAGGCAGGCTTGGAGCCAGGTGCGTCCAAGCAGAAGGAAAGCTAGGAGAGGGTGGTCACAGCTCTTGAGGCCTCTTGCTTCTGGCAGGAAGGACGTGAGTTAGGCTCTGTGGGCCCCTGGGCCTTCTTCCGTTCAGGTCTGTGACGTTCAGGGTCCAGCAGCTTTGCATGCTTCTGGGCTGGAGCTGCTGCACTTTCTCATTCCAGAGCAGGAATGCACTCTCCTCTAGAGTGGCCACATACCTTCTTTTCCAAAGTCACAGCGTTACCAGAGTTCCTTCCTCTGCTGAAGGTCTGCCCTATGGAATTCCAGTTCTGAGATAAAGAACGATCCGAACTGGTGCCTGTGACCCTTCAGCAAATGCAGGGACCACTCTTTCCCGTGGCATGGTGAGATGTACTGGATTTTGATTAAATTTGCAATAATTATTTCTAGATGTATGCATCTAGACAAATGCACACACGTTTATGCAACTCACTGTCCTCTGCTGCCCCCCCCCCCCCCCCCGGGTGGTACATTCCCTCCCTTGGGGTTTCACAGGTCTTCTCCTCTAGCCCTCGTATCTGAGCCTCGATCACAAAGCTTGCTACCTTTCAAGGTGCAAAGTTGCTGCCTGTGCAGAACCAGACCGGGATCAGCGTGGTTCAACTCACATCTCAGTTGGTGTGGAGAGAGTATGAAAACTGACCGGATTTTCACCTCTGTGATCAGCTTCCCCACACACCTCTAACTGTAAGGGGTGATCTGTTGCAACCATCTCTGGGAGGAAATCCTTTTAACTTACTTCTGAGTCCGGGAACAAGGTTCTGTCACAGCAGAACATCTGCAGAGTTTCCTTTGAAAATGCACATGAAAATCCTAGTTGAAAGAATGAAGGTGGAGAATGTAATTGCAAACACGTACATAACTGATATAGGACTTTTGTGGGGCATAAACAAAGTTAGTCTTCTGGGTGAGGATGCTTACTTTTTGGTTTTCTGATGAGCAAGCCTTTGCATCTGAGAACTTCCAGTCAACCTGATGGCAAAAACAGATTTTGTTCAGTTCATGGTTAAGAGATCCCATGGAAAAAAATTGGAGGCACAGTGTGTTATTCTTGGGGTGGTGGGGGAGAAAGGCATTTTTGGACAAGATGTCAAACAATAAAATATAGCTCAATAATTGGAAACGGGCCTCTTTTTACGAGATTGGTGGCCACTTGCTTCAACTTTTCTTGGGAGTTGAGTGGCTGGTGTGCATGGGCACGTGCAAAGGAGCAAGGAAACTGAAGATTTGGAAGCAGCACGAGCATCCCAGAGGCTCACCTGGGCCAACAGTCCACCAGTGGTGTGACCTGCCAGGGGTTCTGCAATGAGCGGGAATGACATTCCCCATGTGCCATGCTGCCGATTGGAGAAGCTGTGGGCAGGTGGGAGCAAAGTAAGCGCACAGAAATGGATTCTGGACGCTGGGTGGGAAGATACGGCAATGCAGCGCTTCCTGCTTCCTGTGCTTAAGGGAAGGCAGAGGAAGACCGGTGTGGGCAGGTGGCCAGTGGAGAGGCACCGCCTGCCCCAGCAGGGGGCAGAGAACGTGGCGTCCTGGGCACCCACAGGCCCCAGGCTGCTTTCTTGGCACCCACCTCTGACCTCCTTTTATTAGATTAACACTTGCAAAGGGTAGCTGGGTGGAGAAGGGTTTTGTGGTGCTGGGTACTGGACTTGAGTCTAGGCCTCACTGCTGCCTCGCACTTGCTCTTTGGGCGGATTGCTGGCCTTCGGCTGCCCCTCCCCCCATGACAGCCATCTTGCGGTGGTGCCCAGGACAGCTTCCCCATTGCGCCAGTCCCTCTGGCCCTGCCAGAGGAGACCACACCGAGCCAGGCAGAATGTGGGATGGGGGCTCTGCAGAAGCAGCTTCGGGTGCCGGCCAGGCCTGTCTCGGCACTGCTGGCCTTCTGCGCTGGGTGCAGCCTGCTCTGAGAGCCTGAGGGCCGACCGGGGTGGCTGACCCCAGCAGGGGCTCCGCCGGCAGCTCTGCTGGTCCACACCTGCTCCCCCCACGTGCATTTGCTCCCATCGTCACTCTCACTGGTACCTTTGGCTTCGGCAAGGCAAGGCAAGGCAAGGCAAGGCAAGGCAAGGCAGCACCTCTCTCAACCCTCCCCTTGCTTTACCAGGCAGCTTCCAGGAACAAGGCAGCACAGAGCAGGCAGCGCATCCTCCCAGGAAGCAAGGTGCGGTGGGTGATGGGTACTGTAGTTATTCAGAAGGTGTGAGCCTCCCAAGTGCAGACAACGACCCTGCCTAATTCCAGGCTAGATTCGGTGCAGCAGAGGGGCTTGCGGGGCCTTCCGCCCCTGCCCCCTCCTGCCATGTTAGGGCCCGTTGGGCAGGCCGAGATAATCCCTCTTTTCAACAGGAGGGCTGGCAAATGACAGCTCTTAATCTAAGCAAAAGACGGAGAGGGGTGTGTGTCCCAGCTGGGCCTTCTCACAACATTCAAAATAAGAGTTGCCAGATGAATATTTTTCTCAAAGATGGGCATCCATTTTGTCCTACTGGACTGTGATATCTTCAAATGTCAGTTTTTAAAAATGTAATAGCATCTGGTAACCATATTAGAAAAGTTAAGTCAGCAAAATTCCAGGAGAACTTAAAATCGCCATGGTTCTATCCGCATTTTTTTTTATAATTTCCATTGCCCTTTATTAAAAGGGTTGGTTGTAAACGAAGCTTTTTAATTTCCTGTCATTCTGGCTGCTCCCAGCAAACAATGACCCACACTGGGGCAGGAAGCAGGCTGGAGACCAGGGAAAAGGGGTCTTTGGCGGTGTGGTTAGAACCCTCCATATGGGGCAGGGGTCACATGGGGCAGGATGAAGCCAGGCGGCGGACAGTGGGGGGCCCTCAGCCCACAGCAGGGCCATGCAGCAGGTCCCCAGGCAGAGAGAGAGGAGGGCCCAGGGGAGCTGCTTGGCAAGTGCGCCTGGGGGGGTGGGTCGGAGCCGTGCGTGCCCCTGCCCGTCACCACTGCGCCCCCCAGCCTGCGACCTGCCCCACACAGCCGTTCAGGGTGCCACGATGGCGTGAATCCACTGCCTACCAGCGCTGTCAGAAAGCGCTTCTTGCCGGGCTGCACCGCAGGGTAAGGCGTCTTTGTGTGGGAGAAGATGTGGGAACAGGCAGGCATCCACTGCCCACCTTCCGGGAACCACCTGGGGAGCTCTGGCATGTTTCATATTGCCTGTCCTTTGCCCCGTGTCTCCGTGGCGCTACATCCACGAGTGGCTCATGGCGCGATTGAACAGGGAGTGTGAGTGCTCCCATCCTGGGGCATGATGAGTTTGGCTGTCGATTTGGCAACAGGTTGCCTTAACCTACGATGGCGCTGACTCTTTCTTCAGTTGTTCTCTGGGGACTGTCGTTTGTTGAAGGTTGGGATGTCTGTTGTGGTTGGAGGCCAGGAGGGATGCAGACAAGACAGGGACAAATGTGGAGAGGCGTCCACTGGCCGGGAATGAATTCTGGGGAGAAAATACCTCTCCCTCCGGTGAGACAGGTCCTGGCTTGGCTCATACAGGCCTCGTGGGTTCTGGGAGCCGGAAGTAGGCCATACAAGCACTGGGGACGCTGGGTGTGGGGTTGCTCAGAGTCCTGGTCTGCCCCAGAGTCCCAGGGCTGGGCACCACGGTTCTGCCTTGTTGCAGAACTTGGGGCGAGGGGAGGCTTGAGAAAAGGGAGGGTGGGGAAAAATAGAAGTGTCCATTCCAAAAAAAAAGCTATCTGCATTTTCTGTGGTTTACTCAGCAGGAAAACCTTAACGAAGTAAGGTCGGTAGGGTGAAATGTTTGCTCCTTCTCATACCATGCTGGTTCTCTGGGGCCTTGGGCCAATCCCTCTGCTGACCCTCTCCATGTCACTCTTGTCTCTTTCGGTCCTCCTGGTCCCAGTCTGTGCAATGGTCCAGTGGGAGAAGGCTAGAAATGCAGTGGGGAATGTTCAGTTTCGATTGTCATGGGAACTTAACTAATTTCACACTTCTGAACCAATAGATAAGGGGAGGGAACCCCTTGGACTCAGGGGCAAAATCCAGCTCTCCTGGGGAGCAAATACAACCTCTGACATTTCTTTCCCCCTTCCCCTATATAGAGATGCCATAAATAACATGCAATTGTTTCTTGAAAGTGTGTATTTTTTCAAGAACATTTTTCAAATGTGCTCATTGTTGAAACTTTTTCTTTTCCTTCCAAAAACTGCATTATGGACTCAGAAATGCAACTGCAGGTGGCATTCAGGTTGTCTCTGGGAGCTGTGAACCAGGAAAATTCCTGGTCAGATTTCAAACTCATTGAACTGACAAATCTGTACTTTCTCACCCACTGCACACTTTGCCGTTTCAGTGGGAAGTGATCTGCAGTTGCAGAGCCCCCTAATGGAAGGGCTGCCCTGCCCCTCCTCATGGCCTGGATGTGCCCTACAGCTCCTGGTTTCTCCTGTCCCAATATGAATGCAGATGTGGCCTCAGACACAGAATCCTCTGTCCATGGGAAGTAGCTAATCCTTCTCTCATGGAAAATGTTGTTTTAATCCTGATATCTGAGCCCTCTTGATTAGCAGAGCAAACTCTAGCAAATGCGGTGGTTTCCTTGGGGCTGGGTGGATGGGACAGAAGAAGTGAGTCAGTTTTTCCATTTTAGTGAGCTGTGAGTGACAGAAATGGGATGAACCCAGCCAGGTACTTTGCATCTGTTTAGTATCAGTCAGCACATGATTAAACCAGGCATGTGGAAAGTTCTGCTATGAAGCAAAAGGGAGCATCTGTGAAGAGGCAGAGCAGGTGAGACTGGGGCAGGGGGGCAGGCTCCCACTTTCCCCCCAGTCTCCCCCAGAGGGGGAGGCGGGGAAACCAACCGATCTGTAATCACCTCGAGCCTCAGGGAAACAGCCAGTGTGGGTAGCTCGGTGAATTCAGGTGCTCCGGCATGATTCTGGCGAAAGGGCTGGCGAGGACGTCTCAGGCCTTCTGACGCCGCCTCCATGCACCTTGCCAGGTGCCGATGACTTCTCGGGAGCTGCACCCTGCAGCGTGACTTGGAGAGGTGAACGGGCCGGGGGGCGTCTGGCTGGGGAAGGTGTGTGGGGAGGTGGGGCAGAGGCAGCCGCTCAGGTGGAGCTGTCCAGGGCCCTGCCTGCAGGAGCACAACCTATTGAAATGCACTGGGGAGTCTGAAGACTCAGGCTTAAGGGCCGCCTGGCCAGCACGAAGGGCAGGAAGAGCATTCGGCCTCCTCCTGCCAACTTTGCTCCTCTCTGGACCTTCCTGTGCTCAGGCGTTGCCCTTGCCATTGGAAGCAGCCCTGGCTAAGTGGATCTGTCTGCCTCAGACCTGTGCATGGCAGTCCTGTGAGCAGATCTTGGGCCCCAAAAGTGGGATTCATCCATGGCCGGCCCAGGAAGCAGATCCATCTTGCTGACGTCTACCAGCAATTGCCCGTGTGTGCTCTTGAGTGCCTAGTTAGGCAGTCCATAAATCAAAATGAGGAGGCCCCTAATTCTTCAATGTAGTTTGAGCCTTACCTGGATCCACCAGACTTGTGTTTGTGTCGTTCCAACGGAGAACTGTGGGAAGCCAGTTTAGATTGTCTGTGCTATGCAATGTTGGCATGACAAGTAGACAGACATGTTCAGAATACAGAGTACCCATTTTGTGCAAACGGTATTGGTTGCTGGTTGTAGCCCAGTCCCAATTTGAAGCGCAGATTTTGACATACAAAGCCCTAAACAGCTTAGAACCTGTCTACCTGAAGGATTGTCTGCTCCCGTATATACCTACTCTACGATTCTATGACCGGTCATTTGTGGTGATACTATGTTGTCCTGCTTACTCAATATAATCATAATGTTTAGTGTTTAAAATTATTGTGATTTTATTATAATTGATTTTGTTGTTGTTTTTAGCACTTGTAAATGATAGATTTTATTGCAGGCTGCATAGAAAATCCATTATGACTACTGGGTAGCATATATTATTATGATTATGATTATTATTATTATAACATTTAAATAATATACATTTAAAATTAAACCAAACAAACTACTGTGCAGCAAGGCAATTCAGCCTCCAGTTGTGTGCACTGTCCCAGCCCAGGGGTCTTCAGTGTTCCCAGGGCCTTTCTCCCAGTAGCTAATTGCTTGGTAGTTTTCTGACATTCTGTGTTTTCCCCTCTTTGAAAAGGATGAAATCAATGTACTTACCTCAGTTTATTATTGTGAGCCGTCCCGAGGCTTCAGCGAATGGGGCGGCATAGAAGCCTTCTAAATAAAATAAATAATAAAAATAAAATAAATTCGGATGCCAGGAAGCACTTAGGACCCCGAGGGTATAGAATGGACTTCCATGGGAGGTGGTTGAAGGCCCATCGGTGAGGGTGTTCAAAGATAGGCTGGACATGCACATGGTGGGCATGTCGTGAGCAGAGCTGGCTGGAGCTGGGGGTCAGACTAGATGGCCCGGGAGACCCCTTCTGACTCACCCTGTTTCTGTGTTTCTGTGTTGACTTGTGCCTGGCCTTTGCACAAAGAAGCTTTCAGTCATAAAAAGGTTGATTAAAATGATAAGAAACAAATGCATTACTGGACGAAACAATAGCAAAATAAAGACAGAATGGACTCTCCTAAACCACAGTTGCTGGCAGAGCTTCTAGCTAAAGTGTGCAGGCATTTCTGCTCTGGCCCCTTTGCCTCTGGCCCCCTTGCCCTCCCTTGCCGTCTCACCCTCAAGAACATCTCTAAGATGTCAGTTCAGGGTTCATGGGTGCAAATCTGCATGAATTTGCTGAGCACTGGAGCATGATTCATTTTTAAGTCACCCTGATCATTCACTTTCACACTTGGGGAGGTGGCTGAATCCTTTGATGTACCCGGCCGCACCTGCATGTATTTACATAAATTGCAGAAAGGACCCCCCCCCCCGGTCACTTTAGTTTGCCCCAGTAGAGAATAGATGTTTTAACAGGGGTGGGTCCCAAGAAAACAGAATCTGTTATGCACACTTTGGCCCATTCTGCCCTCCTGTGGTGTAATTCTAATCCCTGGAACTTTCTAGAAGTCTCTGACTGGCATGTCCCTGTTTCCCAGCTAAATTTGGCCCTTTTATGAGCTGTAGTGGCTACACAATGCCCAAAGGGTTACACAAGTATTGAACATAAGCTGCATTTCACCACTGAAATTTGGTGGCAACAGTAAATTCCACTCCTGACCCTGGATATGACTTTTCCCAATAAAAGCACATTTTGGGTGCTGATTTCTAAGTGGACAATTCCATTGCAAATCTGGAGAATCTGCGAAGTTTGAAAAATAACAGCATTTTGCTTGCATATTTCATTGGAAGCACAATATTAGGTAAATTCACATTATGAAGTAAATCAAGTGGAATTCCTAGTCTGTATAACATTTCCTTGAAAATCCAGAACAAAGAAGGTGTTTAAAATGGTATGTCTTAGTAAAGCTTGCATACTATTGTTGGCTCCTTTCTCCCAGAAATATTGGTTATGAAGAGTCCTCCTAGACAAGAAAATGTTTGCCCGAGGAGCAATGGAGTTTGCCTTTAAAGCACAACAGGGAGGGATTACTCAATCAATCAATTGCAGTTGAAGCTCTCAGAACAGTTTGCACATTGTTATGTTGTTATCAGTGGAGAAAGCTAGCCAAGGGCTGCAGGTTAGCCTTCCTTTCTAGATCAGATGTTGTCATTTTCACCGTGGTGAAGTCCCATGAGTCAAAACCCAGGTATTTGGTATTCTGGGTCTTCTTTAGGTTGGCCGGCAAAACTCATTTCCACGTCTGATTTTGCACTCATCCTCCTGGAGGTCTAGAGAGAACCAAACATTTCTGGGAGCTAAACGATCTTTGCATTGTCTTTCCCATGTATTCCTAACGCCCCCCCCCCCCAACACCATCTTGTCATTCTCTCGTCTGTCTCTCACTTGATTTAGCAGGAAGTTCTCACCATGTGTTACACAGAAGTCAAATGAGTTGATTAGGGATCTGTGAGATCTGATAAAGGGATGAGACTCCAACAGATTCTAACAATCCAACCCTCTGGATTCCAGTTGCTAACCCTTTACTCACTCACTGTGGTGTGAACTGAACCAGCTCATGGACTTCTGTCTTGGTAAGCCGTCCTGAGGCTTGTTGCAAAGGATGGTATAGAAACGTTTTAATTAAATTAAATTAAAATCAATTAAAAGATGGGCAGCACTGTGTGCATTGAAAGCAAAACAAAGCAAAACTTCTAGGGAAACATGTTTGAATTTATGCAATTTGTGCAAACTAGCATGCCAAAAGTATGCTGGTTGTGGCCCGTGCTCAATTTATGCAAAACATGTGGGGGCCAAGTATGTTTCAGGTGCCAAAGGGTGAAAAGCAGCTGTTTCAATGCAACTCATGCATATTTGGGTGTTGATTTGCACAATATGTATACAATTTTTTAATACAATTTTTAAAATGGGCAAACCACAGGCCAACTTAGAGCTAGAATTCTGTGGGAAACCTCCCAGCTTGACTAATTTCTGATTACCGGATCAGAATCCCAAATAGGCCAGCCTTCCCAGCTTGGTCCTTACATCGGGTTGGCGAGAACAGGAAGGAGAGACCGTAGCTGCCTTGGCCCTTGCAAAGAGGAAGGAACCTTGATGGAAGCCCACTGTGCAGGATGCTAGTCATTCCTGTCAGTCCTTCTCTCAGGTTGTGGGGAGTGTGTCTGTAGCTGGTCTTTCTCTGGGGTGGTCCCTCCGTTGGCCAGAGCTGCTTGATTAAGACAGCCACTGGCGAGTGTTGGGCTGGGACTCAGGGCTCCTGGGCTCTGGTCCCCCCTCAGCCGTGGATCCCCCTGGGTGACCTTGGGCAGCCATGAACGCTCAGCCTCACCCCCGTCACAGGGGTTTGATGGGCAGGAGAGGAAGATTGTGCAAGACTTGGACTCCTTAAAAGAAAGGAGGCGGGATATAAATAAAGGAATGAATAAATAAAATGTCCTCATGAGCCTCAGTCCTCAGCGGGTGCTCCTTTCCACTGGCGTACCAGCACTAGGCAGCAGTTGTAGCCCCCGCCCCCCGCCCCGTGGTTCCGTGCCGGCATCCTGGAACAGGATGCTCAGGGGGGGTGCCTGTTGCACCCAGGCGACTCTGAAGAATCTTATCTGGGGCAGTAGGGAAGCAGTGCGCATGTTCTGAGTAGTCATCTGTGTGCCCTTGCAAACCCAGATTGCTTGGGGTTTTGGGGTTTTTGTATGGGGTGCGGAGAGCCAGCTAATACGGAATCAACCTCTGATTACTGACATAAGCCAGGTCAAAAAGCGTCTTCAGAGAAGATTAAATCGATCCTTTCTGTTTGAGCCTTGGATGCTCAAGGATTAGTCAGAGGCCACTGGCGAATGCTGAGCTTGGGATGTGTTTTGCTTTGCAAAGATGTTTCTGATTATGGATTTGGAGTGTTCAGCTTGGGAAAAGCAAATACAACAACTGAAGAATTCCAAGGGTAGCCAAAAGTGTTTCAATAAGAAGAGCATAATTTCTCAGAAGGCTTCACACATCCCTAAGTTGCCCATGGATTTCATCTCGAGCAAGATCCAAAGCAGACTTGGACAGTTTTGTGTGGCTGGAAAATCTTGAGGAATTTCAAGGAAATTAAAAGCGCTTTGGGCCTGTACCCAGCATGCTTTCATTTTGATTTTGGGTGGAACAGAGCAATTCTGGTGATGTAGAGGTATCTGTTAGGCACACATTGTATGAATAGTCACTTTGGAGCCTCTTTGGTCCAATAATTCCTGAGGTCGCTACTTTGGTGCCATTTTTTGTCTTGGCTGCTGTTCCTTGAGTTGGTCATCTGGATGAGGCCGGCCAGTTCCCAGTGCTGCAGCTGCCAGTTATATCTGGCCAAGTGATGACATCAGAAATCAGGGCAATTCATGGAGGCGGATTTTTCTTTCACTGGATAAGTTGCACAGGCCACTGCCAGCAGAGGTAGAGCAGGCAGAAGGGACACGGGAGCCTGTGTTTCACTTCCTCCATGATCGAATCCTACCCTGCCCATGACTGCCAGATCTGAATGTTGGCACAATTTCTGGTCAAAACTCATGATGCTCTTCGATAGGGGAGGAAAAGGGAGGCGCACAGAAGAAACACTCATAGAAGAAATGCAGAGTTTTAAAGACGTGAACCTGAGCCCATTTCATTCAAGGAGAGATGATGGTGTACTTTTAGAGGCGCACTAAATATGGCATTCAAGCACTTTATGCTTTTCAGCATGGGACTCCCAGAATCGCATTACTTTAGAATCATGCAATCATACCATTGTAGAGTTGGAAGGGGGCATTTCTGCTACCGGGTCTAACCCCCTGCCCCTGACAAATGCCTGTCCAGGCTTCACTTGAGTGCCCCAGGGCGGGGGACCCCACAATCTCCTGAAACAGCTGGCTCCATTGTCAGACTGTTAGGGAATTTTTCCTCACCCATGTCTGCCTTCTTGTAACTGGAGCTTGTTATTTTATGTCCTGCAGTCTTGGATGAAGGAGGGCTGGCTGTGCGGCAGCCCTTTTGGGACTTGGAAAGCACTGCCATGCCCACTGCCCCATTATTCTCAGGTCGAGCATACCTTGTTCCTTCCATCTTACCTCACAGAGCTTAGTTTCCACTCCTGCTGCCCCTCTCTGAGCTTATTCCGGTTGGATTGAATTCATCATGGTATGGTGTTGGAAATCAGAGACAGTATTCAAGGTGAGCTCTGGCCAACACAGAGTAGAAAGGAACCATCCCTTCTCGTGGTTTTGGAACTATATGCTCCCGTGGAATCAATGTGAAGTTGCATTTGTCCTTATTCCAGCCAAATTTCCCATATCACTAGCACACAGCAAATGGGAGGTGGAATTTTGAGCCAAGCATGAGGTTTCCACATTGTAGCAGTTACAGTGGAAGGAAAAGGATCTCTAAGACATGTGGATTTTCTCTGGGGTGATATTGGTGAACCCTTAAAGGGATTCTACTTTCTTTTCCAAACAGTGGAGTGTGTTCTTTTATTAAGCCATTAGCCATTTAAAAGCCATTTAAATATCAGCTTCCTTCCAAGGCAAGGAAGAAGAACTCTCTGATCTTCCCTGGGGAGAGAAGTCCTGATGCTGCAGAACGCAGCAAAGCTTCATCTGTGGGTGGTCTCTTTCGTTCAACACCGGACTCTGGTTCAATTTGATCTCTCCCCAGCACAGCCCATCTGCCCTGCTGTAAATTTCTGATGGACTCACCTCGTTAAAGTGTCTTGTTCACTGTGTTTTTTTAAAAACCTTGGTGGTTCAGGGTGAGACAGAACTGCAGCCAAACGCTGCCCAGATGCAGCCTGGTTTGTATAAGTTCTCTTGAAACTCATCCTATTGTTGGTCAAGGGGAAGGCGGTGCAGGAAGCAGCTCTCTTGGCTCCAAAAGCTTTGAAAAGCACCTGGATTCATCCCAGTGTCAGTGTGCTTGACCCATGGAGGGCCACGGGTTCCCCAGCAGCATCGGTCCAGGCAAGGTTGGCTCCAAGCTTTGGAGAACCCTCTCCCAATTTACCCTCCATGGGCTCCCACTCTCAGGGAGCCCACCTTCTCTTTTCCATGGTGAGCAACTGCTCTTGATCCTGCTCTTCCTCCTCATGGTTCTTGCTTGCTTGGCAGGCAGGGAACCTGAGAGCAGAGTGTGGCCGCCACCGAAGGTTTTCTCTGCCCAGCTTCCAACAGTCCCCTCCCTCGGTTGTCCAGCATCCTAAACAACATTGCCACTGGCTACTGCAGCTCTTTCCTACCTACCTCTTGACTTTTGGTGGACAGAGAGACAGTGAGCACGTTGCTCATGGCCTCTCCTGCTCTTCTTCTCAACATCTCTTCTCTGGTCCAGGACAAACAGCTTAAAATGAGGAGAGGGATGAGCAGCTCCGGAGGGCTTTTCTCAGTTAACCTCAGCAGGTGACGCTCGATCATGGCCATGATGGCAGGACTGTCTGTAACTTGCCCATGGAGGACATGGACGTCATTACAGAGAAACAATAGATGTGAGGCTGTTCGTGTGACATCTGAAACATCCAGAAACTTTGTTTTGGTTGGCTTCTGAATCTCAGCACCTTCCAGCATATAATGGCCAGTGTGTGTGTGTGTGTGAGAGAGAGAGAGAGAGAGAGTTTGTGTGTGTGTGTAGGGGGGTGCTCAGTTGTTTGGAGATCCTCAGGAATTTGGGGAAGATATTGGGAATAATGACTCTGAGGCTGTTCCAAGTTTGACCTTCTGGCTGGAGCCCCTCCTCTCAGCATGGCCTGCCTGGCTCGGCAACGGGAGCCTTTGTGTTGTGGAATGTGGGGAAATCCAGGGTGACTCATGCATGGAGCGGCCCCGTTGCCCCCCAGCAGCTTGTAGCTGAGTCACTGGACAGAACAATGTCTTTCTGTGACCAGTTCAGAGAGGGCAAGAGAACAGTCCAGGGGCTGGAAGCCCCTGCTAGGAGCAAAGAAAGGAATGACCTGTGTTCCGTCTGGGGGACAGAAGACTGAGGGGGACTTGGACTTCAGTTCTTTGGGAACTTCAGGCGTGAGTACGCTGCAAAATCACAGGCTTCAGTTATGGGAAAGCTTTGGCCTGTCAGAGAAGTCAGGCAATGGAGCCGGCGGCAATGGAGGTGGTGGGAACTCCATCGCTGGAGGAATGCAAGCAGGGACTGGGCAGCCCCGGCCAGGGATGCTCCAGGCTGGAAGTCTGCGCTGAGCAGGTGCTGGCCTGCATGGCCGAAGTGCCAGGAAGCACTTCCTGACAGTCAGGAGCCCACGGGTTTGGAATGGGCTTCCATGGGAGGTGGTTGAGGCCCCATCGGTGAGCGTGTTCAAAGATAGGCTGGACGTGCACATGGTGGGCACGTCGTGAGTGGAGCCGGCTGGATCCGGGGGTCAGACTAGGTGGCCCGGGAGGCCCCTTCTGACTCACTCTGTTTCTATGTTTCTAAGTGGCTTCTCCTGTTCTATGGTTCTTTGATTCTGGGACTTGTGCATGGGATGAAATAGGCATAGCCGCCTGACTTTGCCCTCCTTCAAATGCTGTCCTCAGCCTTTAAATGTATCCCAATGCACATGAATATTGAGCAAAAAATTGCCTTTAAATGTACGTGTTGTGAGAAAAGATGCACAAATATATATTTGGGAAGGGGGTTTTTTAATTGTCGAAGAATTAGAATGCAAGGAGATTGTGCAAACATAGACCTGAGCCAGAAATAAACAGATTCATTCCTGTTAGACCGAATCTTGCTTCCTGTTCATCTCCACTGAAAGTAGGGCCAGGTAACCTCTTGAGTTCTGCGGGTTAAGCACCCCCAGCCACTGAGAGCCACACACCTGCTGTCACAGAACCGGACTGGAATTGTGGCAGCAGGAAAAATCGTGGCTTGCCACCCACACACCTTCTTTTAAAGCTAAATTGTCCACTTTTGCCTAACATGCTGCTAACATGTGTTAGTCAAGGCTTTAAAAATGAACAAGCAAACAACCTCTGTCCTAACAAAAGCAGCTGTGGCAGGCGGCGGTGTGTGTAAAAGGTCACGGGGCCAGGAAGCTTTCAAACTGAGCAAAAGGAAGACTCCTAAACTTTGTATTTGCATGCCTGCATATTAAAATTAGATCTGCTCAATTCAGACTTGACATAGTCCTGGGCTGGGTGGATTTTTGCTGCAGAAGCCTTTTTGCGCTTGCTGCTGCATCGCCGGGAAACAGCAGGCTACCGATTCATTTAAAACAACGAGCCCAAACTTTGTGCCCAGTCAAACAGAGCAAGCGATGGCTTCAGAACAGGGACCAGGAGGTGCAACTCAGTACAGGGCAGAGCTGTGAAGTCTTCTGTGTGCTGCTTTCGGCCTGGTCTGGAGCCACAAGTCCCAAAATCAGCAGAGGAAGATGTGGCTCCCCCCACAACACGTGGCTCTGACACGAATGGCTGGGGTTGCTGCTGCAGGTTGGCGACACAGAATGGTGCCCCCTTGGCCCTTCCCCCCGACTGCGGGCCACAGTCCCGTTGCTGCACGGGCGATTTCTTTCCCTTTCAGGGATGCAGGGAGGCCAAGGGGTGGGCTCTGAACCTCCACCGGTGGCGCAGGAGCACGTGCAGCCCGAGGACGGAATTCCATTCGGAGACACTCTGGGGCCTTCCTTCCTGTGATAGTTGGGGCCGAAGGCAATGGGGCAGGGCCAGAATGCCAGCAGCGCTGGTCACTTTCGCTGAAGGCTCTTGCTACAGGAAAGCTGCTCTTAGGGGAGCAGGTTCAAACCTGTTGGACTTCGGGTGTGACCTCCGAAACGCTGAGAGTCCGCGGAGTGATTGGTGGCTGAGTGGAGTGGGCAGAGCCCCGGGAGGGGGGGCTGGCGTTGGCCCAGGCTCGGGCGCAGGCTCCGGCTCGCCAGGCTTGGCCCGAACGCTTTGCGAAGGAACATGGACTTGATGTCCCCATCCCCACGTCAGGCACGAGCTGTCAGCGGCATGTGCCGTTTCACTGAACTCCCGGCCTCTTTGCCTGTGTGCCAAGAAGGGGAGAGACTGTGGCCTTCGGTTGATTTGCAACCATCTTTCTGCCCAGCCAGAAGCTCCACTGGGGGCGGAGAGGGCCGAAGGGCCTTCTCCCCGACGGATGGCAGCTCGGGCTCTTGATGGCAGCGGGGTGGATGCTGTTGTGGATTTCCGGTTTCCATGATTAATTATAGAAACAATTATGTTCCTAATTGTTGGCTACCATGGCAGCCATCTTGAAATGGAGATGCTGGCCCTGGAAAGGTGTTGGCCTCCGCAGCACCCCAGGTTAGAGACCCTGGGCTGTCTTTCTTCTTTGCAATGGGAAATGCTGCCCTTGGATTTCTACTGTGGAGTCCTCAGTGGGGTGGAGCCGTTTCCAGCAGAAAATACGGTTCGTTAAGACTTCAGACAAGTCTCTGTGGGTGGCATTATGCGGGAAGGAGAAGCAGCTTGGCATCTCTTTCAAAGAAAACTTGCTTCTGCTCGGCCTGTGAGGAAATGTATAAGTCGTGGCAAGATCCCGCCTTTGTACTTGGTGTCTCCTCAGTCATTCCTGCTAGTAATTAGCCAAATTGTGTTTTCAGCACTACCCCTCTGGCTGTGAACAGTCAGGCCACCGTAGGTCACCAAATCCAAATAAGAGAGGCAGCAAGCACACATGTTCACACGGACATGCAAAGCCCTAAACGGCTTGGAGGCCGGTTGCCCGAGGGAGCGCCGTTCCCCATATGTGCCCCCGCCCCCCGGCCGTTCGCTGAGGCCTCATCTGAAGCCTTCATCAGCGCTCCTCCCCCTAACAAAGCAGGGGAGGGGAGTTGCCAGGAGGAGCGTTTGCTCTGGCATAGCTCCCCGACTTTGGAATTCAGTCCACCTGAGCTCTGGTTGGCATCCTCTCTTGGCCTTCAGGCACCAACTAAAGACTTATTCAATAGTTTGTTTATTATTTGTTTAACAGTTATTTTAATAGGTGAATTCTTTATATTTGTAATAATGTTGTTTTCTGTTGTTGCCAGTGTGGCCAGATTTCCCTTCCCTTCCCTTCCCTTCCCTTCCCTTCCCTTCCCTTCCCTTCCCTTCCCTTCCCAATGTGACATGATTTTCAAATGTGAGATATTTATTTACTTATTTTAATAGTTTATGTTCTAATTTTAGATTGTCGTTGCGCATGCATGTGCATATATGATTTATTATTTTATTAATTCCATTTCCTCTATTTTGGCTCTATTTAGCTCTGCTAACTCATTCACGGATTTCAGTATCAGCCTTCTCCCTCCTCCTCGTGGCTGCCCTCTTTTTTTCAGTTCAGTGGACTGGGAATGGGGCACGCATCTGAGGAGTGGGCAGGTCCTCCACAGTTACCAAAGCCCAAAACTGCCCATTTTTGAATTTTTTGCGCACAATTCAGCCTTGGGAGAAGGAAGTGGGAAGGCCGGCATCCCCATTCCTGGGTGCCATCGCACCTGGCAATCGAGGCCTTCTGAGTGCCACGTTGCTTCTTGTGCTCTGCTCGCCTGCTTCTCTGCGCCAGCAGCGTGCCGTCGCTCCTGAGTGCCACAGTGCTGCCGCTGCTCGTTAGGAAGCGCTGCGCAGAGTCTGTCCCCGCAGGGCCACCCGAGCGCGGCTCTGCTGAGGCTCTGCAGCACTCCTCTGCTCACGAGGAGGCTCCGTGCTTGGGCGGAGCGGCCTCTGGCGAGGGCCCGCTTGCCGGCTGCCCTGCTCAGGGCACCACGTGGCCCGGAGAAGCTGCCGGCGGCTCCTTGGCGCTGGCGCTCCATGCAGGGACTGGTCCCCCAGAGCGTGGGGGAGGGTCCTCTGGGGCAGGGCGCTCCGTGCCCCCCGTGCACCAGCAGCCCCCCAGCCTTGCCTTGGGAGCACTGGGGACAAAGAGAGCGGCTGCACAGAAGGGGCACGCCCTGGAGAAACCGGTTGGCCTTCCGCAGTGTGGATACTTGACCAGAGTTCCTGTATCTATTTCTGGAAAACTGGGGTGGCGGTGCTTTATTCTTCAGGCCGGCATCTGTCAAAGCAATGACTATGTAAACTGAAGCCCAAACCGTCCCGCACTTCATCACATTTGGTGCAACTTTCTTTGTTTGGGTTTTTAATTGTTGAGTTGGGAGGAGGGATTGTTTTGCAGATGATGGGCCAATGTGACCCCGGAGGCCAGTCCGACTCTGCCCACCGTCCCTGCACAGCCCTTGGGACTCCTCAGGGGGCCGCACCATCCCCGTACTGGGTAGTTTCCTGGCTGCGGTGCAGTTTTTGCCTCCCTTCATTCAGAAAATGCTTACCATGCTTGAAAATCATAAAAGCTGAAAGGCTGAATTCTCTTCCGTTGGCAGCAGGAGCTGAGAGCTCAGGTATTCCACCCACTCTAGGATGTGGCCCCAAAGAGGCTCTCCAAAATGGGGTTCAGCCCGGGGCTGAAAAATGTCCCGCTCCTCTGCCACGAAGGGCTGCCTCATCTTTCATTTTTCCTGCCAAATCTCTGCCCAAGGCCCATGCGGTGCTTGCGTCTCTGGCGATGGTGGTTCCCTGGAATTGCTGTGTGGCCAGTGCCACTGTTGGGACCCACACTTGTGGGGTCGGGGAGCTGCATCTTCAGTCCAGCAAGCCTTTGCATATGTATCTGCGTGCAGCATGTTCCCCTCTCCCCATCTGGACTCTCTTGCTCGGCACTCAGGTATCCATCTGCCATCATTCCTTGGAAGTCACAAAAAGCACCTCTTCAGGGCTTCTATTTTAGTATCTGTCATTGCTTTGATTTGGGATGCCTTAAGCATGCTGCAGTGTGGGAAAGCGGGATAGAAATGATTTCAGCAAAATAAACAAGCAAAGTGATTTGGCCCCATGGGGGTAGTTAATTGCCCTCGCTTGCAGCTGTTCTCCATTCCCTTCGAGTGGTTGCTTCATTATTACTTCTGGCTTACACACTGTCTGGCTGCTGAGACAGCATGGAAAGTTGTTCCGTCCAGGTCTGATCTTGCTTCCCTGGGATCCTGCTTGAGAGAGAACGAGAGTGAGCTGCTTGCTGCTCTGGTCAACAGACAGGCAGGGCTGCTGAGAAGATCTCTGGACCAGAGAACAAGCAATTATTTCACTCCTCCTCCAGCAGGCCATCTTAAAAATGACCCCGTGTTCTCAGAACTGGTCTTGCTCAAGTTTGCTCCCTGCTTCCCAGATTTTAGTTTGGGGAGAAGTCTGCATGGTGGATTCATAGAAATCTCGGCTTATTTGATACAATTGCAGGTAGGGAAGTTGGAGAAATCTGCAGTGGACTCCAATGAATCCACATTCCCAAGGTGTTGACAAGCAGATTTTCAGTAGACCAGTTTTTCCTGAGTCATGCAGATCCTGCAGACTTGTGGACCATTTTTAAAATTTTCCATAATTTTACAGTATTTCAGTCATGGGAAAAATAGGTGAATATTTATTTAAACAACTTATATGCCGCCCCATCGCATAAGCCTTGGGGCGACTTACAATCATAAAATAAAAAAGATGAATAATGTTCAGCTCTTCAGAGACTGAAGCTTAAAAATAGACAATTTGGTGGGGTTTGCACAGTTTCAGAAGTGCAAACATATATGAATTGGCTTTCACAAAATCCAATCCTATCAGTGAGCAGATGACAGGACTGGGGTGCCCAACGATCTATGAAACACAGAGGAAATGGATTTTTTAGAGTCCACACACTGCTGGCTAAATGTAGAGAGCTTTGCTCAAGAGGTGATGCTGGATGAATGAAGCCAGATACCCTGTGGGTTAGGAAGCAGAGCCTGAGGTACTGGGCAAGGTGTTAATGCCTGCCTTCCAACCCTCCAGGAAGCCCTGTCACTCGACAGTCTGTCCCCGGTTCTGCTCATACTGTGTTTGCTGCTTTGGGTGTTTTGGCTCTGCAAAAAATAAATAAATATGTAGATGCATCCATTCCATTAAACAGTTATTTCGCCTTTTAAGAAAAATGTTCAGCATCAACACAGATGCATAAAATCAGGAATGTAGAATGGAAAACTGGTTGGACTATTTTACACATTTAAAGAATAAAATCTGAAAAGCTTAGAAACTCCCATATATTTGGAGGTGAAACTGCACTGTGAAGGAAACATTTCTTTTCACACACACACACAGATAGGGTTGCCAGGGTTTGAGTTTGCTTCTCTCCAAATCGGCCATGTTTCATTAGGTCTCTTCCTCTTTTCTCCTCGTCCTCCTCCTCTTCATTGCTGGCATCCATGAATCAAATCTAGTTGATGTAATAGGTTAATTTGTGTTTTTGTTAATGGGCAAGCTGGCTCAGTTGGAGCCTGGCCACCCCTTTCCAGCTGCTAATCCTGGCTTCTCATTTCGTTTCAGCTGAGCCTGCGGATCTCTTGAAGGTACTAGATTTTCACAATTTGCCCGATGGCATAACAAAAACAACGGGTTTTTGCACAAGCAGAAGGTCTTCCAAAGGAGCAGATGTGGCTTACCGAGTAACAAAAGATGCGCAACTGAGCGCCCCGACCAAGCAGCTCTACCCTGGTAAGGCTTTGACTCAGAATTCAGTTAAGAAAGCCCGGCACATCCTTGTCCTGATCCTTTGCCCCTCCTGCGACGGGGATGGCAGGCACGGAGTGGCCGCAGCTCTCTTGCCCAAGCACTGAAGTCCATGGCGGATGTGTGGGCCAAGCAAAGTGTTCCCTGGCAGGGAGAGGCCAGGAGCTCGATGGAGCCAAGTGCAGTGTCTGCAGGCACATAGGAAACCTTGCTGGATTGCCCCAAGTTGAGTATCCAAACTGCTGCCAGCTGTGCAGGGTTTGAGTCGGTGGCCCTTCTGAGTTGTACTTGGAGAGGCTGTGCCTGGAATCCACCTTCCCCAAAGTTGCCTACACAAAGGGACAGCAGGTCTCGAGTTTCAGGGCAGTGTGTTTCCAAGTCCTGCTGGGAAATACCACAAATTGCTGTTAGAACCTTCTCCATGCAATCATGGGCTCTGCAGCAAAGCCGCGGCTTCTTGCGGAACCACATCACTTCCCCAAAGACGTGGCCCTTAAGGCCCCGTGGCCCCAGACAAGGCAAGCACTCCCCGGAGAGGTGCACCCAGCACTGACAGTTTATTCATTTCTGCACCAGACTAAAACCTTTTTATTCACCCAGTATTTTAAAGTCTGGTGGGGTTTTTAGGATGGGAATTTTATTACATGATTTTACACTGTATTTTAATTGTGCTGTTACCGTTGTGAGCTGTCTTGAGACCTATTCTGCTATAGACAGAATAGAAATGTTTTAAATATTGGCCATGCACATGGTAGGCATGTCCTGAGCGGGGGGCCGGGGGTCGGAAGGGAGGCCCCTTCTGACTCGCTCTGTTTCTGTGTTTCTAAATAAACAATTAAAGTGCTAAGAAGCCATGCATGCACCGATGATGTGGACAGAAGCAGTGGCGGTCTCGTGCAAGATGGCTTGTGCTGTTATTCCTGAGGGTGCCTGCACCACCCTCGTGAGGTCCTTTTCTTGCTGTCCCACACACCCCACGCCCAAATCCACTTTCTGTCTCCAGCCTAATTCCTTCGTTCAGCTCCACCTACATCCAACATGCATTGTGCTATCTTGCAGTAGCCACAATCTCCTAGAGGGTGTTCACTATGTTATGATCAGGTGCCAAGACCCCTTAAAATGTGGAGATGGAGGCAGACCACTTCACACAATGGAACGGCAAGTTTACAGCATGGCTCATCCATGTGCTAGAGAGAGCCACAATAAGCCCACCAGGCTTAAATGCCGAAGATAGCCTGCTTGCTCCTCCATGTACAATGTCGTAATTCCTCAGTGGAACACACGTGGGTTAAACAAGGGATGCATGAAGGATCTATTTCAATTCATTTTTGTCAGGATTTAACTTTCCAGAGCAGACATAGACTTAAATACAATCTGTACTGGAAGTATATATATTTCTGAGCCTACGATGTGATTCATGGATCTGGAGGATGGGTGGTGCTCTTGCGTTTGCTTCACACCATTCAGGGCTGATCTCTGGGACTGAGCAGGTCCTGGAATTGCATCTTGGGTCATGAGAAGCCCTACCTATCATGACATGCCTCATCCTGAGATTTGGTCGCTTGAGGCTCTGCAGGAAAGGCTCGTAGCGGAGTCAAAGCAGGGTGAAAGCAGGACCTTGGAGAGCTCCAAGGCCTGCCTTGGCTGGAACTCCCTCTCTCCCCTGGGGGCTATAGGAGAACATTGTCTCAGCAGGGGGTTAAAGTTAATTGAACTGCAGCATTATGTAGGCTGACAAGATGCCCCAGATAGCCAGCTCCATCACTCCTGGAGAAGTTAATTGGAGTGCTGAAAGGCCCTCACCTGCTTTTGATTTCTGAGGCTTCTGCAAACTGAGGCGATGGAGGTTCTGCCAGGGCACGATCTTTAAGCCAAGGAATGATGGTAGGGCTGTGTCTTGGGCCAGGAGAACCCTGAAGAACTGGCTGGCCTATCCATGCAGAAGTGGCCGGAAGCCTCAGCTGTATTTCAAAGGGACCAAGGGGCAGGGGTCATGGCAGCAACCAAATCTGAGCTAGTGCATAATTTCAAGCAGACACGCCTGAATGAAATGGTTGAGGAACTTAAAGGAAATTAGTGTTTGGATAAGGCTAGCAACATTTCACACATGACGGATGGCGTCTCTGTGTCACTCTGACAAACACCTCTGTTGTTTGTGTATTGTGGGGCTAAACCCTGCTGGCAAAGGAAAGGGGTTTGGAAGATGAGACCTGGCACAAATTATGCCTGGTGTACAAAACCACTGGAAAGGGAAGGGTATAATTTAGACCTTGGATATGTCACTGGGATGGCTTCCCGGGCCTTTCTGAGGCCTTCCATCCTATTTTCTTTAATAACACACATCATCCAAATGACTAGATGTTGCTTCAGCTTCCAACAAACAAATGAATGGATGGAGAGATAAAGATAACAGAAGTAATTGCAGAGCAGTTTGCAACTGGAAATGGTGCTTGGGGATTTGAGTAACCAAGGGTGTTGGGACGGGAAGAGGCCAGGACACGTTGCTTTGCATGAGAGCTTTCCAGCTCAACACATGCTGTATTTTGGGCTAATTAAAAGGTTTTGTTTCCCTAAGCTGGTAGTTTGAGGGTCTTCACATTCTGCTTCTTCACCACTGCCAGCACAGCACAACATTAAAAAAGAAAGTGATTTTGTTTGAAGGGATGTGACGGGAATTTCTAGGGTGGAGGTGGGAGGCAGGGAGAGAGAGCGAATCCACTAAGAGGACCGTCATGCTGATCTTTTTTGGTATGGTGAGGCAGGAATGGGAAGGCTCTGTTTGCCATATTTCTGCCTGAGAGGCTTCCACGCATTGGCCCAGGAATAGGGCCCAAAAGGAAGGTGGTGGCTCTGGTCTTCTGGGATGTCTGAGGGCAAGATTCAGGTTCAGAGAAGTTTGTAGGTGACGCATTCCAGTGGTGGGCAAAAGCAAAGGAGTTGGGACCAACATACCAAAAATGCTTGAGATTGTGGCACATTTTAGCTTAAAGCTCTTGGTGGCCTGTCTTGTACAATGCAGCACAACTCAGCATGGATTATTTACTTCACAGCACCAGTGGAAGGCACTTCGCACGTCCAGTTCTTAATCAGGAGTTGCTGTGTTGCACAAACTTGAGGTCTATTTTAGGGTTGCATGTAGATTGCATAATCCATGCTGTGCTGATGTCAAGAACTGGCCTGTGCTTCCAACTTCACTTCTTTTCCCTCCCAGCAGATCAACTCCAACTCCAGCCTTTTATTAGGGTAAAGAGGGCCAGCCAGGACTGGTTCTATGATACAAAGTGGGTAATGTAGAGGTTATAAGCAAAAGCACTAATCAAGTTAAAGAGCCAGCTTGTTAGAGAGAGAAAGAGTACAGCTCATGCTAGAAGTTGATCCCAAACTGAATCCCCCGCTTTCTTCTAGGCCATCCTCATGGAGGTTCCTGTTGCTTATAGGCCAGAGGACATGAATGCTGGGCGTAACTCAACTGACCAGCTCTTTTGTTGCATCATTGAACAACAGGCCTGATTAAGTTCTGTCCTTCCCCATCTGGTCCCCCCGTTCCACAGTGTCTTCCCCTGAAAAGGCAGTGGCCTTATTCTGAAGCTCCCTGGCTTGATATTTCAGACTAAGACTTCCAGCCCCACCTCTCTTTCCAGTTCAGATTCCAGATTCCATATCCTGGAATGCTGCCTTTGGGAGAAGCGAGGCTGTTGCCTACACCTGGTTGGCTTGCAGCGCTACCCCCTGAGTTGGAGCGGGGCATGCAAATTGGTCGCCCATATGCCTCACCTGCGTCACCGTGGGCTACATAACTCACCGTAGGCTGTTGCACTGGGTCAGCCAGCCCACCACCAGTCAGGAAGGTGCTGAAGAGGCACCTCGACCTTCTAGGATGTTGGGTGGAAGGAAGGTGGAATTTGCTAGCGTCCACCGTGATTTGTGGTCTGGGGAAGGGCAGGTGACTAAGCTCCTCTGAGACCCCGCATTGGGGTGACCCGTGCCACCCCCAAGGACTGGACTTGGCCTGCGCTTCCACATGAACGAATGAATGAAGCAGCCTCTTTCCCCTCTTCCCTCTTCTGGTTGCAGCATCTCCATTTCCAGAAGACTTCTCTATCCTGACCACCGTAAAAGCAAAGAAGGGGGGACAGTTCTTCCTGCTGTCCATTTACAATGAACAAGGCATCCAACAGATTGGTGTGGAGATGGGCAGGTCTCCTGTATTCATGTATGAGGACCACACTGGGAAGCCAGGCCCGGAGGAGTACCCTCTTTTCCGGGGCATCAACCTGTCAGATGGCAAGTGAGTGCGCTTTGGAGCTACTGGCTGGGAGATGTTCCAGGGTTGTCCAGCTTTGGTATTCAGTATGGCCAGCTCAGAGATCCTTTGAAAGGGGAGTGGGGTCCATGTATGTAAAGAAGCTGCAGCCTTGGGCCATCTGCTCCAGCTCCCAACAACCTCCAGGGTCCCAGAGATCAGCTGCTCTGGTGGAAGCCACTGAGGGCCGTACTTCGCTCTGGCACAGGGCTGACAGCCTTGCTGAAGAGCAGATGTGCCCTGTTCAGAACACTGAATTGCCTCGCTTTTTGGCCTTGTGGCGGGAAAACAGCAGCAAACTGTTTCCCCCCCACCAGGCAGATCTGGGGGGAGGGGGTAGCAGGAGTCCTGCATCCATCCTGTGGCCCATACATTGCTCACATCTGCTCTGCTCCAACTCTGTCGTTCCCAAGCCACCCAGCCCAGTGCTTCCATGTCATCCAGGGGTAGGGTATGGAAGCCACCCCAGGGCTTTTTGCCACAGCAGCCTGCATTTTCCTGATCCGTGACCCACCCTTTCCCCATAAGAGTGGCCGTGGAACAAGCAGTAGCGATCCCTGCTTTCTATGGCCCACGGACATTCCGGTAGCTTGCCTCTTTGGACGGGTGGTCTGCGAATTAGTTCAGGCATGCATCAATCCCAAGGCTCTTCCTAAGTTTTGGCGGTCCTTGTTCTTCTCAAGGTGGCACCGAATAGCCATCAGTGTGTACAAGAAGAATGTCACCTTGGTTTTGGATTGTACAAAGACGATCACCAAGACGCTGCAAAGGAGTGAGCACCCCATCATTGATGTCAATGGAATCATCGTATTTGGAACCAGGATCTTGGACGAAGAGGTTTTTGAGGTAAGGGTAAAAGAGGTTGGGGTGCAGGAAAGGCCTCTCCAGTGGCATCTGCATCTTCTGAAAGCATGTTCTGGGCCGGAAATAGTGGGCAGTCCATGTCTGCATTAAGACCACTGGTGGTATCAGCGCCATAGTATCTTCTCCTGGGTCGTGAGTGTTCCCCATTTGCTGGTCTCCAGCCATTGCTCCGTGCTGTTCTTTCTTCAGAGCAGGTGCCAGTCTGACAGGTGGCCATTTGTTCTTCTCCTGTGTTGGTGTTCTTGCCCATGAGTGAAAACCCAGGGAGGGAGCACTTAGCCTTTTGGCCTGGCCCTACCCATTATTTACCTGCTGGAGAAGACAAGAGCAACCTTAAACAGGAACAGACTGCTCCGGTAGAACAGCAGCAAGCGACCCCTACAATTAGGATCTGAATGAGAGAAAGGAAGAGAGACACTTTCTCTGACGATTCCCTCGTATTTGTTAGTGTGGAGAAGCTGTTCTGGGAAATCCACATGTGTCGGTCTGAAAAACCCAATTCTTCTGCTCCTGCTTAAAATGGTCTGGGAGTGCCAGGGCCTGGATTGTGACTCCTTGTGTCATTTGCCCATGTTGTGTGGAATGCACTGGGTCTGTTTCTGAGTGTCTCGATGCAATGTGTTAGAGGCTTCCACCTTGGTGTTTGGTCCCTCTGGTAGCAGCTCAGGGGGGAGAAATGGCAGGAAGCCCCCGTTTCCATCAGGTTCCATTTTTCCAGCATTTCTTTACTCCATGTTGATCAGCCTGGTTTTGCCGTGGCTTCCCCTGCCTCATCTGGACTCTTTATGCCAGAGAGTTCAGCATGTTCAAAATCCAGTGTTGGTTACCTGGGGAAGGCCCATCCAATGCTCTTGGCACAGTGGCCATGGAAACCCATACAGCTTCCTGGGGGCCTGTCAAGAGAAGGCTCACCTCTCCTGCTTCTTAATTGCTCACAGGAAGTGTTTAGAGAAGAAAGTTATCAGCTGTGAGCCTAACATGCTGACAAGTGAAGGGGTGTCCTCAAGCAACCCCGCCCCCATTGTTCAGTTTGAGAGGTTTGGTTTTTAGAGTCGGGACCCAACTTTTGCCTTGTAGGTTCTTGACTTTTCCTTTATTTTCACTGGTTTGACTTCCAGGAAGTGAATGTGTTTTGATGAGCCATGTGCCCTCCGGACATTACTTTAGGGATGGGGGCAGGCCCTTCCACTGTAGCCAGAGAACAGCCCTGGGACACTGTCAAAAGTCCAGATTTCCCCCCGATCCCAAATGTTTGGGAACTGGCTTGTTTCAGAGGTGATGGGATTCACTAAGGTAGCTAAGCCTCCTGGGAATTTCACAGCTCATAATACAGAGCCTTGAACTGGGCCCAGCAAGCCATGGATCAGGCTGCCCAGCTTCTGTATTTATCATTGGTTGGGTCAAAAGAAAAGGGGCACGGACTTTGGCTCTGCCAGCGGGTAGCGCCTTCTTAGGTGGTGATGATGACGTTGAGGACTATGCTTTGGGCTGCCTAGCAATAAAACAGATGCCATGGAAGAAGTTGTGCCTTCTTTTGCAGCTTGGAATGCTGCAACAAGACTCTCCCTGCTTGACAATGTTATGTGAGGACTGTCAGGTTTGTGTAGCCAGATATCGAGGCCAGGGACCGGGACTCCAGTTGACAGCTTTCATCACTGTCTCCAAAGCAAGACTTATTCCTTTCCAAGAGGCTGCTGTCAAGTATCAGCCAGGCCCCAGGACTTTTTCCACCAATGTTCTGCTGCAGACGTTTCCTGCAGCAAGAAAGGGGCAGATGGCATCTGCCAAATGTTTTTTCTTGCCTGCAGAAATACACGCATGTGCATCTGGAGGGGGCTTCCAGTATGGGACGGTCTGGGGAGGGTGGCGTCCGCCTTGGAGAGGACTGCTGCTGAAGTCCAAAGGCGCAGGAAAACTTCTAGGTGGCCTGGGGGGTCCCTTCTGACTCGCTCTGTTTATGTGTTTCCCCTGAATGGGAGCTTCTGGGCTGCCCCTCATGCTGTGGGCTGATGCTATCAACCCCCCCCCCCGCATTTCCCTCCACCTCTCCAGCCCAGCATCTCACCCTGTGGATTATGCCAATGTTGGTACCGCCTGAAATGGAAAGCACCCCTGCTTTGGCTATTCTTGAATTGCGAGCTGCTGTATTTGCATATCAGTGGCCCCTCGAATCACCTTGTACATCCTAGCAATGCGCCAGAGTGCTGTTTCTGCTTGCCCTGTTCTCAACCCCAGATGTGAGCATGAGCAGAATATATCTGCCAAGAAAGTTTGCATGTTCTCAAACATGTGCTTGCATTTGGTTTGCACAGTTTTCTTTGTCTATCTTGTACACTTTTTAAAGACCTGCACTATTTTAAATTCCCCACATTTTATGGGGTAAATGTATGCAGCTGTGGAAATGTGCACATGTTTGGGAATTCCTTTTGCCCAATTTTCCCATTCATGTAAAATGAACATTGAGTGCAAACATGAATGCAGATTGAGCAGAAACTAGCAGCAGGCTGGTGTTACTCACCTCCTGATCCCCAACTCATCTGTGGTTTTTCACAAGAAAATTTCAAAAGAATTGTGAGCTGACCTGGCCAGCTGGGAATGCTTACCCCAAGGGGAGTATTTTTAGGATTCTGACTGCTTTCAGGATCCACTGACAGCTTTCAGCTGAAGGTGTGCCGGGCGGGGAGAAAGTTTAGGCCACGCTCAGTTAAGTTAAGCCTGAAAAAGGCTTAACTTGTCATGTGACAGAGGGCCATGATAAGCAAAGCGGCGCAGTCCATGAGCCTTCACATAAGCTGCCAACTTTCTATGGTGTCACTTCATGGCCTAAAGGGGAGGAGAGAGTTTAAAAATGTTCCTCCAACATTCTTTCAGTGGAAAGAACAACTTCCTCTCATTAAAATTCAATTAGTTTCAGCTCCAGATTGTATGCCTCTTTCTCCATGGAGGAGGTGGAGTGGGTTGAAAGAAAGTCATGTTTGACTTTGCAGCCAAGCATAAGGTTGTTTTTTGCAGAGATGAGGTGTGGAACATGAAGGCACCCAAGTGAGCATGCAGCGGGGACAACCGGAAGGCAGGGTGGAAGTTCACTGTCCTTTGGACGGGTGGGAAGCTGACCCTTGCCAGGCATTTGATGGGTTGCGAAGAAAGAGCAGAAAGGTTCAGTGAAGGAAGACGGAATTAGGGGTCAGTGGAGGCCACATTCGCTGGGAATTCAGAAAAGCTAAACAAGTCAGCCAACTGCACATGAGCCGGTCAGATATGGTGCTCAGAGTGCTGCGCTGGAACGTGGAAGGAAAAATGCTCTAGACTCCATGGGATGAGCTTTGGTCTTGCGTGGAAAGCAACTGTAGTTTAGATTTGGATTTGTGCTTTGGCAGAGAGGGCAGGAAGGGGGGTCCCTTATGACCAAACAGAAGCGTTCACCCACGATTCACAGGTGAGGAACATGCATGAAGGTGGGTTCGTGTCTGGTTTGTGTCTGCCTTGCGGGGCCAAGACAGGAATGCTGGGTGTCAGGCTCGCTTGCACCACTCTCCTGATGCCTCTGAAAGGAACCAAAACTAGGCGAGGGCAAGAAGTGTGGGAAATTAATTGTCGTTCCTTTCTGGCCAGGGTTTACTCAGTTCACAGCCTCTGGACTGAGCACAGATTTGGATGGAAACTTTTCGAAATCACAAAGTGAAAAAAATGTGTTTGACAGCATTTCAGAAGAAAAACAATAGCAGCATAACCTTGAAAGAGCTTTTAATGCGTGGGGGAGGAATGTGCCCCGTTCCAAGATGTACACATTGGATGCATGCCTTTGGAAACATGCGTTTGAAAATGCACGTGGCTTTCCATGCAAAAGGGAAAATGCAAAGCCTCTGATCGAATATGCACTGGGGTTAGAATGGCATTCAGGATGGAGTCAGGGAATTGCGGCTACCTCGACGTTGGTTCAGCAGCCTCCGCCATCGTTTGACCAATGTCCCCAGGCATCAAGGCCTGCTTAAGAAATGACTGAAATAAGAAGGTGGAGACTCAAGGAAGGTATCCCTCCTTACTTGCCTCACACCCGGTTTGCAAAAAGAGGTAAAGGAGTGGGTGAGGGAGGCAGTGGAGAGGCTTTGGCCAGCCTGAGAGGCCTGCAGCGCTTGCCAAAAACTCCCTAAGCCTCTTGATCACTGTAAGGAGCAGCCAGATCTCCAAAGAGGAGCAGGGGCGTGCTGGGGGGGTGGGCGACACCCACACAGGCTCACGTGATCCTCCAGCCTCCCTGGCACTGCCCCCACCCAATTATTCCTAAAGGCACTAATCCCTAGTTTAATGCTCACCACTCCTTGCTTTCCCTTTGGCATCTGTCATATTTTAATGGGCTTGTACTGGGATTGCTTTCGGATCATCTGCGGGTTGGCTTACTAGATCGTTATCAGACTGAAAGGGATTGTTCAGCCAGAGCAAGCCTACGAGAGGAGCCTGGGGTGCTCCTTGCGCTTATTAGAAGGGCTCATGAAGGATCCCAGAGGACCCGTCTCTGGGATCTCTTGCAGGCAGGCCAAGGGAGGTTCCGAGCCCAGGGCAGAGCCCTGCCTTGTCGCTGGTTCAGTGTCGAGCACCTTCCGCTGAGAAGGGGGCCCTCAGGAGGAGAGCATGCAGCCTGAGAAGGAGTGGATGGTGTGGAGCAGGCTGTGGGAGCAAGAGGAGGGGAAAGGCCCTTTGGGCCAGAGGAGCCGTGGCCTTCCAGGGAGGCGCATTTGTGTGCTCGCCTTCTCCATTCTGGTTTCAACATTTCACGGGCGGACAGATAGGCGTGTTGAAGGTGGCCTGTCCTGGCCACGCGCGGCAGAAGAGTCGGGTGGGAGAGGCTTGCCAAGCCCCACGCTGAGCCGGGAGCACTGGGCGTCCGCTTCCCGGCTGGAAGGGCCAAGCCCAAAGTGGAAGCCCCTGCTAAGGTGCAGTGGGCAGCATTCCCAGCCGGTGGGTGGTGGTGCTCAGCCGTGGCGGCGGGGCTGAGCCTCTTTCAGCCTGAGAGCTGCCTGCCCCGTTGGAGGAGCTCTGGCACGGTGCACCTGGGATGGGTGAGACCGACCCAGAAGACCGGCGCGGCTTCATACAAGCTGTGCTGAGCTTTTAGCTCCCCCTGCCAGGAATGCAGCTTTTGGAGAGGCTCCACAACTTTATACGGGGGCGGGCAGTAGGGTCTCGCTTTCTGAGGAGCCATGAAGGGGTGGATTTGACTTCTGGGGGCCATCTGGTAGCCCGATCAGGTGCGCCTGATTCGGGGACACAGAACAGAACCGCTGCACAATGAAGGTACAGGAGACACAGAGATGGAGCCTCCTGGCCTGTGGCAGCTTTGGGCTGAGGGGTTCTTTAAGAATAGGGGCTCCAGCTGCCCTGTGCAGGCCTCTTGGGGCTCTTTCGGCACCGGCTGCGCGTTCGCAGTTCAGAACTGGGGCATCCTCAGCCTCTGCTGAGCTGGGATCCAGACACCAATTCGGGTTAATTTCCCAACCACCACCACCTTGGTCAGCAGCCAGAGGGAGCAAATTTATGACATTGGCTTCACGTTTGACCCCTTCTGCCAAAACTGATTTCACTTTTCTCACTGCAAAGCCCTTTAAGGAAGCCTTAAAAAAAGATGATGAAGAAAAAACTCTCAGGAACATCACACAGAGTGATGGAAAATCTAAAATCGGCCGAGCCAGCGTCTTTTTGCACTCTTTATATTACAAAAACGGATTGCTCTCCACAAGCCCAGAGTTATAATTTATGGTTTCAGTAGTTGGGGTCCACATCAGTTTTGATCCCTGCTATTGCTATTTGCCAAGGGGCAATTTTCCTGCTGGAATAGGGCAGACTTCCATTGTCTGGAATAAATCGTGGAGCAGTTTGGGAGTAGGTTTATGTTTTTGGTGGAGGAGCTTGTGGTGGTGGTGGTGGTGAGGTGAGGAAGTACTTAGTGCTGCCTATGGAGAAAAAAATGTCGACATTCTGCCCCCGGAAAAGCTTCAGGTTACTCTGGAGAGATGCGGGCTGCAGTCAAAGCAGCGGGGTCTTCCCCATTGAAAAGCCTTTCTTCCCGGTGACTTGAGCAAGGGACTCTGCAGGAGGCTGGCTGACCTCCTAGGGAGACCGAGTAGACCCCCCCTCCTCCTCACGAGAACCCTGTGAGGTAGGCTAGGCTGAGAGACTGTGCTGGCCCAAGTCACTCCATGAGCTGCATGGCCAAGCACAGACAAGGACCCCGAACCCCCGGTCCCAGCCCCACACCCCCACCACAGTACACCACTGGCTTTGAATCCTGGAAGAAGGCAGTTGGAAGGGGCCAGAAGGCCACCAGGCCCAACCCCTGCTGTTGCAGGACACCAAGGAACACCTTTTGAATGTCTCCAGCGAGGTAATAGGTACCATCTGCTCTGACAGTCAGGAAATTCTTCCTGGTTAGTCTAAATCAAGTTTCTTTTAACTCAAGTCTGCTATTCCTTGTTCTGCACTCTGGGATGAATAAGAAGGGATCTTGCCCTTCCCCTTTGCAACAACCTGCAAGGTACTTGTAGAGGGCTGTCCTGTCTCCCTCAGTCTTCCCTTCCTGAGGCTGAACATGCCCAGTTCTCAGTCTTCCTCACTGGGCTTTCTCTCCAGTCCCTGAATCATCTTGTTACCTTCCTCTGTGCCCTTTCCAGCTTTTCTGCATCTTTTTAAACTTAGGTGCCCACCGCTGTGGACACAGTACTCCAGGTGAGGTCTGACCAGTGCTGAGCATAGTGGAACTAATACTTCATATGGATTGGGAGTGATGCTTCTGTTTGCTGGAAGCCAGAAATCGGTGACACCTGAGAACACCAGCTGGTGTCCCCACATGACGCCTTGCCCAGGCCAAGGACACATGTCAGTTCTTTCCACCCTGTGGGAGCACCTGATTGGCTCTCCAGCATCAGCTGACTCCCTAGAAATGCAGGTCTACACCTCAGCCTCCAACCTCTACACCTCACCTGGCTCCTTCTGCCCAGCTGCTGCTCGGGCCTGAACCCCAGGTCATGTGGTGTGTTCAGAGCTTAGGGAGCCATAGCCAAATCTGCATTCCGAGATGGTCCAAGGCAGGAATCCCCGACACAAATCTGGCGTCTGGAGACCTTCCTGGGTGCTCTTGCAACAGGGCCGCCCTGGCCCGGCTGCCACTGGAGGGAGATCGCTGGAAGCACGTTGGCCTCCCTGCTGTCATATTTGTGATGATAAATGGGTTGGGCGAACTGTCCTGCCCGTCTCCCTGCAAGGGAGATCTCCAGCACAGATTCCTCAGCAGACTGGCTTCTCCTGTGCCACGTGGACACTTTTACTTCCTTTCCATAATTTTATGCAAATATTACTATAGAAAACAACAGCAACAATAAACCGCTAAACAAAATGGTGCTTTCCCCCCATAGAATAAAGTATGCACATATGCACGGGGGAGTTTGTGCAGTTCCAGAAGTGTGCACTTGTGCAAGTGTGCATACAATTATATTTGTGAACTGTCTAATTCTGTCTGACGATGAAATCAAAGGGGCTTGAGAATCTGCCAAGTACAGATGGGGTGGATTTAAAAACTCTTTACAACATCACTATCTCCTTATCACCAGATTTTTGGATCCAGCTGTTCCAAAGGGCACAGAACTTTTGCTCTGGAGAGCTAAACTCTCCGAGGGTGAGCACATTCCAGTGGTGGCTGGTGGGAGGAAGTGGCAAAATACCAAAAATCTGAGAGATCCCAGCGTAATTTAGCTTGGTGCTTTTGCTGACATTTGCAAAGCCTTTCAAACTTTTGGAAAGAAAAATGGGGACAATGCACAAGGGCAAGCTAGTACCAGAACAGTTGGCAGTTGAGGGGAAGTCCTTCCTGAAACCCCCAGCAGTCTGGACTGGGGTGGGTTTAGCCTCTGTCCGAGGTTTTTCACTCTGCCCCAGGAGGGAGCCCTTTGGCCAGGCAAGTGAGGAAAAGGCCTGTCTGTGGCGCTGGCCCAGAAGCGCACCTCGGGGGCTCACACGAGTGCCTCACTCCAGGCTGGAGGCAAGCATCTCGCTCGGCCCACAGAGCCAAGAAGCCAGGTGAGGAAAATGCCCAGCCCCGCTCCTTCGACGCACACCCGCCTCTTTGTGGGGTGTGGGGAGGCGAGAGCGGCAGGAGCGCTCCAGATGCTCCTGACGCGGGCCTGGCAGAACAGGCCTCTTGGCAGCCGGCAGAGAACAGCCGGTGCACTGGCTCATTGGCGCTGACGGACAGCGGGAGATGCAGCTCACCCTTTGTTTTCTGGTGTGCGGCTCCCTCTGTAGTCCGGCTGCCCTGCCAGAGAGCGGGAGCACACTGGTGTAAATCTTTCCATGGGAATCATTGCCGCCCGACTGTACTTTCCCCCTGGATTCCTGGATGTTCATCTCTCCCCGGCCCCAGAATCGGAGAGGAAGGGGTCGCATTTAAACCAAGAGCTGGCCCAGGCGCATGCTGCATCCAGCACCTGTGCGTTGCTGATCTCGAGCTGCACACACGCACGCACACAACCACACAAGCTTCAGAGCCCGGCAGGGCTGATGAGGAGTGGAGGACTGGCTTGTGCCGGGCTGCCTAGGTGTGCCATGGAGCTTCGCTGCACTTTGCTCATCAGCTGTGGGGACCCCCCCCCCGTGGCCTCCCCATCCTGGCATGCAGGGCAAGCCCTGCCCTTGCTCTTTGCACCTCTTCCAAAGACACTGTCATTCTCCACGTGAAGTGGAGAGGGCAGCAGCCCACACGAAAGTGTGGGGGTGCTTTCGCCGGTGAGGGACAAAGGACATCTCTGGTCACGCACTTTAGAGACGTCGCCAGCATCTTCCGAGAGGGCCAGGGAGAAATCCTGCCTGAGGCCCTGGAGAGCCATGGCTGCCAGCCAGCGTGGACACTCTTGGGTTGGTGGACCAGCGACTTAGGCAGGGGCAATAGTTCAGGTTTGGAAACCACCCCCTCTGCACGCAGGAGGCTGCGGCTTCTATTCCAGGCGGTGCCTCTAGTTGGGGGCGGGGAAAATGTCTGCCCGAAGCCCCGGGGGGCCATCCGTGCCAGTCAGTGTGGACCACGCTGGACTCAGTGGCCGAAGGGGGATGCCTCTGTGAAGGCAGAGTCCTCAGTTCCCGCATTCTCCTAACGAATTGTACTGGTCTGGGGAGAAAAGAGTGTACATGCACCCGCCCCCCGCTGCACATTTCCTCCTCCTCCTCCTCCTCCTCTTTTCTGTTGTGCAAATCAAACAGATCTAAGAACATGGAAAATCCATCTTCTGCCAGAGGAATGGTTTTCTTAATAGCAGCCACATGCTGGCTCGGCTTCATGAAATGAATCTTATAAATGAAACTGTGCCATAGCCTGCAACATAGATCATGCAAGAGCAGTAATGAGAAGTTAATTCCTGGCCAATAATTTGGTGGCTGAATCCTCTCCCCTTCCTCCCTGGATCTGTTCGGTGAAAAGCAGTTTGAGCCAAGTGATGTGTTCTTTCAGAATGTTTTCCCCCTGCAGCGACTGTTCGCTCTTACCGTGTGCTCCAGGAACTTACAGTGGTGTTGCTTGGCTTGAGAGGATGCTGAAGTCATGAGGTGGCCCTGCTTTGTGTCCTGGGAGATGAAAACCATGCACAGCACTGACCTCCCGCAAGAAGAAGGGACTTTCAGCAAGGGATGTTTCTGCAGCCGCAGCCCGCTCCTCTTAGCAGGAGCCCCGACTGGCTGGCGTTGTTAGGGGGCTGCCACTGGGAGGGCGGGTGGGCGCACAAGCCCATTTCGGCAAATCTGCATCCGGCCCAAGGTGACATCTGCAGGTGGGCCCAGTGGCTTTCCTTCTTCCTTTGGAGAGCTTCAATGCATGAAAAAAGGGCCGAAAACTGCAGGAGAGAGCAGGCTTCCCTTGGTTAGGAGTGAATGCAAAGAAACCTTTGCATATCCTCAGGGGTGAGATTATTTTGTTTATTACTCTCCTATGTTGCCCAGGCACACCACCACTAGGGGTGGTTCCCAACAAACACATCCATGCAGCTTCGTACAACCAAACATAAACTAAACGTCTAAAAAAGTGTAACACTACACATTGTGTGCCCGTTAAAGATGTTGCCAAAACCTTCTGGCATGTGGGGGAGGCTCCTGCCTCTCCCCCCCCACACCACACAGACCAGCTCAGCAGCCAACGTGTGAGTCACTGGAAGCGTGTGAGTGCAAACTGAGCCCTGTTCACACGGCTGGTTTGGCCGGTGGGCGCCCAGCCATCGGGGGGGCCAGAGCTGGCCGCACACAGCCGTGGAGCCAGCTGCTGCTGCGATGCGCCTCTTCTCATTGCTCCCTCCAGATTATTTTTTATTATTTATTTTATGAAAACATTTTTATGCCGCCCCATTCGCCGAAGCCTCGGGGCGGCTTACAACAATAAATTAAAATAACATTTTAAAATATATACATTAAAATACAAATATATAATATAAAACATACAATATAAAACAAGCCACTCTGGCCAAATAAAATTCAATAATATTAACATTTAAAATACTGCTTAAATAAAAAGGTCTTCACCTGGCGCCGAAAAACAAATAACGACGGCGCCAGGCAGACCTCTCTGGGGAGCGCATTCCATAACCTAGGCGCCACCGCTGAGAAAGCCCTCCTCCGAGTAACCACCCTCCTAACTTCTTCCACGGAGGGCTCCCGGAGGAGGGCCTCTCCCGCCGATCTCAGGGGGCGGCTGGGCATATATGGATGTAAGCGCTCCTTCAGGTAACCAGGACCCAGATGCCCGTCTGGGCATCACGGGTGTCCACACAGGGGGCAAAGGCTCTGAAGAGGGAGGCTGAGGAGCTGCCTGGGGCCGCCCAGTTCAGGCCCTGCGGCCTTGTCTCCTCCCCACACTCCGGAACGCCTCCCCAGCCCCTTCGCCGGGTAGCGCCTTCCATGGTACTGCCCTGCCTCAGCAGCGGCAGGGTGCGGGAGGTGTCCGAGGCAGCTCCCCAGACCTCGGCCTGGGCATCCAAGAGAAACTGCGGCCGTGCCGGTGCTGCCGAGGCCCTGGAATCCCATTAGCTGGGAACCAGCACTGGACCAGGCCTGGGTTACTAACCAGTCGTTTGTAGCGACAGGGGCCCCCCAAATCCAAGGGAGGCTGGGGATGCCTGTCTCAGTGGGGCTCTCCATCCCTTTCAGCTTTTATTTTGAGCTTCATAAGAGTTATCCAGTTTAGTCTTCCCTGAATGGATTGTTTGTTGCTCAAACCAGTGCTTCTGTTTTTTCTGGGAGGGAGAAAAAGCTACATTTCGTCATGCCTCACATTCTAGTACTGGAAGGGAGTATTTCCTTCAAATACAAACAAAATACAAAGATACAAACAATTGAATGCAGAATTCCAGAGAATAGCTAGAAGAGATAAGAAGGCCTTCTTAAATGAACAGGGCAAAGAAATAGAAGAAAACAATAGAATAGGGAGGACCAGAGATCTCTTCAAGAAAATTGCAGATATGAAGGGAACATTTCATGCAAAGATGGGCATGATAAAGGACCAAAATGGCAGGGACCTAACAGAAGAGATTAAGAAGAGGTGGCAAGATTACACAGAAGAACTATACAAGAAAGAGCTTAACGTCCCTGATAACCACGATGGCGTGGTCACTGACCTCGAGCCAGACATCCTGGAATGTGAAGTCAGATGGGCCTTAGGAAGTCTGAGCAACAACAAATCTAGTGGAGGTGACTGCATTCCAGCTGAGCTATTCAAAATCCTAAAAGACGATGCAGTAAAAGTGCTACACTCAATATGCCAGCAAATTTGGAAAACTCAACAGTGGCCACAGGATTGGAAGAGGTCAGTTTACATTCCGATCCCCAAGAAGGGCAATGCCAAAGAATGTTCAAACTACTGCACCACTGCACTCATTTCACATGCTAGCAAAGTTATGCTCAAAATCCTACAAGAGAGGCTGCAGCAGTATGTGGACTGAGAACTACCAGAAGTACAGGCAGGATTTCGAAGAGGCAGAGGAACTAGAGATCAAATTGCCAACATACGCTGGATCATGGAGAAAGCTAGGGAGTTCCAGAAAAACATCTACTTCTGCTTCATTGACTGTGCTAAAGCCTTTGATTGTGTGGATCACAACAAATTGTGGCAAGTTCTTAAAGAGATGGGAGTACCAGACCATCTTATTTGTCTCTTGAGAAACCTACATGCGGGTCAAGAAGCAACAGTGAGAACTGGACATGGAACCATTGCTTGGTTCACAATTGAGAAAGGAATTCGGTAAGGCTGTATACTGTCGCCCTGCCTATTTAACTTATATGCAGAGCACATCATGAGAAAGGCGGAGCTAGATGAATCACCAGTTGGAATTAAGATTGCTGGGAGAAATATCAACAACCTCGGATATGCAGATGATACCACTCTCATGGCAGAAAGTGAAGAGGAACTAAAGAGCCTCTTGATGCGGGTGAAGGAGGAGAGTTAAAAGTTGGCCTGAAACTCAACATTAAGAAAACTAAGATCATGGCATCCGGTCCTCTCACTTCCTGGCAAATAGATGGGGAAGAAATGGAGGTAGTGACAGATTTTATTTTCATGGGCTCCAAGATCACTGCAGATGGGGACTGCAGCCAAGAAATTAAAAGACGCTTGCTCCTGGGGAGGAAAGCTATGGCCAATCTAGACAGCATACTAAAAAGCAGAGACATCACCCTGCCAACAAAAGTACGTATAGTCAAGGCTATGGTTTTCCCAGTTGCAATGTATGGCTGTGAAAGCTGGACCATAAGGAAGGCTGAGCGCCAAAGGATTGAGGCCTTTGCATTGTGGTGCTGGAGGAGACTCCTGCGAGTCCCTTGGCCTGCAAGGCGATCGAACCGGTCAGTCCTAGAGGAGATCAACCCTGACTGCTCTTTAGAAGGCCAGATCCTGAAGATGAAACTCAAATACTTTGGCCACCTAATGAGAAGGAAGGACTCCCTGGAGAAGAGTCTAATGCTGGGAACAATAGATGGCAAAAGAAGAAGGGGACGGCAGAGGATGAGGTGGCTGGATGGAGTCACTGAGGTGGTTGGTGTGAGCTTGAGTGGACTCCAGGAGATGGTGGAGGACAGGAGGGCCTGGAGAAGTGTTGTCCATGGGGTTGCGATGAGTCAGACACGACTTTGCGACTAACAAGAAGAAGAAGAAGAAGAAGAAGTAGTTTATCCCCCCACCCCACACACACTTTTCCTCAACGCAGTCCCTTTCCACAGTCTGATGATATAAAACAGCTTGATACATAAGGAAAAATAATGGGGAGGGAAGAGGAATAAAACAATGGGAATTTGGCCAGAACACGCCCTCTTCCCTGTTTCAATTCCTTTTGTACAGCCTGTTGCTGCTCACCTAAGGGTGCCTGTCCCTTCCTTCTATTTGTAAAACACTGTAAGAGTTGGAATTAAAATTAGAGGCTTAAAACAAGGCCAATTTTCCTCCAGCTGCTTGGCTTCTTTGGACACGGGGAGTGGGTGGAAATGTGAATTGCAGGATTCAATAACTAAACCAGAACCAGAGATTATGGAGAGAGTTCTGCAGAAGGAGGAAACATAATATAGAATGACATGAGGAAAGCAAACCCCCAAGCACAGGGCAGGCTGCTTAAACTCTTGCAAGGCCACAAAGATGAAACCCAAGGCCAGTCAAATCCTTGGCAGGCCAGAGCCCCCAAAATCCAGCTGACTAGCAGGGTTTATAGTCCCTCCAGGCAGCTCCATCTCTCCAACAAAAACTCAATGATTTCCTTCACAGCAGAAGCCTGGCTTGGATCAAGCCTGCCGACTGAGGGGAGGCAGACGGTTCCTGAGGGGGTGGGCAGAGGGCCCAGAGGTGCCAGCAGCAGCAGCCTGCTTCTGGAGCCCAGTCTTGCCATTTCCAGCTCAGTGTGGCTGCCCCTGGTGGCAATGCGAGCCTCTCCGTTGGCAGCCATGTGGTGCGTGTGGGAGGGGTGAGGAACACCCCTGCGGTGGGCAGTGAATTAGGGATTTCTGCTGTGCTGACTTGAGCTGCCGCCTGGTTCTTATTAGACTTCATGACCGCAACTTCTTTTCCTTCATGCCAGCCTCACAAAAGGGTCCCCAGCATTGTTTGTCTTTCCCTGGTTCCACTGTCTGAGCAAGTAATGTGTGGACCTCAAGAAAAAGGAGCAGTAATGCATGCTGCGCATGTTCACTCAGATAAGGTGACTAGGACTCAGGTGAATAAGACTGGCTCCCAAGTGGGAACAGGATTGCTGCCTAACTAGCTTACGGCTTACAAGGATCCCTGACTGTTTGCCTGGAGGAAATTTTGCGAATGGTTGCATTATATATCCCGATTCCAACAGGCTGTGGGTACTGTTTCCCACCTCAAAGCTTTGAGGAGTGCCCTGGATTTCTGTTGTGGGCTTCTGGTCAGCAGCCAGAACTCTTTTGTAAAACATGACCCTATTTTTCATGGGTTTGGAAGCGTTGCTTGAAACTCCTTGTAGGTTATGCATAAATAACAGGACAGAAGGACGGATGGTCAACAGATTGAAGACTGAGACACTGCAGGAGGAGGAGAGCTTAGGATAAAAAAATTGGCTTCAAAACTGAAACCAATCCACTTTTGCAGGCTGGAAAATATTAGGATTGTCTGTCTCTTTTGGTTTCTGTTTTTCCCAGCCTTTTATTTTTCACATCCAGAGCCCTGGCTTGGCCCAAGCCAAAGGCTGGGTTGGAACAGTCAAGCTAACTCATAAAGAACTCGTCTTGTCAGGGGCATTGCTTTCTGCCTCTTTGACGAGTGGCCTTCTGCGCCATCTCCTCTGCTGCCATTGATGTAGCAGGAGCAGAATTCTGCCAGCCCGTGGAGAGGTTGGAAATTAGGCAGGAAGGCTCGCTTTCTCAGCTCCATCTTGGGGACTACTCAGAAGCAAGCTCAGTGGGACTGATTCTCAGGCAGGATTGCATCCAAGTGGTTTTTAAATCATGTCTGGGCCGTTTAGTCACCTGCCTCTGCTGTTTTTAATGAACAGAACAGGACTTCCAGCTTCTGAGTAAGAATGCATATAGGTTTGCATTCTTTCTCTGTTATGAGATCATTTCCCTTGTTGGTTCAATTACTTTCTCAGTTTATTGGCACAGTATATATTGAACAATTGATTTTATCATTGTGTTTCAGTTATAAGCTGTCTTAATATAGAATATGAAGCATGTTTAGAAACAGAAACAGAGAAACAGAGCGAGTCAGAAGGGGTCTCCCGGGCCATCTAGTCTGACCCCCGGCTCCAGCCAGCTCCACTCACAACATGCCCACCATGTGCATGTCCAGCCTGTCTTTGAATACCTTCACCGATGGGGCCTCAACGACCTCCCGTGGCAGCCCATTCCATACCCTCGGGGTCCTGACTGTCAGGAAGTGCTTCCTGGCATCCAAATTGAACCTTGGTTCCCTGAGCTTTGCTCCGTTGGAGCGCATCCTGCCTTCTTTTTCAGGGGAGAACAGGTCTCTACCCACCTCTGTGTGACACCCCCTCACATGCCTGTATGTTGCCAACATATCCCCTCTGAGTCTCCTCTCCTCTAGGCTGAAGAGACCCAGTTCCCTCAGTCTCGCCTCATATGGCTTCCCCTGCAAACCAGCCACCAACCTTGTGGCCCTTGGCTGCACTGACTCCAACCTGGCTATATCCTTCCTGTAATGAGGGGCCCAAAACTGAGCACAATACTCCAGTTGCAGGCGCACCAGAGTCGTATTGAGTGGTAGTAATCCCTCTCTTGATCTAGAAGCCACACTTCTGGCTATGCAACCAAGGGTGGCATTCGCCCTCTTGACCACCGCATCACACGGCTGACTCATGTTCAGCCTGCAGTCAACCAGCACCCCGAGGTCCCTTTCACAAGGGCTGCTCTCTAGCCACTTGTCCCCTAACCTGCACTTATGACACCCGTTCCTAAGTGCAAGGTCTTGCACTTATCCACATTGAATGCCATCCTGTTGTCTCCTGCCCACTTCCATAGTCTGTCCAGATCCTTTTGGATCTGGAGTACCTGCTCCTCAGTTGTGGCCACTGCTCCAGTTTTAGTGTCGTCTGCGAATTTGATCAGCAGACTGTTCACCCCTTCTTCCATGTCATTAATGAAAAGATTAAACAGGATCGGCCCCAGGGCTCTGTCCTGGGGCCGATCCTGTTTAATCTTTTCATTA